>NC_057724.1:77770815-77791975 GCF_004010195.1 Chiloscyllium plagiosum | reverse complement strand
AAACCATGTTGACTATCTGAAATCAAATTGTTGCTTGCTGGATGATTATAAATCTTATCTCTGATAATCCTTTCCAAAACCTTTCCTACAACAGAAATAAGGCTCACTGGTCTATAATTACCTGGTTCATCCCTACTGCCCTTCTTGAACAAGGGCACAACATTTGCAATCCTCCAGTCCTCTGGTACCAAACCTGTAGACAATGACGACTCAAATATCAAAGTCAAAGGCTCTGCTATCTCCTCCCTAGCTTCCCATAGAATCCTCGGATAAATCCCATCAGGCCAAGGGGACTTGTCTACTTTCACTCCTTCTAAAATTGATAACACCTGTTCGTAGCTAACCTCAATCCTTTCTTGTCTAATATCTTGTACCTCATTCTTCTCCTCAATGAAAACCGATGAGAAATGTTCGTTTAGCACCTCTCTGATCTCCACAGGATCCACACTCAACTTCCCACTTCTGTCTTTGATTGGCCCTACTCCTACCCTAATCATCCTTTTATTCCTCACATACCGATAGAAAGCTTTAGGGTTCTCCTTTATTCTATTTACTAAAGACTGTTCGTGTCCTCTCTTTGCTCTTCTTAACTCTCTCTTTAAATCCTTCCTAGCTGATCTGTAACTCTCCACCGCCTCATCTGTACCAACTTGCCTCAACAACACATAAGCCTCCTCCTTCGTGACAAGGGATGCAATTTCTGTAGTAAACCACGGTTCCCTTACCTTATCACTTCCTCCCTGCCTGACAGGGACATACCTATCAAGGACATGCAATATCTGTTCCTTAAGCCAGCTCCACCTTTCCACTGTCTGCATCCCCTGCATTTTGCTACCCCATTCTATGCATCCTAATTCTTGCCTAACCGCATTATAATTGCCCTTGCCCCATCGATAACTCTCGACCTGTGGCATGTATCTATGCCTTTCCATCACTAAACTAAACGTAACTGAATTATGGTCACTTTCTCCAAAGTGCTCACCTATAACTAAATCAAACACCTGGCCTGGTTCATTACCAAGCACCAGATCCAGTGTGGCCTCCCCTCTTGTTGGCCCTTCGACATACAGTGTCAGGAAACCCTCCTGTACACATTGGACAAAAACTGACCCATCCGACGTACTGGAGTTATAGCATTTCCAGTCAGTGTTGGGGAAGTTAAAGTCCCCCATAATGACCACCCTGTTCCTTCCACTCCTACCCAGAATAATTTTGCTAATCCTCTCTTCCACCTCCGTGGAATTCTGTGCAGGCCTATAAAAAACTCCCAACAGTGTAACCTCTCCTCTCCTGTTTCTAACCTCAGCCCACACTACCTCAGTAGGCGATCCCTCATCAAAACTTCTCTCAGCCACCGTTATACTATCCTTGACTAACAAGGCCACGCCTCCTCCTCTTTTACCGTCTTGCTGTTCTTAATGAAAGATCTAAACCCTGGAACCTGTAACATCCATTCCTCACCCTGATCTATCCATGTCTCCGAAATGGCTACAACATTGAAGTCCCTGCAACAGGAAGACCGTCCTGTTTGTACAGGTCCCACCTTCCCCAGAATGAGCTCCAATTATCCAAGTACCTGAAGCCCTCCCTCCTGCACCATCTTTGCAGATACGTGTTCAGCTGATAATCTCTCTCTATTCCTTGCCTCGCTATCACGTGGCATGGGTAACAAACCAGAGATAACAACTCTGTTCTAGCTCTCAGCTTCCACCCCAGCTCCGTGAAATCCTGCCTTACATCTCTATCCCTCTTTCTACCTATGGCGTTGGTACCTACATGGACAATGTCTTGAGGCTGGTCTCCCTCTCCCTTCAGGACCCCAAAGATACAATCCTAGACATCACAGACCCTGGCACCTGGGAGGCAACACACCAATCGTGAGTCTCGTTCGTTCCCAACAAACCTTCCATCTGAGCCTCTAACTATTGAGTCCCCAATGACTAACACTTTCCTCCTTTCCCTCCTTCCCTTCTGTGCAACAGGGACAGGCTCTGTGCCAGAAACTTAGGCCCCACTGCATACCCCTGGTAAGTTGTCCCCCTCAACAGTATCCAAAAAGGTATACATGTTTTTCAGGGGATCCTTTCACTGACTGTTTTTTCCCCCTTCGAACAGTCATCCAGCTTTCTTCGTACCTAGGAGTAACTACTTCCCTATAACTCCTATCTATCACAGCCTCTGCCTCCCGAATGATCCAAAGTTCATCCAGCTCCCAGTCCAGTTCCCTAACACGGTCTTGGAGGAGCGAGAGTTGGATGCACTTCCTGCAGATGTACTTGGATGGGACACGAATGGCATCCCTGACCTCAAACATCATGCAGGAGGAACATTGCTCTCCCTGCCCTGCCATCCCTGCTAGTCCCCTGATCACAAAGTAAAAAAGAGACGCTTACTTGAAATGTTCCTGGTCTTTAAAGTAGGAGGAGGTGGTTGGTTGGGAGGCCCTACAAAGGTAGGGTGTCAGGTTGAGAAAACACCGACTTATATAGCAGGACAGAAATAAAAAGAAGAAGTCCCTCCTTTTCCAGAAACCTCTGCTCTCTGGCTTCAAATTTTAAAGCACAAATCAGTGACTCACCACTCCCAGCAGACCCCTGGTGCAAGCTCCCGCCTTTCAAGTTGCTGCTGCCGCTGAAAAACAGAAATGAAGATGGAGAGGAATTTGATAAGTGCGTATAAGAACATTTTCTGATTCAATATGTGGATGTACCTACTAGAGAAGGTGCAAAACTTGACATACTCTTGGGAAATAAGGCAAGCAGGTGACTGAGGTGTCAATGGGGGAGCACTTTGGGGTCAGCGACCATAATCCCATTACTTTTAAAATAGTGATGGAAAAGGATAGACCAGATCAAAAAGTTGAAGTTCTAAATTGGAGGAAGGCTAATTTTGACCGTATTAGGCAAAAACCTTCAAAGGTAAACTGGGGACAAATGTTCATAGGTAAAGGGACGGCTAGAAAGTGGGAAGCCTTCAGAAATGAGTCCAGAGACAGTATATTCCTGTCAGGGTGAAAGCAAAGGCTAGTAAATGTAAGGAATGCTGGGTGAGAAAGAAATTGAGGGTTTGGTCAAGAAAAAGAAGGAAGCATATGTCAGGTATGGACAAATAGACTGAATGAATCCTTGGAAGAGTATAAAGGTAGTAGAAGTATACTTAGGAGGGAAATCAGAAGGGCAAAAAGGGGACATGAGATAGCTTTGGCAAATAGAGTTAAGGAGAATCCAAAGGGTTTTTACAAATACATTAAGGACAAAAGGGTGACTAGAGAGAGAATAGGGCCCCTCAAAGACCAGCAAGACGGCCTTTGTGTGGAGCCGCAGGAGATGGGGGAGATAACAAACGAGTATTTTGCATCTGTGTTTACTGTGGAGAAGGACATGGAAGATATAGAATGTAGGGAAATAGATGGTGACATCTTGAAAAATGTCCATATTACAGCGAAGGAAGTGCTGGATGTCTTGAAGCACACAAAAGTGGATAAATCCCCAGGACCTGATCAGGTGTATCTCAGAACTCTTTGGGAAGCTAAGGAAGTGATTGCTGGGCCTCTTCCTGAGATATTTGTATCATCCAATAGTCACAGGTGAGGTGCCGCAAGACTGGAGGTTGGCTAACGTGGTGCTACTGTTTCAGAAGGGTGGTAAGGACAAGCCAAGGAACTGTAGACCAGTGAGCCTGATGTCGGTAGTGGGTAAGTTGTTGGAGGGAATCCTGAAGGACAGGATAGAGGTGTATTTGAAAAGGAAATGATTGATTAGGAATAGTCAACATGGCATTGTGCGTGGGAAATCATGTCTCACAAACTTGATTGAGTTTTTTGAAGAAGTAACAAAGAGGATTGATGAGGGCAGAACAGTAGATGTGATCTATATGGACTTCAGTAAGGCATTCGACAAGGTTCCCCATGGGAGACTGATTAGCAAGGTTAGATCTCATGGAATACAGGGAGAACTAGCCATTTGGATACAGAACTGGCTCAAAGGTAGAAGACAGAGGGTGGTGGTGGAGAGTAGTTTTTCAGACTAGAGGCCTGTGACCAGTGGAGTGCCACAAGGATCAGTGCTGGTTCCACTACTTTTCACCATTTATATAAATGATTTAAATGTGAGCATAAGAGGTACAGTTAGTAAGTTTGCAGATGACACCAAAATTGGAGGTGTAGTGGACAGCAAAGAAGATTACCTTGGATTAAACTGGATCTTGATCAGATGGGCGAGTGGGCTGAGGAGTGGCAGATGGAGTTTAATTTAGAAGGAGTTGGGAGGTCATGTTGCGGCTGTACAGGACATTGGTTAGGCCACTGCTGGAATATTGCATGCAATTCTGGTCCCCTTCCTATCGGAAAGATGTTGTGAGACTTGAAAGGGTTCAGGAAAGATTTAAAGGATGTTGCCAGGGTTGGAGGATTTGAGCTATAGGGAGGGGCTGAACAGGCTGGGACTGTTTTCCCTGGAGCGTCGGAGGCTGAGGGGTGACCTTATAGAGGTTTATAAGATCATGAGGGGCATGGATAGGATAAATAGACAAAGCCTTTTTCCTGGGTTGTGGGAGTCCAGAACTAGAGGGCATAGGTTTAGGGTGAGGGGGAAAGATATAAAAGAGAGCTAAGTGGCAACTTTTTCACACAGGGTGGTACATGTATGGAATGAGGTATAAGAGGAAGTGGTGGAGGCTGGTACAATTGCAACATTTAAAAGGCATGTGGATGGATAGATGAATAGGAAGGGTTTGGAGGGATATGGGCCTGGTGCTGGCAGGTGGGACTAGATTGGGTTGGGATACCTGGTTGGCCTGGACGAGTTGAACCGAAGGGTCTGTTTCTGTGTTGTGCATCTCTAAGACTCCCTGACTCTGTGGATCTCTGCATTTCTCAGAACTATAGAAAAAGGATTACAATGTCAGCAAACATGGGATTAGCAACACCACCGCACCCCCTCTGCTGCGGCCCTCCCCTCCCCACCAACAGATTATCTATTGTGGACCCTAAAAAGAGTGCCCTAAATAATGAAAAGCTAGAAAACGTAGAGGTGCAATACTTGACGGTGCTGGTACATGAATTGGTAAAATGTCATGAATAGGTCCAGAAAACAATGACAAAGTCTGATGGAATACAGACAGTACTCCTGAGGTCTTGGGTACAAGTAGTGGATGTAATGCTTCAGCTGTACAACACCCTAGTTAGAGAATAGTTGGAATGTTGGGAGCAGTTCTGGGTCCCAAAAATGATGGTTTGTAACATAATTTTATTAAAATGATACCTAAACTCTAAGTCGTAAAGTACAAGTAACAGTTACACAAAATGTTGTTGCATGCTCTAGGATTTAAAAGATTAAAAGCAAATTTGATTGCTGTTTACAAGAAATGGAAAAGAACTGAAAGAGTCGATAGAAACTATTTCATCATGTTCAGAAATCTAGGACAAGGGGAGATTGCTTAAATATTTGACCCAGACTTTTCAGGAATGAAATTCAGGGAAACATCTACATGCAAAGGATGATAGAAGTTTGGAACTTGCTTTCTCAAATATCAACTCACGGTAGATAAATATTACATTTAAATCAGCGACTGATTTTTTAAAATTCAAATGTTCAGGGATATGGGTGAATAGAGTTATGTATGAGCCATATCTTATTGAATGTTGTAACAGGCACAAGGGAATGGGGTGAGCTGGTGTATGTGGGCTAGTGAAGTTACTGTCTCATTCAACAATGTTAAATTATAAAATAGTCCCTTGTTTGACGGGATATCAGTCATTAATTACTCAGTAACTCCGTTAACAGCCTGCTGTAGGACTCTTGATCTGATTGCTAATCTATAGACCAAGTCATGGTGAAGTGATTGGGAATTCAATGCTGCTTGTGAACAGATAACTATGGCCACAACAATGGTTAATTAATCACGTTAATGAGTTGCATGTTTCATTTTTACTCCTCCTTTTGACAAACTGTTCAAAAGCTGTCATAACCATGAATTGAATCATTATACAAATGCATGTTGGTAATAGGCATGAAGAAAATAGTTCCTCAGACTTTCAGAGATTCAGATTTGGAAAGAATCATAGAATCACAGAGGATTTACAGTGCTCCACAGAAGGAGTCTGCAAAACAACTTGACTAGTCCTATTCCTGCACTATTCTCCATAGCCCTGTTGATAATTTAACTTCAGACATTTGTCTACTTTCCTTTCAAAATCCCAAGATTGAAACTTACTCCACCATACTGTCAGATAGTATACTCCAGATCCCAAGTACTCACTATGTATAAACGTTATTCCACATGTTGCCTTTGACTGCCTTCCAATCATCTCAAATCAGTGTTCCATAGTTCTCAAAACAATGGCAAGAGTTAGAGCTATTCTCCGTTTAAACTTTCCATTTTCAATGTCACTTTCAAATCTCTCCCCAACTTTCTCTTCTCTAAAGAGAACAATCCCAGTTCTCCAATCTGTTCCACAAAAGTGCAGTCCCTCATGCCTGGAACCATTCTCCTGAATCTTCACTGCATCCACTCTAAAGCCTTCACATCTTTGCTGAAGTCCAGCACCCAGAACTGGAAATAGCAGCTGGGATTTTCAGGATATGGAAATAGGATAGCCTTGTGGATATCCCACCAATCAGGCAGCTGTTTAGTTGCCAGGGGTTTTCTAAGAGTGGTGCTGGAAAAGCGCAGCAGGTCAGGCAGCATCCGAGGAGCAGGGGAATCGATGTTTCGGGCAAAAGCCCTTCCTGATGATTTTCCTGCTCCTCGGATGCTGCCTGACCTGCTGTGCTTTTCCAGCGCCACTCTATTCTTGACTCTGATCTCCAGCATCTGGAGTCCTCACTTTCGCCGATGTTGAGAAATTCTTAGCCATAGAGAGCTGGCTAATCATTGACTGGAGTGCTTGAATTCGGCAACGCCATTGTGGAGTCTGCTGGTGAAAGATGCAGCGAACCCCAGGAACAGAGAATTCCCAAAAGAAAAGTTCATCTTGGTTTGGGGTGGGGTGACACGGGAGAGTTGGGGGAGGGAAACCTGGAAGATAGTGCAGTCAGGCTGCTCTCAGTGATTTATTGCAGACTGAAGGAGAGTCAATTACATTTCAGAAAAGTAGTCGCTTGCATTACAGGAAATGCTGAAATTTCTTGAATGTTTATTCTTTGATGGATGTGTGTGCTTCAGCCAAAGCCAACATTTGTTGCTCATACCTCACTGCCTTTGAACTAAGTAACTAATGGCTCCCTGTGATGGTGATAGGTTGGAGGGTAGGGTTGAGCGGTTAGGTGAGAAGGAAGATGGACAGGTCAAGCAGGCGGTGCCGAGTTGGAGGGTTGGATGAGGTGGGGGGAGGGGAGATGAGGAAACTGATGAAATTGACATCATGTAGTTGGAGGGTGCAGTGTCACACTTTTCAATTCAGTATATGGACCCAGCATTTCACGAAGGCAGCTCACCACCACCTTCTCAAGGGCAACTAGGGGTGAATAATAAATTCTGGCTCAGCCCATTAGAGAATAAAATAACGTAAAGATGTAAGATTTCCTTCTCTAAAGAGGCATACGTCCTTAAGTACTATGTATAGTTTTGGTCTCCTTTCTTATGGAAGGATAGCATTGCACTGCAAATAGTTCAGATATGTTTGCTGGACTGATTTCTGGGATAAAAAGATTATGCTATGAGGACTGCTTGAGGAGATTAAGCCTATATTCACTTGAGTTCAGAAGAATGTGAGATGTACTGAACAATATTAGAATCATTGATTTCCTACAGTGTGGAAAGAGGCCATTCAGCCCATCAAGTCTGCACCAACCTTCTGAAGAACATTGCACCCTATCCCCATAACCTTGCATTTATCATGGTTAACACAACTTGCCTACACATTCCTAGACACCACTGGGCAATTGATCTAACCTGCACATCTTTAGACCATGGGAGGAAACCAGAGCATTCAGAGGAAATCCACGCAGACACGGGGAGAATGTGCAAACTTCACACGGACAGTTGCCCAAAGCTGGAATCAAACACAGGTCCCTGGTGCTTTGGGGGTAGCAGTACTAACCACTGAGCCATCATGCCTCGCATAGTCTGAAGGGGCTTGCCACGTTAGCTACTGCGAAAATGTTTGCGCATGTCGGTGAATCTAGAACTAGGGGACCCAATTTAAAAATGTGATGAGGAGCAATTTCTTCTTGTAAAGGTTCATTAATCTTTGGAATTCCCTTTTCCAGACAGCAATGGAGATAGATCATTGAATATATTCAAGGCTGAAATTCAACATAATTTTGATCAACAAAGAAAGCATGATTGGTGGAGGGAATTAAGAACACATCATATCAACCCTGATCATCAAATGACAGAGCAGGTTCAATGGGTTGAAAACTGTATTACTTATTTCATATATTATCATATTTCTTTGGATCTTACTTAAAGGAATTGTCTAAATAATTACACATTGCCTCTCAATTGTGATTGCTTCACTATCGTCAGCCAAAATCATAAAGGGAAATATCCATTATAGTTATTCCTCAATGTTGGCCTTACAACCTCTGGCAAAATAGACATGTGCAATGGGACAAGATGTATATTTTCAATTTGTTACCTTGAGATACATTTGATGGCTACCACGGATTCACTTCATTTCTTTGAAATGAAAGCAAGTTGCTGGGTTTACTTTGCTGTGTTTAGTCAAACAGACTTTTATAATCTGCAATAGTTACCTCTTGGCTGTTGAGTTGTCAAAGTTTAGTTAAATACTGGATAGTAATTTAAACTTGATGTTGTGAGAGAGAGAGAGAGCGATGTGCAATTATCAAAGGGTTAAAGAGACTGGAAGCATCATTAATAACTGCAACTCGTGAATTCTTCTTTGCAATTCTATGAAGGATAATTGGCAATGAGGTAAGAGAATAAATTAAAATGGGTCCTTTTTTATTCTTCTGTGCTCAGCTGTGTGACTCAGCTTGTTAACATGTTCTAGCTCATTGACTTCCCGTTCAGCTTCTTACAAGCTTTCTCTTTTTGTGGAAAAAAGAAGGAAGGAAGACTGAAAAAATAAACAAAACAATTAACAGGGACGTAATCTCTTCCTATGATAACAACAGAGAGGCTTTAGTGAGTGAATGCTGCAGCACAGAAACAGGGCCCAGCTCTCATTAGCTACTGTCGAGGAGCTTCCCCTAACCACTAGAACCACCACCCCCCCCGCCCCCCCTCCACCGAACCCTGACCCTTTACTTTCCCTAGGAAACTCTGTAGCCTATAAGTGCTGTCATCTGGCATGAATGACATTGCCTTCCCACCTTTCAGAACACTGGATAAAGCAAAATGTTTGGATATTAAGTACCAAAAAGCCTAGATTGTCATTAAAAAAAGACACTGGAGGTTTGCACCCAAGCTAAAATTTGGGAGCTGCTCAAGCTACGCACTCAGCATCGCACTGAGGTCCTTTTAAGATGTTCCAAAAATCCGCTTCACATTTTAAACAGTTAAATGTTTAATTCATTCAAAGGCGTAATCGCTTCTGCCATTCACTGAACCTATTCACAATTCAATGGCTTCATTTAATTGTCCTGGAACCTCAGGCTCGGACAAGAGATTATAGTCAAAAGAAGAGGAAAATGAAAAGTGGAACAGGCCAAGGTTTGATTGGCTCCGGGATCGCTGTCTCCCCTCCATCAGTTGTCAAGAAGAGAGGGGGCCAGTAAGAAAGAGGAATTGTTTGTTCATGACCGTTCCCTTGTTTGCTTTTCAGAAGTGTACTGTTTGCTTCTGGCTTGCACTCATTGCTAATTAAAAAGTGCCCAAGAAGCTTTTGGCTAATTTTGCAATCATAATGTTGAGGCTTGCAAAATTTGCCAACAATTGACAAAGCAATCTGCACTGAGAAAGTGACTATTGTTTAAATCATTATAACAGAGAAGAGCAAAGATTGTGAGCAGTTGCAGGAGGGGGTTATGTGGAGAAAGTATGCAGATGGATATATATCACACTAGACTTCAACACGCTGTTGTTGCATTTTTTTAAAGTTGCAAAACAAACTCAACCCTTGTTCTTTTATATTCACTTTCTCCCTCATTAATTACCAAAAAATTTGTATTCCTCTAATCCCATATATATGTTGTCCCTCAGAAGCACAGTCATGTTTGTCCGTACCCACTCACAATGAAGTTTGGTAGACCCACTCCTAGTTGCTTTGTTAATTATTCCTCATTACTATAGCTTCATTGCTGAGTTAGTCATAGCAGCAAACATTAGTGAAGGCGTTGTTTTAGATTTCTAATTTATGCTTGTGATAATTTGCATTGAGCATTTTTTGGGGATTGCGAATGGCTTCTTTCTGCACTATCAGGATCCTATGATTCTATGAATTTGCTATCGTCTGATTTCTCCCCGTTCTCTCCGTGTCTGCGTGGGTTTCCTCCGGGTGCTCCGGTTTCCTCCCACAGTCCAAAGATGTGCAGGGTCAGGTGAATTGGCCATGCTAAATTACCCGTAGTGTTAGGTAAGGGGTAAATGTAGGGGTATGGGTGGGTTCGCTTCGGCGGTTCGGTGTGGACTTGTTGGGCCGAAGGGCCTGTTTCCACACTGTAATGTAATCTGTAATCTGTAATCTGTAATCTGATTTCATTACAAGCTTTTGGAGAAAATGAGCGATTTGGCTAAACTCCCCTTTCATCAATTTGCCGATGATTTGTAACTTTTTTTTAAACAAAATAATGGAATAATTTAAAATATGCATCTATTCACCCGAAAAGGTGGTGAGAACAGGTCAGTAGGACTGTTTCCACCTATTTCACCTCAACCCAAAGTTGACTTGCTAAGCTCTCACTAGAGCCCTGGAGGACTTGTCTCAATGGATTCCCTTAATGCAATCGCTTCATTCACATGTGCTCTGCTCAAGGAACAGGTTCTTGCCTCAACATTGGCTGACGCTTTATCCTGATGTGTTTCTCTAGGCAGTGTTTTTGACTGTGCTGTTTTGCCATTGAACTTCACGCTCAGGAACAGGGCAAGAAGACAGCTCCTAAGTCGATGTCTGAAGGAGCATAAATTGAACCTGATAAAAATCGAAAGAACTGAAGATGCTGGAAATCAGAAACACAAACAGAAATTGCTGGAAAATCTCAGCAGGTCTGTCAGCATCTGTGGAGAGAAATCAGAGTCTACGTTTTGGGTCCTGTGACCCTTAGTTGAAAAGTGTGGCGCTGGAAAAGCACAGCAGGTTAGGCAGCATCTGAGGAGCAGGACAGTAAACATTTTAGGTATAAGCCTTTGAAGAGCCTTTGCCCGAAACATCAATTCTCCTGTTCCTCGGATGCTGCCTGATCTGTTGCGCTTTCCCAGCACCACACTCTTGACTTTGATCTCCAGTGTTGCAGTCCTCACTTTCTCCTAGTCCAATCACCCTTAATCAGAACTCACAATTGTCCCAGGCCCAACCATCTTGCGTGACTTCATCAATGACCTTGCCTCCATCATAAGGTCAGAAGTGGGGATGTACACCAATATTTGCACTCAATGTTCAAAGGGGTCTATGTTCAAAGACAACAAGATCTTGACAATATCCAGTCTGGGGCTGACAAGTGGCAAGTAACATTCATGCCACACAAATGCTAGGCTATGACCATCACCAATAACAGACAAACTAACCACTTCCCCTTGACATTCAATGGTGTTATAATCACTGAATCTCCCACTATCAATGTCTTGGGGGTTACAATTGACCAGAAAATCAACTGGACTCACTGCATAAACTCAGGTGCAATAAGAGCAGGTCAGAGACTAGGAATATTGCAGCGAGTAACTCATCCCTACCTCCCCAAATTCTATCTATCATCTACAAGGCACAAGTCAGGAGTGTGATGGAATACTCACCACTTGCCTGTATGGGTGCACCTCCAACAACACTCAAGAAGCTTGACACCATCCAGGACAAAGCAGCCTGCTTGATTGGCACCACATCTACAAACATCCACTCTCTCCACCAGCAATGCTCAGTAGCAGCAGTGCTACTGCAGATGCACTGCAGAAATTCACCCATGGTCCTCAGACAGCTACTTCCAAACCCATGACCACTGTCCATCTTTCAGAAGGACAAGGGCAGCAGATACTTGGGAACACCAGCACCTTTAAGGTCCCCTCCAAATCACTCACCATCCTGACTTGGAAATATTAGATTAGATTAGATTACTTACAGTGTGGAAACAGGCCCTTCGGCCCAACAAGTCCACACCGCCCCGCCGAAGAGCAACCCACCCATACCCCTACATTTACCCCTTCCTAACACTACAGGCAATTTAACATGGCCAATTCACCTAACCTGCACATCTTTGGACAGTGGGAGGAAACCGGAGCACCCGGAGGAAACCCACGCAGACACGAGGAGAACGTACAAACTCCACACAGTCAGTCGCCTGAGGCGGGAATTGAACCCGGGTCTCTGGCGCTGTGAGGCAGCCGTGCTAACCACTGTGCCACCGTGCCACCCACCATATCGCTGTTCTTCACTGTTGTTGGGTCACAATCCTTGTGTTCCTTGAATTCCCTACCTAAGGCCATTGTGGGTCAACTTATGGCAGGTGAACTGCAGTGGTTTAAGAAGGCAGCTCACCACCACCTTCTCAAGGGCAACTAGGAATGAGTAATAAATGCTGGTCCAGCCAGTGACACTCACATCCCACGAATGAATAAAAAGAAAATGTATACAGTGGAAATGCAGTGTGGCCAGTGGGCTAAATGACCTATTTCTATCATGTAACTAATGTGTATTTCTATGTGCTTGAGATAATGCTTTGCATTAAAGGATGAATATAAATTCATGCTATTGGTGGTTTAAATGGTTAATAAGAGGCCCACTAGTCACTCTATGAGGTGATTGCTAGTATCAAATGTTGGTCAAAATGCACGCTCCTGTCAACTTGGAGAATGGAGCTGGATCCTTCCACTTTTTACGAGCTCATTTTAAGGTAAATTGAAAGTCTGAAAAACTAAACTATAAAACAAAGCCCAGTAGCTAACTCCTGAGCATGCTATTGTCATGACCATGGATAGAAAGCCTCTTTCACCAACAGACATATTGAAATTCAATTAGAAAATGTCTTTTTTTTTTAAAAGGGACATATAGCCACTTTAGGTGAAAATGTAATGGTTACCTGAACAGAAAGACTCAGAAATGTCAGACCTGACAAGATGCCAAAGAAGCTTCATAAATTATCATAGAATCCCTACAGGTTGGAAACAGGTCATTTGGTCCAACAAGTCCACACCAACCCTCCAAAGTGTAATCCACTCAGACCCATTCCCTACTCCATTACCCGACATTTACCACTGACTAATGCACCTAGTCCACACATCCCTGAACACTATGGGCAATTTAACTTGGCCAATTCACCTAGTAGCTAGACTGGCAAGCCCCTTCAGACAATGGGCGGCACAGTGACTCAGTGGTTAGCACTGCTGCCTCACATTGCCAGGGAGTTGTCCCAGTCAAATTCATGTTTCTTGTCTGGGACAACACTACTATTATAGGACAAGCCAAACAGAGAACAGCCAGGGAATTCCTAGAGGCATGGCACTCATCCACAGATTCAATCAATAAGCACATTGATATGGACCTAATATACCGACCACTGCAACGGATGGCTGGAACTGACAACTGGAAACGGCAAATTCAAACCACTATAAATGCCGGTAGGAAACATCACAGAAGCGCTTCACAGGAGGCTCCCAAGCACTGAGGATGTCACCTAGACAGGGGACGAAACGTCTGCAACACAAATTTCCAGCTCGGCGAACAGAACCACAACAACGAGCACCCGAGTACAAATTTTCTCACAAAATTTGAATTGTTAACATTCACTGCAACAGCCAACATTCAACTATCAACTCTTCAAAAACAGTTCAGAAACTGATCCATTTTTGTTTTTATTAACTTTTTGTACTTTTTTTTCTAATATGGGTGTATGTATGTTCTTTTTTCTTGTGTTTATTGATGAATAACCTCACCGTTTTTGTTAATTCAAGAAAGCCAGGTTAAATTGGCTCCTTTAAAACATAAATCCATTTGGGTCTGGGAGAAAAGGAAGGGATTTTTAGAAAATGAGTCTGTTGTGGCCAACTAAGGGGGCAAGTGAATAACCAATGGAAATCTGTTTATCCTGTTTCACCCTTGGAGTTTAATGGTTTAAGGCACCCTATCTGAAACATTAACAAATTGACGAACTTTGGCTGGGAGCTTGTTGTAATATCAGGTACATGATCCCCATGAAAAGAAAAAAAATGCAGGTAAATCCTTCCCTTACAACAGTATAAATGTTCCTGCAGCATGTGGGTGGACTGCAGCAATTTAAGAAGGCAGCTCACCATTACCTTCTCATGGGCAATCAGGCAAGAGTACTAAATGCTGGATTGTGAACAACACGAACATCTGAAGAACAAATAAAATAAATTTAAGGGTTTTAGCATAAACAGAGAAGCCTAAGCAAACTTCTGGAAATGAAAAAACACAGATTCTCATCACCAAGGAAGTTCATAATCTCTTATCACTTGTCAAAACTAATCAGAGGTCGAATTTTTAAATAGATTATTATGTTCTGGTAAATATGGCATTTAATGCTCTTCCTTAGAAGCGTTGAAGTGGTAGTGATACAAGCAAATGGACACTTCGGAGGGCAATGAAGAAGAGTCAGCTTTGTCAAGGTAATGCAGTGGACTGATCTCCAGAGCAGTGCAGCTGTCTGCTCTTTGTCTGCTGCTTGATGCACTCGTCTTGTGGTATGTACTTTTCCCACCACTGTTCTGGTCCGGTGCCTTGTGATGAAGTCTAACAACTTGCAGAAAAGTTTTTGAAAATTGAAGAATTGGACTGGTTGAGAAAGTGTTCAAATGTGAATGCCCACAGGCTAAAAACTTGATCCGAAAGAGAACACCCCTGTCCTGGGTTCATTAACTCCACAAAAGTGGGAAACACTCTGTTTAACTCCTGCAGTCGACAGGTAAGAAGCTGGAACCTTCAGTTTCACAGCCTCACTCAGTTACCATCAATGGCACCTATTAATTTCAAAGAAAGAGAAACACTTATTTTAATAGTGTCTTTCAAAATGTCCCAAAGTAGATTGTGGCCCAGTGAGGTACTTTTCGATATCATTGTTGTAATGTAGAAAATGCTGCTGTTAATTAAAGTTCCACAAAAATAAATCTGATAACATTCCCATCAAGGGTGCCAGATTTAAAACAGAGATGAGGAGGAGTTACTTCTGTCAAAGGGTTGTGAAGTTTTTGAATTCCCTACCACAGGTACAAGCACTGAATACATTAATGGAGGAGATAGACAGATTTCTAATTAGTAATGAATTAAATGATGATGAGGAGCGGGCAGGAAAGTAGAGTTGAGGCAGAGATGCAATCAGCCATGATCGTATTAAATGGTGAAATAGGCTCTTGGAACTTTGCCCTGCTCCTCGTTGTTTTATTCCTATGTTGGCTGAATAACGAATATTGGTTAGGACAGTGGGGACACGCAAAATAGCACCATGGAATCTGCTATGTCCACCTGAGAGAACATAGGGGTCTTGGTTTAACATGTCATTTGAAAGGCAGCATTTCCAATAATGTCCGTCTGTGCTGTCGTGGATAAGACGGCCTGGACTTTAATGTTCAAGCCTCTGGAACAAGACTTGCACCCAAATGCTTCTTAATTCAGAGCCCAGGAGTGCAACCCATTCTGCTCTGGTTGACAATTTCGTGCCAATTATTAGCAATCCAAGAAAAGAGAGAACAAAGCAATTCATGAGTCATCTAGCAAATATCTCTTTGAACAAATTTAAATCTTTAATTCAACCGATTAAACTAGGATGGTAAAGAAAATCCTGAAACATGGTAAATGAGTAGGGAAACCCACAACAGCTGAATTTGCAAAAATCGTACTGAAGGTTAGGAAGTATCCTAAAGCGGAGGACAAGAAAGATTATAGTTTTAATGAAATCGTAGCTGAGAATTTTGGTGGGTGTTTAAGTGTTGGAAAACCATAAGAAATAACTGCAGGAGTAGGCCATTCAGCCCCTCAAGCCTGCTTTGCCATTCAATAAAGATCGTGATTGATTCAACATTCCTCACATCCACTTGTGCACTCTTTCCCCACAACCCTCTGAGAGAAGAATTCCTCCTCACCTCACTCTTACATTGGTGTCCCTTCATCCTGAGACTTTGGCCTGTGGTCCTATACTAGTTACTAAATGCCAAACATCAAGGCATTGAGAGAAAAAGCCCAGAATTGTTCACTGGGAATGGATAGAATAACTATGATTATTATTTTCTGTCACATACCAAAATTCAATCAACTCAACAGAGGGCAAAGTCACCTGTGGATATATACAAGAGAACACACGGATTGAAAACCATGCAAAATCAGCTACAGTAGTCAAAGAAATAGACCCAAACTAACCAGTGAGATAGCTGATTGTAAAACAAGAAAGGTGAAGAGGTTTCATGAACAGTTTACTGGGAAGAATACAACAAGCTGGAGTTGTCCAGAGTAGGGACACATTCCCATGTGTCCACCTGAGAGATCAGATAAGCCCTCTGTTTGACATCTTGCCTAAGAAACAGCACTGCCAACACCAGACTGTCAGCACAGATTTTTGTGCTCCAGTCTTTAGACTAGCCCTTGGGCCCTCAATTTCTGACTCAGGGACAGGAATGCTGCCACTAAACCAAAGTCTTGCTTCACTCCCCAGCTGCTGAAGCAGCACAAACGCAACTGGCACCTTTAACCTGTCGAATGTTAAATTTTTCTCTGCAACTTTTAAAAATTTGTCCCCATTGCAGTTGGGAAGGTTTTCCAGGAGTGTTGCAGTCAGCACAGCTGGGAGCAGTTCAGGAATGCGCACAGCTGACCGAACATCAGGAAGGTACATCACAAAGGCACAAGGGTAAAGGAAACAATGAACCAGGGAGAGCAGGAGAGTAATTCGGCTGAGAAACAAACAGACATAATTTAACAAAAAAGAAGATTCTTTTAAGGATGTGGCAAGTTGTCACGGTCAGAAAGGGTGATGGAAGTAGACTCAATCGTAACTTTCAAAAGAGTACTGGTTGTGTAATAAAACCTAATTAATATAGCGTTTTTATTGTAATAAGCTGTCCCAGGACACTTCATAGGAGAGGACAAAGTCTGATATTGAGTCACAAAAGGCAATCATAGGAATAATGACCAAAAATTGAATCAAAGGTAGTCTATACAGAGCATTTTAAAAGGGGAAAATGTTTGAAACTACTTCCTAGATTCCCGACAGCATGGAAACAGGCCCTTTGGCCCAACAAGTCCACACCAACCGTCCAGAGAGTGTCCTACCCAGACCCATTCTTCTTCTTTTACTACTGACTATGGGCAATTTAGCATGGCCAATTCACCTAACCTGCATATCTTTGGAATGTGGGAGGAAACTGGAGCACCCGCAGGAAACCCATGCAGACACGGGGAGGATGTGCAAACTCCACACAGTCGCCCAAGGCTGGAATTGAACCCGGGTCCCTGGTGTTGTGAGGCAGCAGTGCTAACCACTGAGCCACTGTGCCACCCCTTGCAGCAATATGGAGTGTGACTAATTGGACAGTTGTTTCAAAGAGCTAACACACCTGTGATGGGCTGAATGGTCTCTTTCTGTTATTCTCATTGAGCCTAGAACTTACATGGAAGTAAATGCAAGAGTCTGGGACATAGCATTGGAGTCCAGGTCAAGAAAATGTCAAGAAACCTTTTTGGAATGCATTCTGTGCTTCATGTCTGCTCTGGCTCAGAATGCAGAACACAAAATGTTTCTCTGCTCATCGCCCTCTTTTGCATAATCAAAACATTTCTGGGGCATCCTTCTACATCACGCTTTCATTTGCACTAAATTGCCAAGTGGATGTTAAAGTCCTCAAACCACTTAAACGATCTCTTGTAAGTAGCTTGATGGATTTGAGGGCAGAGAATTTGGCCAAATGCATTATATTGCTTAAAGCACATTCCCCCACAGCTTACATTCTGCTGCCTTAATGGAATTTATGAAATCATACAATGTATGCACAGGAATTAAAAACTTCCTAGCAGAAACTCTATCTACTCTTAGAGAGCACGATACAATCCAAGGCACTGCCTCACAGCCGGGAAGTGCATTCATGCAAAGCCAGGATCAAGTCCAGATTGAGCCCTGCTGACTTTGTAAATGGATTCTTGAGAAAATGATTGGCAGGAGGTCTGATAAAAAGTGCAGACTCTCACAGACAAGCATCCGCCGCACCTGACCTCTTCCCCCAGCTTCCCCCAGCCCTGCCTCTCCATCCCCCTCCAGTAACCTACCTGAGAATCTCACAGCTTCCTGGGTTGGTTAGGGAAGGAGTAGATCGTCAGAATGATGGCTTCCTTTGGCCTTATCTTGCTTCGCAAAGTATCCAGCTACAGGCCTCTCAGCTGTATCCCTCTGTTACTTGATCCAGGATGAAAGGATTTCCTTGAACCTGCAATAAATTCCATTCAGAGTGTAGCTGGAATGCTCTGCCCTCAGGTGTCAAGAATGGAGCTATCAGTTATGTCAGATCAGAGTAACTTTTCTTTTGCATTGATTACCATACAAAACGAAAGGACACAAACTCCAAAAACAATATTCAAATACACTTTCACTCATTCCTTCCTTCACTTTTCAATACTCAGTTGTCCCAAATGTAAAGGGCATATTTCCTTAAATTCTAACCTTCAGCTGCCAATAATTCATGCCATCAGAGTTTGTCGGATCACGCATAGAATGACTGCTGCATTGGTTGACATGGCCTCTATACATCACAATAATTCATAGAAGGTCTTGTCAATGTTTCAGAAAACTGCCCTCATCTCTGATGCCTTCACTTGTCTTTCCAACAAGAACTGATTAACCTCCTTTAGAAGATACTGGATTTGAAATGTTGACTCTACTTCTGTCCTCGGATGCTGCCAGACCTGCTGAGCTTCTCCAGCATTCACTGCGCATGTTCCAGATTTTCAGCATTTGCAGTATACAGTCCTTTCTGCTTTTATCTGTGTTTTGTCAACATGAATTGGTTGCAACGTGATTGATGAAAAGATGTACGCTGTTCGTAAAATGCAAACTTCCACTTCACGTTGGCTATGACGTGATTTCATCCCCAATACTTGAAGTGATGCTGTGTGTGGAGGAATGCAACGTTTACGTCAGCAGAGACACTGTGTTGACACCACATGCTCAGTTGACTCATGCACTTTGTTGTAAAGTGCTTTTTGAGAAGTAGTCCATAACTTTTGGGGTTTTATTTGCAAATTTTGGTGTAATACCCATAAATCTAGAAGGACAAAGTTTCAAGAATGTTTAGAAGAAGCTCCTGGTGATAAAATTGTGGTAGTGAAAGTAAAAGAAAGGCTATAACACTTGAAGGGAAGCTAGATGTTTTAAAGTGTTTTGAACATAATGAAAGAACATGTGATATTGTTCCTACAAGAGGAATTCCTACAACAGAATTATGCACCATTAGAGACAATGCAGAAAAAATTAAAGCAAGATGCATTGCTGAAACAAACCTGAGTGCTCGGAAATCTGAGGGAGAAATGGAAGCTGGAGATGAAGACGATGAAGTCCAGGATATAGCACCATGAGAGTTTTCCACTTCTCTCTTGTCTTCGATCCTGAGGGAAGTTGAGAAGCAGTTGCAGCTCTTAGACAATGACTACAAGGCAGAATGCAGCAGAATAGCAGTTTGTGGAATAAGGTCTTACTTGGCATCCTATGAACAGCTTCTTCATTAAAGAAAAAAGATGGCGAAGTTTTGCTTTTATTTGATTAATCTCCTGACTATTATGGTGTGGCGAATATGTATTGTTCAGCTAATATAATTTTAAGAAGATATGATGTGGAGGTGCTGGTGTTGGACTGGGATGAACAAAGTCAGAAGTCACATGACACAAACTTTCGGAGCGCTGCTCCTTCATCAGATGAAGTCACCTTGAAAGGTTGTGATTTCAAATAAACCTGTTGGACTATAAATGGACTAGCAAAGAGTACAATAGTTGGATGGAGGTGGGATGAAGGTGATAGGTAGAACTTCAGGGCAGAGGAGATGACCTGGAGGTTGCAGTGAGAGAGAGAGACTCACTGGGATTCTTGTGGAGAGAGGAGGAGAACTTCTCCAGCACCACTCTAATCTAAAATTAAAAATAAGCCAAAACTTGAATGCAAACCACCTGGAACTAACATTGACTCTAATCTGTATGGACCCACAATCAGTCCGAAGGTCACACATGCTTTGCATTGACACCCAGTTTTGGAAATGACTGCTGGGCACAGAGGAGCATGTACTGAGAAAGGAATTGGAAGGTAGCCTAGAACGTGCCCTCTTCTCTCATTTTCAGTAAATTCACATCATATTCATAACTTTAAACCTAGCCTGTATTCAAAATAAAGGTAGAGTCACCACTGTCTTACCAGACCAGAGTACCGCGCTCTCATTAGACAGATGACCGGCAGTAGTTTAACCTGAAGGTCATCATGCCTCAGGTAAGGAGACATGGTTGAGGGAACAGGACCTTTGTGGGAACCTCAGCCAGGAATCAAACTCATGCTGTTAGTATCACTTTGTGTTGCAAACCAGCCAACTCAGTTAACCAGCCATCTATCTAGGCTAGACCTTTCTACAATTGACACATCTTTTAAAAATCTTTTCAAAATCAACATGAAGTACTGTTAAGGTAGAAGTAAATAGATTCTGGTTGGGCAGGTTATTGGAGTTAGATGGGAATGTGGAATTTGAAACAACAGGTCAGACAATGGACAATAGACAATAGGTGCAGGAGTAGGCCATTCTGCCATTCGAGCCTGCGCCACCATTCAATATGATCATGGCTGATCATCCTTAATCAGTATCCTGTTCCTGCCCTATCCCCATAACCCTTGATTCCACTATCCTTGAGAGCTCTATCCAACTCTTTCTTAAATGAATCCAGAGACTGGGCCTCCACTGCCCTCTGGGGCAGAGCATTCCACACAGCCACCACTCTCTGGGTGAAGTTTCTCCTCATCCCTGTCCTAAATAGTCTACCCCGTATTTTTAAGCTGTGTCCTCTGGATCGGCACTCACCCATCAGCGGAAACATGTTTCCTGCCTCCAGAGTGTCCAATCCTTTAATAATCCTATA
>NC_057724.1:77769105-77770486 GCF_004010195.1 Chiloscyllium plagiosum | reverse complement strand
CACTCACCTAACTTGTCCAGGTCACCCTGTAATCTCCTAACATCCTCCTCACATTTCACCCTGCCACCCAGCTTAGTATCATCAGCAAATTTGCTAATGTTATTACTAATACCATCTTCTACATCATTAATATATATTGTAAAAAGCTGCGGTACCAGCACTGATCCCTGTGATACTCCACTGGTCACTGCCTGCCATTCCGAAATGGAGCCGTTTATCACTACTCTTTGTTTCCTGTCAGCCAAACAACTTTCAATCCAAGTTAGTACTTTGCCCCCAATACCATGTGCCCTAACTTTGCTCACTAACATCCTATGTGGGACTTTATCAAAAGCTTTCTGAAAGTCCAGGTACACTACATTTACTGGATCTCCCTCATCCATCTTCAGAGTTACATTCTCAAAAAATTCCAGAAGATTAGTCAAGCATGATTTCCCCTTCATAAATCCATGCTGACTCTGACCTATCCTGTTACTACTATCCAGATGTGTCGTAATTTCATCCTTTATAATAGACTCCAGCATCTTTCCCACTCCTGAAGTCAGACTAACTGGTCTATAATTTCCTGATTTCTCTCTCCCAAGCCAGGCAGCTTTCTCTCTCCTACCTTTCTTATGAGTAGTCTTATCGAATGGCAGAGCAGTTTTGGGCAGCTGAATGGTTTTACTTCTGCTTCTACTTCTTCGTTTGTCTGTTCATAGGTGGCATCATGTTATAAACGCTTCATCGACTGCATTGACCTGACCATGTACAAAAGTACTTTCTTTCTCTGGAGTACACTAGCATTATTGAGTAGGGTTGAGCAGGGTTTGAAGCTGAAGAAACTTGTAATTAAAACAGACTGCAGGTTTTTCTGATGTTACCAAAGTTTTTAATGAGATTCGGATGATTTTGACCAAGATCTGCTCTGGGGAAGACAAACAGAAGGCTGGAAGAACACAGCAAGCCAGGTAGCAGCAGGAGGGACAGGCAGGAGGCTGTGGGAACAAAGCAAGCCAGGCAGTATCAGGAGGGACAGGCAGGAGGCTGGGGGAACACGGCAAGCTAGGCAGCATCAGGAGGGACAGGCAGGAGGCTGGGGGAACACGGCAAGCCAGGCAGCATCAGGAGGGACAGGCAGGAGGCTGGAGGAACACAGCAAGCCAGGCAGTATCAGGAGGGACAGGCAGGAGGCTGGAGGAACACAGCAAGCCAGGCAGTATCAGGAGGGACAGGCAGGAGGCTGGAGGAACACAGCAAGCCAGGCAGTATCAGGAGGGACAGGCAGGAGGCTGGAGGAACACAGCAAGCCAGGCAGTATCAGGAGGGACAGGCAGGAGGCTGGAGGAACACAGCAAGCCAGGCAGTATCAGGAGGGACAGGCAGGAGGCTGGGGGAACAC
>NC_057724.1:77763766-77769075 GCF_004010195.1 Chiloscyllium plagiosum | reverse complement strand
AAATCGACGTTTCGGGCAAAAGCCCTTCATCAGGAATAAAGGCAGAGAGCCTGAAGCGTGGAGAGATAAATGAGAGGAGGGTGGGGGTGGGGAGAAAGTAGCATAGAGTCACGACATGGTTGAAGAGCTTCAGGGCAGAGGAAATGACCTGGGAGTTGCAGTGGGAGAGGGATTCCCTGAGATTCTTGTAGAGAGAGGAGGAAAGCTTCTTCAAGGCAGGCATCCTTGCAAGAGGATTCGTAGTCGGGTTAAAATCAACGAGGTAAAAACAATGACTGAAGATGCTGGAAACCAGATTCTGGATTAGGTGGTGCTGGAAGAGCACCGCAGTTCAGGCAGTATCCAAGGAGCTTCGAAATCGACGTTTCGGGCAAAAGCCCTTCATCAGGAAGCCAGGCAGCATCAGGGGGGACAGGCAGGAGGCTGGGGGAACATAGTAAGCCAGGCAGCATCAATTGAGCCTACGAGAAGTAGTCTAGTCCTGTAGAAGGATTAATACCCAACACGCTCACTTCTGTACCTTCTGTTGCTGCCTGGCTTGCTGTGTTCTTCCAGCCTCCTGTTTAATCTACTTTGGATTCCAGCATCTGCAGTTTTCTTTTGTCTCGAACCGTCTGCTCTGTGGAGTTTGTCTGTTTCAGTGCTGATGTGATAGACACTGGTCCTGATGAAAACTTCGATTTTGTTTCAGGTTGATGGATCCTGAGAGAAATGAGGATCTCTTTGCTTATTCCAAAAACCTCCTACATTACAGCAGTGACTCTACTTCACTGAGCTATAATGTGCTTTGGGACATTCATAAAGCTGTGAATGTAGCTATAAAAATGGCATAAAAGTCTATCTTTCTTTATCCCTTTTGAGAGAGGGTGTCTGGGCTTTATTGGATCCAAGTCTTCATATAAACCTCACCTGTTAGCCATTCATTGTGGGAACTCACATAGAATATAGAATACAATGCAGAATATCCCTTTATTCTCACATGTACTCAGAAGTGCAGGAGACCAGTGAAAAGCTTTTACAATGGCTGCCTTTAATGGCAACATCTTAGGTACACGTACCTAGGCACATAAATTAGAGTAAAAAAGTATAGAGTTGTTGCAGAGTAAAAAAGAATATAGATTAGCGTGAAACAATGAAAAAGTCCAGAATGATACTAAGTGACCACAAGTATTTTTATTCCAGGCCATGCTGTATGCCCTTGAGCACAAGGCCACACTGCCTCCCCATGGTGGCCTCTGTCCAGGAATAGCTCGGTCGCTCTGGGAATGGTTCCGTCGCCACTCTGGGAATTGTTCAGTCACTCCAGCATCGCTCCGGGAATTGCTCAGTCCCTCTGGGAATAGCTCAGTCACTCCAGCTTCGCTCCGGGAATTGCTCAGTCACTCTGGGAATTGATCAGTCACTCCGGAGTCACTCCAGGAATCGTTCAGTCACTCCGGGAATTGTTCAGTCACTCCAGCGTCGCTCCGGGAATGAGTGGATTGCCTTATGAGCAAAGGCTGGACAGGCAAGGCCAGTATCCTCTGGAGTTTTGAAGAGTCAGCAGTGACTGAATTGACAACACAGAAGCTCCTGAGGGGATCTGGCCAGGTAGATGTTGATAGGATGTCTCCTCTTGCGGGAGAATCTAGAATTTGGGTCATAATTTAAAAAAAAGGGGTTGTCTATGTAAAACAGAGAAGGGGAAACATTTTTTTTTCTTTCAAAAGGTTGTAAGTCTTTGGAATTCTCTTTCTCAAAATGGAGTGAGTGCAGAATCTTTAAATAATTTTAAGGCAGAGGTAGATAAATTTTTGATGACCAATGGGGATGAAAGATTATCGGGGATATGCAGGAACTTAAGAGTTGAGGTTAAAATCAAATCAGCCATGATTTTATTGAATGACGGAGCAGGCTCTAAAGACTGAATGGCGTACTCCCGCTCCTCGTTATGTCTGTATTATGTGAAAGTTGATGTTAGCTAAACCCCCTTCCCCCTCCAACCTTGAACTTTACCCTGCCAACGCTGATCTCACAAGCACCTGTTTTCTACTCCGAATTCAAGATGTTTGGTGAATGAAGCTTGCCCTGTTTCACAGTCGGGATGTCAGATTACGAGACACTGTGTGAGTCAGCTCTCTACACGGAGGCTCTGGGTCCCTTTACAAATTCTTCTTTTTACTTCTCTGCACCCTTTCTCTCACGTAAACCCTTCAGTGCTGCCAAATGTTTGCTTGTCAAATACGGAGGATTGTGCTGCTTGTCAGCCACTCTGCAGTTGGCGGTCACACAATCCCCCCGGCCAGTCAACATGTGAGCTGTCTCAGGATTTCTCATTGACAATTTCCTCTTTCTTCCCCCGCGCCCTATCATCTGACTTCAAACTGGCAAGCTTGTCCCGAGAGGACCCGGCTGCAATAGACGCCGTTCAAATCGCAGGCTTCGGGTGAGGAGGCAACTGTTTAACTGCAGGGAATTACAAAGTGGCTCCTTTATGAAAGGAGCTGACTCAATACCCTGTCGCGTCACCCTCCCGGTTCTTTGTCAACTCACCTCCGTCGCTTCATTCAGGCCATGAACAGTTTGTCGAGTTGGAACGAGGTTTTGCTCTGCAGTTTGGCAGATGCAGGTTGTACTGAGAGCGAAGCCCCCCATTTTGGGTGGGTATCCCTCCCCCAGGCCTCACTTTAACAAGTTAGACTTGATTCCAAGACAAACCCGGCTATCAAAGGTCAGGACGCGCGACAGCAAGACACTATGTTGAGAATACAGTCACATAAACCAGGACCAAGATTCGACCACTCGGCCCTTCGGACCTGCTCCCCCATTCACTCGGATTGTGGCTGATCTGATTTTAACCTCCACTTTATGTTCCTGAATAATTATGAAAACCTTTCATCCCCTTTATAATCACAAAACCTATCTGTCAAGTGGTGGATGTGGGCATAGTTAAAAAGTTTAAAAGAAGTTTGGGTAAGTATATGAGTAGGAAAGGTTTGGAGGACTATGGGCCAGGAGCAGGCAGGTGGGACTAGATTAGTTTGGGAACACGGTCGGTGTGGAATGGTAAGACCAATGGGTCTGTTTCAATGCTGTATGATTGAATGACTCTTAAAAATATTTTAAGATGCTGCATCCACTGCCTTTTGAGGAAGGGAATTCCAAAGACTCACAACACAGAGAAAAAAAAAGTTTCCTCCTCTCTTTTAAATGGGCATCCTATTATTTGTAAAGTGTGACCCCTGAAAGAAGAATTGCATTCGTGTAGCACCTTTTTCAAGGCATCCTTAATCATTTTGCAGCCAGAAGAGCTCATTTGAAGTGTAGTCACTGTTATTATGTACCAAAAAATAACGTATATATAGCAAGATCCCATTGTATGGCTAGTGTTGATTGTGAATTAAATATCAGCCAGATTCTCTAAGGAAACTCAATCCCTGATCTCGTCACAGTTTTGGTCCAAGCTTCGATAATTACTGAGGACCCAAAGTGAGGTGAGAGTGACTGCCTTTGACATTAAGATAGTATTTTACTAATTCTGGCAGCATGGAGTTGGAGCAAAACCAGGGACAATGAGACCATAAAGTCATAGAGTCTTACAGTAATATAACATGAAAACAGGCCCTTCGGCTCAAACTGGCCTGTGCTGACCATGGTGCCCACTCAATTAGTTCCAGTTGCCCATATTTGGTCCATATTTCTCTAAACTCTTTCCATCCATGTACCTATCCATATGTTTTTTAAATGTTGCGATTGTACCAGCCTCAACCACTTTCTCTGGCAGCCCATTCCAGATACGCACCACTCTCTGTGTGAAGAAGTTACCCCTTGGGTCCTTCTTAAATCTTTCCCTTCTCATCTTAAGCATATGCCCTTGAATATTCAATTGCCCATCCCTGGGAAAAAGACTATATGCATTCATCTTATCTATGCTCCTCGTGGTTTTATACACCTTCCAAGGTCACCCCTCATTCTCCTGTGTTCCAAGGAATGAAGTCCTACCCTGGCCAACTTCTCCCTATAACTCAGGCCTACTAGCCCTGGCAACATCTTCGTAAATCTTTCCATTCTTTCCAGTTTAACGATGTCTTTCCTACAACAGGGTGATCAAAACAGTATACGATACTCCAAGTGCGGCCTCACCAATGACTTATACGACTGTAACATAACCAGAGAAAACTCTCCATTCATTGAGTCAAAGGAAGATAGTTGTGGCTGTGGGAAGTGAATCCTCTGAGTCCACTGACATCTCTGCATGGGTTCTTCAGGGTGGTGACCTGACCCAACCATCTTCAGCTGATTCATGAATTACCATCCCTCCAACATCAGGCCAGAAGTGGCTACATTTGCTGATGATTATATAATATTCATCATTGATCATGACCCTCAGATACTGAAGTAGCCCATGTCTAAATGCAGCAACATCCTGGCAATATCCAGGTTTGGGCTGAAAAATTGCAAGTGCCAGGCAGGATTCATCTCCAACAGAATCTCACCATTCAATGTCATTCCTGTCATTGAAACTCCTGGGTCAACTCCCAATCTGTAGTCAATGTGGGTGTACCTAGACCCAAAGGACTGCAATGGTTCAAGAAGGCAACTAACCATCACCTTCTCAAAGACAGTGAGGGGTAGGCAATAACTACTAGCTCAGCCAATGATGCCCACATCCCATGAAACATAAAAAGAAGGTGCTCCTACTCTTTGGATGGTTCCATTCTATCCCCTTCATTCCCTACAGAGGGCAGATTGAGACTTGATTCAATATCTTATCCAGCACTTTTGACATTGTAGCACCCTCTCAGTTATGGCAATCGCAGTGTCAATCTAACTGAATATGATTTAAAATCTCAAATTGAACCAAGTACCTTCTGATGGAGAGTCAAGATTGCCATTTTAAGGAACACCAAACTATTCACACGTGGCACTCTGTTCTGCTGAGGGAACGCAATATGTTTTCCCTCCAAAATATTGACAGGTGCTTGTGTGGGCATCTTCTATTCTGTTACTCACATTGCTGCTTCTGAGTAACTTCAACAAAGACAAATATCACTCCAGTCCCTGAGTCCTTTGAAGTTCAGTCAGTCCACCCTCCCTCTATAGTCAGGTATCATGGAAGTCCTGTACTGACACAGATAAAGAATTTCAAGCCTGATCACCCTGGCCGACCCATTGTCTCAGCATGCTGCTGCCCCACTGAACTCATCTCTACCTACCTCGACACTGTCCTATCCTCCCTAGTCCAGGAACTCCCCACAAACGTTCGAGACACCACCCACGCCCTCCACCTCCTCCAAGACTTCCGTTTCCCCGGCCCCAACGCCTCATCT
>NC_057724.1:77752064-77762511 GCF_004010195.1 Chiloscyllium plagiosum | reverse complement strand
CTCCCTGACCTATCACCTTCAACCCCTCCCCCACTCACCCATTGTACTCTGCTACTTTCTCCTTCCTGAAGAAGGGCTTATGCCCGAAACGGCTCTCTGCCTTTATTCATGATGAAGGGCTTTTGCCTGAAATGTCGATTTCGAAGCTCCTTGGATGCTGCCTGAACTGCTGTGCTCTTCCAGCACCACTAATCCAGAATGTTATTTGTTCATGGCATGTCAGTGTAACTGGTGCAAACAATGTTTATTGTTCATCCCTAATTTTCCAGAATGTATGTGGGATTCCATCACACTATTCTGGGTCTGGTGTCACACATAGATCAGTCCCGATTAGAATAGCTGGTAAAGACCCTTAGAGTTCCTTTCCTTCTCTATTAGTGAACCAAGTGTTTGTTTTTACAACAATAGACAGTGGTTACATG
Organism: Chiloscyllium plagiosum; assembly: GCF_004010195.1. Lineage (NCBI taxonomy): Eukaryota > Metazoa > Chordata > Chondrichthyes > Orectolobiformes > Hemiscylliidae > Chiloscyllium > Chiloscyllium plagiosum. Next base: position 77,762,089 of record NC_057724.1, on the reverse strand, counting down.
TCACTCTTTATTTTAAAGTTTAATTTAGTTCAATTTTCACCATCTACCATGGTATGATTTAAATCTATGTCCCCAGAACATTAACCTGGCACTCTGGGTTGCTGGTCTAATGACATTGGAGGTATGTTGTGAAACTTGAAAGGATTCAGAAAAGAAGGGAGGATTTAAGCGACAGAGAGAGGCTGAACAGGCTGGGGCTGTTTTCCCTGGAGTGTCAGAGGCTGAAGGGTGACCTTATAGAGATTTATAAAATCATCAGTGGCATCGATAGGGTAAATAGACAAAGTCTTTGCCCTGGGGTGGGGGAGTCCAGAACTAGAGGACATATGTTTGAGGTGAGAGGGGAAAGATTTAAAAGGGACTTAAGGAGCAACTTTTCCATGCAGAGGGAAGTGCATGTATGGAATGAACTTCCAGCGCAAGTGGACCTCTGGTACAATTACGGTATTTAATAGGCATCTGGATGGGTATATGAATAGGAAGGGTTTAGAGGGATATGGGTCAAATGCTGGCAAGCAGGACTACATTAGGTTAGGATCTCTGGTTGGCATGGACAAACTGGACCAAAGAGTCTGTTTCCGTGCTGTAAATCTCTATGACTTTATGGCATTACTACAGCATTACCTCTTACTAATACAAGGTCCTTCTCTACTCCTCTAATCTCCAACATTATTATCAATTACTGCTCCAAATTCAGAAGTAAAATCCTTACCTTGTTCAACTGTTAAGTATGTGAAGCATCAGGACTAAATGCGAGCTCACAAATAGCAGAGGTACTTGGATTGGATTGATTATATCGAAATGGGAATACAAAGCCCTCTGTAGTAGTGGGGGAAGATTTCATATTTTCTAATCAACCTGTTCAGAGACATTGTGACACACCTCTGGAACAGGTGGGTCGTGAATTCAGGCCTCTTAGCTCAGAGGTAGGTACACCACAATAGCCCTAATGTTGGTAGCCAATTTACTAAACCTGAAATTAAGAAGATAATACCTACCAGTTATATGCTGATAGAATTACTGGACTATTGTAAAGACCCATTTTGGTTAAATGTACAAGTGCACTGTCCTTACCCAGTCTGGCCTCTCTGTCTTCAGAGTCGAGAGTGTGGTGCTGGAAAAGCACAGCAGGTCAGGCAGCATCTGAGGAACAGGAAAATCAACATTTTGATTATATTGCTCCTCGCAATTTGCCTGACCTGCTATGCTTTTCCAGCACCACACTCTCAGCTCTGATCTCCAGCATCTGCAGTCCTCACTTTCTCTATGTCTTCAGTCTGATAGCCAATGTGGTTGACTCTTCACTGCCATGTGAAACATCCTAGTAAGCCATCCAGTTTAGGAAACAGGAAATAAATGCCAGCCTTGTCAATAATGTATATGTATTGCAAATGGATGAAAGAAAAATAACATTTTACACTTGGGATCAGTGTGAGAGATTTAGAGAGGGACCCTTAGTTTCCACTTGTTGTGATGCAGGAGGAAATGATACTCTAATTAATGGCCTGTGGAGGATAATTACTATACAAATTAATTCTCTACCCTGGAGATCACGTTCTGGCAGATTAGTATGGGAGCACATCTTTGGCAATACGGCTAAATAAATTGCAGAGTCTGCTTGTCTTGCTACCAGGGATATCCCTTCAAAGGAATGGAGAAACTCAATTTTGAGCAGTTGGCACGAGACTGAGACACCTCGTGATTAAAGCAATTTGATTCATTCCTTTTTCAGCCAGGATAGACGACTGGAGATAAGTGAGACAATGTACACAAGTCAGGAAGTTGCACTGCGGGCAAAAACCTGGCTCTGATCCCTATCAGCTCTGACACTTGAAAGAAATTCAACTAACTCACACATTAAACATCCGGCCGAGTCACTTGACACTGGTAGGTGCAGTATATTTCAATAAGTTGCATTTCTGTCTCTTTAATCACAAGGTGGCTGTACTTTACTGAGGACTGCATCGGTGGTTTTTCAAAATTCATTAGAATGAGGACACCCTACTCCTATTTGCCCAGAGGGCTGTTAAGAGTTGACAACATTACTGTGGGTCTGCAGTCACATGCAGGCCAGACCAAGTAAGGATGGCAGTTTCCTTCCATTTAGGACATTAATGGAAGGGTTGCTTTTTGACAATCAATAGATTTATGGTTGCCATTTGACAGAATTCCACATTTTTACTGAATTCAAATCGAACCATCTGCTATGGCAGGATTCAAACCCAAGCCCTCAGAATATTACCAGGATCTCTGGTTTAACAATCTAACGATGATACCACTAGGCTGTTACTTCCCCTTGTGTAGTGCAGTGATAATATCACTGAGGTAGTAATCCAGAATTTTTAAAAGTTTATTGGTGGGATGTATGTTCTGGCTTTGAATTTCAGCACAGCAGGTGGTGAAATGTGAAATCAATCTTTAAAAACAACTCAAGAAAATGTTGGCTTTGTGTAACCAATTAAGTCAAGTATATGATGGCCCATGGTCATATCTGCCTGTACATTTTGTTGTTAATGTGCTGTGTCTAATGGGTCATTCTAATGAATAGTCTAATTGCCTAGGGCAGGCAATGGCCTCATGGTATGATCAGTTGTTGAAAAATGTGATGCTGGAAAAACACAGCAGGTCAGGCAGCATCCAGGGAACAGGAGAATCGACATTTCTGGCATAAGCCCTTCATTCTTGAAGAAGGGCTTATGCCCGAAACGTCGATTCTCCTGTTCCTTGGATGCTGCCTGACCTCCTGGCCTGCTGTGTTTTTCCAGCATCACATTTTTCAACTTTGGTCTCCAGCATCTGCAGTCCTCGTTTTCTCCTCATGGTATCATCACTCGACTAGGAATCCAGCAACTCAGGTCATGTTCTCGGGACATGGGTTTGAATCCAATAAAAGGAAAATTGTGAACTAAGAGTCTAATGGTGACTATAAACCCATTGTTAATTCTTGGGGAACCTATCGCATTTCCGACGCCCCTTCCCCAAGTCCCTCCTCCCTACCTTTTATCTTAGCCTGCTGGATAAACTTTCCTCATTCCTGAAGAAGGGCTTATGCCCGAAACGTCGATTCTCCTGTTCCCTGGATGCTGCCTGACCTGCTGCACTTTTCCAGCAACACATTTTCAGCTCTGATCTCCAGCATCTGCAGACCTCACTTTCTCCTTAATTCTTGGGGAAGTCTTGCTAGTTCACTAATGTCCCTTAGGGAAGGAAATCTGCCATCTTTACCTTGTCTGGCCTATATGTGACTTCAGACGCACAGTAATGTAGTTGACCCTTAACTGGGTCAATTAGGGATGCGCAATAAATGCTGGCCTAGCTAGTGATGCCCTCATGCTGTCAATGAATGTTTTAAAAATGTCAATTACAGCAATGTGGGCTGCTGATGACCTCCCCAAGACGGACTATGGACGAAAGGATTCTCGTTGGCAAAGCCATACAACGTTTGGTAGAAAGATGTGATCCTAACATCTCCTCCAGCCTTAGAACCCTCTGGTCTTTCTGCACTCCTCCATTTTACTCACACCATCAATCTTCTGGCTTCAGAGCCCAAGGCCAGAGCTCGGAAATTCCCTCTGTACATTTTTGCATTGCTTTGTCTTCTTCAAGACTTGCTGGAATTTCAATAGCAATAAATTACATTTATGTGATGCCTTGAACATCATAAAATGTCCCACGATGCCTCAATGGAACATTACAAAGCAAAACTTGACATCAAGACATGTGGGGAGATTAATTAGATAGATGATCAAACATCTGCACCGAAGATAGATTTTAAAAGCTTCATAAAAAACACAAGGTTAAGAGGCTGGATGGTGTTGCAGGGATATTCTGAAGCTTACACAGAGGGTGGTGGGTGTTTGGAACGCATTGCCAGCAGAGGTGGTAGAGGCAGGCATGGTAGATTCATTTAAGATGCATGAGTAGGTGGGGAGCAGAAGGATACAGATGCTTTAGAATTGGGCAACAGGTTTAGATAGTACATTTGGATCGGCTCAGGCTTGGAGGGCTGGAGGGCTTGTTCCTAGGCTGTAAATTTTCTTTGTTCTTAGTGCACAGGCAAATAAAGTCCTAGTTTCCATGGTTAAAGTCAGAGAAGTTGAACAGACTGAAATAGAAGCATACAGGTATCTTAGAGGGTTGTGGGGCTGACAGAGATTACAGAGATTGAGACAGATGGAGCCATGAAGAGTTGAAAACAAAGATGAAGCACTTTGCTGGAGTGGGAGCCAGTATTGGTCAGAGCTGAATAGCATCTGATGTGAGTAAGGCCATGGGCAGGAAGGTTTTTAAAACTCACATAACCCACCTCATCATCAAAAACAGAAAATGCTGGAGAATCTCAGCAAGTCTGGCAGCATCTGTAGAGAGAGAAACAGAGTTAACGTTCTGACGAAGATTCACTGGAATCGTAACAATGACTCTGTTTTACTCTCTACAGATACTACCAGACTTTCTGAGCTTCTCTAGCACTTCCTGTTTTAATTTCAGATTTCCAGCATCTGTAGTTGTTAATGTCTCCAAAGCCTGTGCACCATCACCATCTTCAGTTTAATTAGGGATGGGCAATAAATGTTGGCCCAACCAGTGTCACTCTCATCCCATGAATGAAGAAGGAAAACAGCACGGAGCATCAAATGGTCACAGTAAGAGGCAACAAAGGCATATGAGTTGAAGTCCAAGTGGTAGTACTCACCTCTGAGTCAGAAGGGAGTGCACTCATGTTCTGCTCGAGAGTGAATCTGAACCGATGTTTCCAGTGCGGTACTGAAAGTGCTGCACTGTATGAGATGTTGTCTTTTGTGTGTGCTCTAAATTGGAAACCCTTTCTGTTCTCTCTCGTGGATGTGAAAGATCCCATGGGACTCCTTCCATCACGTTCTGGGCCCTTGGCAACAGAACCACCACTTATGGGGCTAGCAGAGCATTGCTGTTTATGGGTGCTTATTGTGCACAGATATGTCAATTCATTTCCTCAGTTTAAAAGTACATCATTGATTTTAAAGAATTCCAGGACGTCCTGAAGTTGTGAAAGTGTTGTCTGCACGTTTCTTTTCAGAAGCAGCCAAGATATTGAGGCACAGATCAGTGGAAAAGAGATAGTGTTTCTCTCAGTTCTTCAATACCAACACAAGAAAATGAAACAGACCACTGGGATTTGAGCAGTCAATGCAGATGAAGGTGATCAGAATTCACACAGACCTCTCTGTATAAATGAGGTTTTTGTGCTCCACAGAATTGATGTGACTTAAACTTTTGGTCTCCAACAATAGATGTCACTAGCATGAAACAGTGACTTGTTTCCAGTAGATTTTTTAAAAAACAGATTACTATACAAATTATAAAGAATTGATGCTCAACAGAAGACCATGTAACCTGAGTTAAAAGTAACTTTAGTTTCATGATACAAATGTTTTGTTTCTCTTCCCTTAATTATTTCATAGATATTCACTAAATCCCGACTCAGAGATGATGAGAATTTATCTTATGTAGTGAGTGGTTACAATATGGATTGCATTACTGAAAGGATGGTAGGAGCAGCTTCAATAACTTCCAAAGGGAAATTAGACAAATATTTGAAAAGTAAATAATTGCAGAAACCTGGGAGTAAGAGTGGGTGAGAGTAGGACAAATTGAATAGCTCTTTCAAGAAGCTAATAGATAGTAGGACCCAAATGGTCTCAGTTGGTGCTGTTTGATTGTGTGATTCTATAGTAATCAGGGCATTACCTATGCCATCATTCAAAATTGGATTAGATTGATAAATAAAGGAAAGTGAAGGAACAATCTGTCTGGATAGTGATAGGCAATAAAAGAGACAGGTACCGCTTCAGGTTAGAATCACAGAAACAAGGAGCAGGAATAGGTCATTCAGCCCTCTCCCTCCCTCCCTCTGTCTCACTCTCTCTCCCTACCTTCCCACTCCTTCTGTCCTACTCTCTCTCTCTATCTCGCTCTCTCTCTCTCTCTTCCTCCCCTCTCTCTCACTCTCTCTTCATTCCTCTATCTGGCTCTGAATCTGTTATACCATACAATAAGACCATGGCTGACCCTCTACCTCAATGCTATATTCCTGCTTTATCCCTGTACCAACTGGTGCGTTTAAAATCTAGATATTTATCTGGAATTTTAGAGAATGATCTCCTTAGTCAGTTTAAAAAAAAGTTTCAGTTTATTTTTCCGAAAGAGTCTTGTTTTCCCATCTTGTATTATTTGTAATAGTTAATTGGGGAAGCATTAATTTCAATGTGGATCTTGTCCGGGCATGTTGGCATCAAGATTGGCAGACAAAACAATTACAGGACAATGGGTTGCCTTCACAGATGGATAGGCCAGGCACATTTTAGGCATGTTCTTGCAAGAGGGAAGGTCACACCAAAAAAAGCCAGAGCTCCCTGCTTGATAGGAGGGATAAACAGTAAGACGAAGTAGAAAAAAAGGGTGAACATGACAGGTAGTAAGTCAATAGTACACGTGAGGAACAGGCTGAATATTGAAGGTAATGAGGGACAATGATGAAGAAAATAAGAGAAGCAAACAAGCAGTATTGGAAAAGATTATCAGCTGATTGAAAAGAGAACCTAGACGTTGGCTATAGATATATTAATAATAAAATAGTGACAAAAGAAGATGCAGGGACAAATAGTGATCAAAAAGATGTTTACACATGATGCCAGAGGACATAGCTGAGGGATTAAATGAACACTTTAGTATTTTGCATCTGTCTCTACCAAGGAAGATGTTGCTAAAGTTGTAGTGAAAGTGGAAACACTGGATAGGCTTTAAATTGATAAATATGATGTTTAGAAAGGTTTTCTGTACTTAAAGTGTGGAGGTGCTGGTGTTGGACTGGGGTAGACAAAGTTAAAAATCACACAACACCAACAGGTTTATTTGGCAGTACAAGCTTTCAGAGTCTTTTGCTATAGGTTCTGTGTCCTATGGTCCTACTCCACTAGCTACCTGACGAAGGAACAGCGCTCCGAAAGCTTGTACTCCCAAATAAACCTGTTGGGCTATAACCTGGTATTGTGTGATTTTTAACTTAAAGTTAATAAGTAACTAAAGCAGATCAGACATAATTAAAGATATTTAAAATTTGCAAACTTGGGTGGCACAGTGGCAGTGGTGAGCTCTGCTGCCTCACAGCGCCAGAAACCCGGGTTCAACTCCCGCCTCAGGCAACTGTCTGTGTGGAGTTTGCACATTCTCCCCGTGTCTGCGTGGGTTTCCTCTGTGTGCTCCGGTTTCTTCCCACAATCCAAAAATGTGCAGGTTAGGTAATTGGCCATGCTAAATTGCCCGTAGTGTTAGGTGAAGGGGTAAATGTAGGGGAGTGGGTCTGGGGGGTTGCTCTTCGGAGGGTCAGTGTGGACTTGTTGGGTCAAAGGGACTGTTTAGACTGTAAGTAAGTAATCTAAATCCATACGGACAGTTGCCCGAGGGTGGAATTGAACGAGCTCCTGGTGCTGTGAGGCAACAATGCTAACCACTGAGCCACTATGCTACAGAACCGCACGTATGACAATCTTGATCAAAAATGTTTGGAAAAGCAAGTTTGTGATCTTCTTCTTGGATATAGTTGTCTGAGTAGGGATTTTGCAGCCGTTTACAGCCTTTATTTAAATAGTTGACAGGATGTGGACATCACTATTTAGGCCGGCATTTATTACCCATCCCCAATTGCCTGGAAAGTTGATGGTGAGCTGACTTCTTGAACTGCTGCAGTCCATATGCTGTACGTAAAGTCACAAGATTGTTAGGGAGAGAATTCTCAGACTTTGAGCCAGCAACAGTGAAGGAACAGAAATATATTTCCAAGTCAGTGCATTGTGTGGTTAAGGGGAACCTGTAGGAGTGGTGATTCGATGTATTTGCTGTCCCTGTCCTTCTAGATGGTAGAGGTCATGAGTTGGAAGGTGCTTTTGAGGGATCCTTGGTGAGTTGCATCTTGTAGATGGTACACACTCCCACTACTGTACGTTAGTGATAACAGAAGTGAATTTTGAAGGTGATGAGTGGGGTGGGTTACATTATCACAGATGGTGTCAAGCTTCTTAAATGCTGTTGGAGATACATTCACCCACAAGAGGTCAATTAGGTCAGTTGGTTAGCTAGCTTGTTTGTAGTACAGAGTCACACCACCAGTTTGGGCTCAATTCGAGTACCAGCTTAAGTTACCATGAAGGATTCTCCTCTGCAACCTCTCCCCCTCACCGGAGGTGTGGTGACACCCAGGTTAAACCACCACCAGTTATCTCCCTTTAATGGGAGTGGGTTAAAGTTAAAAATCACACAACAGGTTATAGTCCGACAATTTATTTGGAAACAAATGGAGCAGCAGGACTATGGTGTCTTTACTTTTTTACTGGTAGTTGGTTTGCTCAGTTGGTCGGACAACTGTTTATGTTACAAAGTGACGCCAATAGCATGGGTTCAGTTCCTGCACAGGCTGAAGTCACAATGAAGGACTCTCTTCTCAATCTCTCCCTTTGCCTGGAGCATCGAGACTGTAAGGTTAAACCATTGCCAGTCGTTTCTCTCTAATGAGAGAGCAATGCTATGCAATTCCAAATCATTCTATGTAATTTTTTGAAAAATATTGTGCAGCCTGCCAGTGTCCTTTATTGAAGTAAGGCCACATAATCTTCCTCAAATGCTGGGCTCTTAGCTGAATACTTCATCCAAAAGGTAGTAACAGCAACAACACAGTACTTCCTCACCTGGGTGTCAACCTAAAGCATGCACTGACAAGTCTGGTATAAGACTTCACTCCAGAGTTTTCTCCTGTCTGGCTTATTTGTATGTTCCGATGCCAACCCATGTTTTGATGGTAATTGCCAGCCAAGAGACAAAAGCAAGTCTGCAAGATTACTTCTTTTGATCAGTGGAAAATTGAGCTGGCACAATGACGGGAAATACATCTGGAATAATATAATTTTGATAGAATTTGATGTCATTTGATAGAATGACATGATGAAGCCAACCAAACTGCAAAAGAAAAACCGTCAACGGTTGAAATTTTCACTTGAACACGTTCAGAGAGCCACCAAGTACCACTCACTTGTTTGTGAGTGATCTGATTCATATGTGACTACAAATGATGATAACCATGAATGGTTTAAATAGCGGGTGGACAGCGAAATTGTTTTCAACAGTTGAAGGATGGAGAATGGAGGACACTGATTCAAAGTGATTGGCATAAAAACCAGAAATGAAGTGAACAAAATGTCTTTCTTTCTTACAATGAGTCTCAGCATTTGGAATGCGTTACATTAGGTAAACCATTCCTAATTGAGGAGAGGAGGCGTTTCTCCACTCAGACGGTGGCAAATCTTTTGAATTCTCTTTACCAGACAGCTCTGGGGTCTCTATTGTTCGAGACAGAAATCAATGGACTTCTGCAGATTACTCAAGGGATAGGTGGATAGTGAAGGAAAGTGGCGTTCAGGTAGATGATTGGCCTTGGTCGACACGGTCCTGTCCCCCTTAGTCCAAGAACTCCCCACCTACGTTCGGGACACCACCCACGCCCTCCACCTCCTCCATGATTTTCGCTTCCCCGGTCCCCAACGCCTTATCTTCACGATGGACATCCAGTCCCTGTACACCTCCATCCCCCATCACGAAGGACACAAAGCCCTCTGCTTCTTCCTTTCCCACCTTACCAACCAGTACCCTTCCACTGACACCCTCCTTCGACTGACTGAACTGGTCCTCACTTTGAACAACTTCTCTTTCGAATCCTCCCACTTCCTCCAAACCAAAGGAGTAGCCAAGGGCACCCGCAAGGGCCCCAGCTATGCCTGCCTTTTCGTAGGATATGTTCCGCAGCCACACTGGCACCACCCCCCACCTTTTCCTCCGCTACATCGATGACTGTATCGGCACTGCCTCGTGCTCCCACGAGTAGGTTGAACAGTGCATCCACTTTACCAACACCTTCCACCCCGACCTCAAATTTACCTGGACTGTCTCAGACTCCTCCCTCCCCTTCCTAGACCTCTCCATTTCTATCTCGGGCGACC
>NC_057724.1:77740424-77749524 GCF_004010195.1 Chiloscyllium plagiosum | reverse complement strand
ACGAAGGATGATCCGATGTATCTGGAGGTTGGTGGGGTGGTAGGTGAGGACTAGTGGGGTTCTGTCCTGGTGGTGATTAGAGGGGTGGGGTTCAAGGGCGGAGGAGCGGGAAGTGGAGGAGATGCGGTGGAGAGCATCGTCAACCACGTCTGAGGGGTCATCTCCAACAAGAGAGAAAATAACATTGTCCCATCACGTTCAATGACATCATCATCACTAATTTCCCCATTATCAGCATCTGGGGGGATTACCATTGACCAGAAAATGAACTGGACTTGCCATATAAATGCTGAATCTACAAGGGCAGATCACAGGCTAGGAATCTTACACAACATGGAACTGTACAACACAAGAACAGGCCCTTCAGCCCACTATGTCTGTACTGACCATGATGCCATTCTAAACTAATCTCATCCACCTGCACATGGTCTGTATCCCTCTATAGCTTACCTGTACGTGTGTCTGTCTAGATTCCTCTTCACCTTTGCTATCACACCTGCTTCTCCCAACTCTCCTGGCAGCACATTCCAGGCACCTACCGCCCTCTGCATAAAAATCTTGCTTCGCACATCTCCTTTAAACTTTTCCACCCTCATCTTAAACTTATGCCACCTGGTATTTGCATTTTCAGCCTGGAAAAGAAACTCCAACTATCCATCATAATCTTATATACTTCTGTCAGTTCACCCCATGCCTCCAAAACTCTAGCTATTACACTCCAATCCAGGAAACATACTCATAAACCTGTTTAGCACTCTCTCCAAAACCTCCACATCCTTCTATCAGTGTGGGGACCAGAACTTCACACAATGTTCCAGTAGAATCAGAGAATCATAGAGCCATAGGTGTACATGGAAATAGACCCTTTGATCCAACTTGTCCATCCCGACCAGATATCCTAAATTAATCTAGTCCCATTTGCCAGTATTTGGTCCATATCCCTCTAATCCCTTCCTATTCATTTACCCATCCAAATTTCTTTTAAATGTAAAAACTGTACCAGCCTTCACACCTTCCTCTGGCAACACATTCCATACACACATCACCCTCTGCATGAAAAGGTTGGTCTTTAGGTCCCTTGCGCTCTAGTTCTGGAACCCCCCCCACCCCACCCCAGGGTAAAGACCTTGTCTATTTAGAAGAGCGTGAGGACTGCAGATGTTAGAGATCAGAGTTGAGAGTGTGGCGCTGGAAAAGCATAACAGGTCAGGCAGCATCCGAGAAGCAGCAGAATCAATGTTACGGGCAAGAGCTCTCATTCCCTCAGAAATGAGACTTGTGAACCGAGGGGGCTCTCCACCCACTCACTTTGAAAACTATCTATTCATGTGAATACGTTACCCTCAAAGCTTTTCCTTTCTGCAATAACTCAGTTTTTAAATTGCAAAAATATATTTTGATCATAAAAAAATCTAAATTTACATACACCAAGTACAAAAGCAATTCTGTACAATCCTTATATATCAAGAAAAACCAATACTGGAATTTAACATTCCCTGCAGTTACAAAAACTAAAGGCATTTCTTACTCATGCAGAACAGTATTTGCACATATTGAGGCAACAAGAGGATCTGACAACTGAACTGGCACTTGATAAACTTCAGAAGCAAGCTCTCAGATGGTGGTCTTCCCCCACTGCATCTTTGTGGCACCTCAAGCTTTAGTGCATCCCTCGGAACCTAGTCCTGGACTTTGGAGTATGCCAATCTGCAACACTCAGTCGGGGAATAACATTTGATGTGGCACCTTATCAAATTCCTCCTGGATACTCAAGTATAGTGCATCCACAGCGTCCCCTCTTTCCTCATGCCACGTCCACTTCCCTAGCTGATGATGAATGCCCATCTTGAGTTTCCTTCTCATTTACTCCTTTCATTCTTTCCAAAAGGTTTATTGTTAAAAGAAAACGCTTGATGATTAGACCAGTCAGTGGAGTGCTTCTCAACCTAATTCCCTCATTGGCAATCCCTAATGATCAGGAATATTTGGGGCTGGGTCAGCAAGACTAGATTAATTTGATGACACCACCTTGCTGGAAGATGCTGTTGAAAAACCACTTTGATAACGTAGTCAGTGCAAATGTAACAAGCCACAATTTTTAAGAGTTCATTCGAATGAACACTGTCAAATAGAATTAGAGCACAGTGTCATCTTGTACCAACATAGGCTCTAAACACCAACTGGTGGGACAGGCCTGAGGGGCTGAATGGCCTTTCCTTGATCCTCTGGTAGACAAAACTCACATGTCACTGACTGCATAGCAATTTTTAAAAAAACTAATGATTGAGCTCTGTGAAGTAATATTGCAGCTAGTCCATGAAATTCCAATGGCTGGACATGCAAAACTCAAGTCTGCATCGACCAACAATTTTATTGCCACAGCTCCACAGTGATGTAGCAAGGTCTTGCTGAAACTGCCCCACCTGCTAAGTTGTGGGAAAAACCATTCCACAATGAGACCTACACCTATAATTACTGTAGCTTTGGGCAACTGTTCAGCAAGGTTTCAGTGAACTATATGGGATCCCTGCTCAAAACAATAGGATGGCTACTAGTATTTCATTACCACCATGAGCACTGGTCTGCATTTCTCAGTCCCTTGCAAACTGTAATTGTGAGTGTGTGGGGAAATTGATGCACCTGTTCGATCAGTATGACCTGCCCACTGAGATCCATCCAAATGTTACATCCAAAATATTCTAGAAAGTCATGCGTAACCTGGGCATGAACCTGCTGAAATCCGTAGGTATCACCACTGTCACTTAGATGGTGCCACAAGATTCTAACACAGATTGGGTAGACTGCCATGTGTACCCCCATGACTGAGAGAAAGGATTTAATTTTATCCTGGTTGCCACTGGGAACTCACAAAGAGAGCAGTGGGTTTACTCCATTTGAATTAATTTACTAGCGCCAAGTCTGAGGGGCCTTTGAAACTACTGTTTGTAAAACAGAAGGACCTTCATGACCATGTGGGTGGCACGGTGGGTGGGCGGCACAGTGGGTGGGCGGCACGGTGGCACAGTGGTTAGCACTGCTGCCTCACAGCGCCAGAGACCCGGGTTCAATTCCCGCCTCAGGCGACTCTCTGTGTGGAGTTTGCACATTCTCCCCGTGTCTGCGTGAGTTTCCTCCGGGTGCTCCGGTTTCCTCCCACAATCCAAAAATGTGCAGGTTAGGTGAATTGACCATGCTAAATTGTCCGTACTGTTAGGTGAAGGGCTAAATGTAGGAGTATGGGTCTGGCTGGCATACGCTTCGGCGGGTCGGTGTGGACTTGTTGAGCTGAAGGGCCTGTTTCCACACTGTAAGTAATCTAATCTAATCTAAAAAAACCACATAGTAGTGATCCAAGAGTTACTCTCGAGACCTTGTGCAGTGGGTCAAGAACACTTGAAAATCTTCCTGACCAGTGGTAAGAAAATAGGCAGACAGTTATACAGGAGATTTCCAGCCAGGAGATTATGTGTGAGTGCTCCTACCAATTCCAAGTGAGTCCTTAAAAGCCAGGTTCCCTTACAAGAAGTTTGAGGAAGTGACTGAGAACTCAGACTGGGGAGAAAAACAAAGTTGCATTACGTAACACGATAAAGCCATACCACCCCAAGAGAAGGAGGCAAGCAGGTAATGGTTTATCCTATTGCCATCAGCTGGAAGGACTAGGGTAGTAGTGGAAATGAATTGGAAGGAGACATGACTGGGGCCCATATTGAACACACTATTACCCAGCTAATCAATACAGGTATACCTGCAGACGTAAACTACTTATTTGTCTATCAAGGTACAGTGCACTGAACAGAATTAGCAAGGCTGCTCACTGTATTAATGGGCTTATTTAAGGGCTGGGTTAGCACAGCAGGTCAGGCAGCATCTGAGGAGCAGGAAAATCAATGTTTCGGGCAAAAGCCCTCCTGATGAAGGGCTTTTGCCCGAAATGTCGATTTTCTTGCTCCCTGGATGCTGCCTGACCTGCTGTGCTTTTCCAGCACCACTCTAATCTAAACTCTGGTTTCCAGCCTCTGCAGTCCTCACTTCTGCCTTATTTAAGGGCTGCATCACCCCTACAAGATGTGGATACAGAAATGGCTCCATCCATAAGGGAACATGCTTATTGGCTCGCCCCAGAAAAGCTGGCCCAGGTTTGGGAGATGATTATCTACATGCTATAGCCTAGATCAGGAACTGGAGCTTCCCAGTTGTACTTGTGCCAAGGCAAGACAGCTCCTCAAGCCTTTTCATTGACTAGCAGAATACTAAAGCATTGACCAGAGCTGTCTACTACACAATACCCTGACTGAAAGACTACATTGATAGGGCAGGCACAATAGCCTACATTGCAAAGACAGTATCACACAAATGAGCATGGAGGTACCTAACTTCTTCACTGATTGCCTTGTCCATGAAAGATCTGTCTAACTCAGCCTTGAATGTATTTAATGACCTATTTTCCACTACTTCCAAGAATAGAATTCCACAAATGCAGGGCTACTTGAGAGAAGAAAATTCTGCTAATCTCTGCCATAAAAGGGAGTTGTCTTGTTCTTAAATTGTACCTCTTGTTCTAGTCTCACCCTTAAGAGGAAACATCCTCCCTATATCTTCCAATCAATTCCTCTCAAGATCTTGTCTGTTATAATAAAACCAGCTCTTACTCTTCTAAACTCCAGTCAGTATAAGCCCAGCTGTTCAATGTTTCTTCATACTATAAACTCTTCATCCTCGAAATGAGCTTTGTAAACTTTCTCTTTGTCTTACTTTGTTCTTTTTAATCTGGAAACCAAAAATGGACAAGGAACTTGAGCTGTTTCCTCACCGAGACCTGTACCATTACAATAAAACCTCCCTGGTCTTATATTCCATTTACCTTGTAATAGTTCTCACATTCCATTAGTCTTCCTGCTGTACTTTCCATTAATCTCCTGCTGTACCTTCGGATTAACTTTTTGTGATTCATATACAAGGGCAATCAGATTCGTCTAGACACAGAATTCTGTTGTCTCTCTCCACTTAAGAGTACATAGCTTCTCTCGTCTTCCTACCAAAGCAACAAATGCACATTTTTAACTCCACCTGCCAATTTTTTTTTCCACTCATTTAACCCATTTATATCGTTGTCTCATGCCAGAAATAGAAACATTTTGTCGAATCTTTTCATCTCGTATTTATCGAGATATTTTATAAATTACCAATAAAGGGGAAAACCAATATTTTGTTCAATTTTCAGGGCAATACCAATTGGAGTCATTCTGCCTGATTTGAACTCTAAACAAAGCAAAATAGTTAACAGTCAATCAACATTAACTGCTGCATTGTCCATGCATACCTCTATCAGAGTCAAAAAGTGTAGCGCTGGCAAAGCACAGCAGCATCCGAGGAGCAGGAGAGTCCAATTAAACCTGTTGGACTATAACCTGGTGTTGTGTGATTTTTAACTTTCCCTTTAGTGATATTCTTTCAAATTGTTCTGAGACATTCAAGACAAAAATCTTTGAAAAAGTGTCTTTTTCTCAGCAGAACTCAAGTTGTGCACAATCAAGTGGCAATTCATATCCCTTTGTAGCCTCTTTACCTCTCTTGAGCTAAACTTTCTTTCTTGCCTATCTTGGCATTATTGGGAAATTTAGCTCCCATTTATTCAGTCCCTTCATCCAAGTCAATTGTAAATAGCTGAGGCTCTGACACAGATTTCTGTGACACTTCACCAATTACAGTTGCAAACCTGAAAAAGACCCTACTTGCCATTTGCTGTTAGGAATGTTTTAACTGGGCTAATATGTAACCCCATGCATTTTCTACTTATCTTAAGTAAGTCATGTTTGATACATCATCTTATCAAATGCTTTTTGGAAAACACTACATCACAACTTCAAGTTCCCCTTTTTCAACTTTGCTTGCAAGTTCCTCAAAGAATGCAAATAAATGAAGTGAATATAACTTCCCTTTGACAAAACTTGTTGACATTACCTGGTTCCGTTATGATTGTCGAAATATTCTGCTAAAATCTCCTTAATAATGGACTCTGGAAATTTCCTTTAGTCAGTTGTCAGGCTAACCGGCCTATAATTTCCTGCTTCCTTCCTTTCCTGAATACTATTAGTTATTGATGATCTGCTGGAACCTGTCAGAATCTAAGGATTTTTTGGAAAATTATAACCAATGAGTCTACTATCACTGCAGCCACTTCTTTCATGACTCTCGGATGAAGGCCACCTGACACCCAAGGGTTTTAGTAGCCTATAGGTTTAATCAGTTTCCCAGCACTTTTCCCTTAGTAATGGTGATTGTTTTAAAATTCAGCTTCCCTGTCAAGCACCTTTGGAAAGTTTTCTAATTCTGTTACAGTGAAGACAAACACAAAAGACCTGACTTAACTAGTAATATAAAAGAATATTGCACGCAAAAATCTTTTTTTGGATATCTAAAAGGTAAGAGAGAGTCAAGAGTAGACATTGACTTCTGGAAAATGAGGCAGGAGAAGTAGTAGTGGGGAACAAAGAAATAGCAGAGGAAATTAATAGCATCAGTCTTGACAGTGGAAAACTTCAGGAGTATAACTGAACTTCAAGAGAGTCAGGGGTCAGAGACGAGTGTTGTAGCCATCACTAAGGAGGATATGCTGGGGAAATTGAAGGTGAATAAATCACCTGAACCAGATGGACTACATCCCAAAATTCTGAAGGACATAGCTAAGGACAATGTGGAGGCATTGGTGGTGATTTTTCAGGAATCACTGGAGTCAGAGAAAGTTCCATATGATTGGAAAATGGCAAATATAACACCCCTGTTTAAGAAGAGGATGGCAGAAAAACAGGAAACTATACACCAGTTCGGGATGGGACCATTTGCCGCCGCGGATTTGCCGCCGCCGATTAGCCACTGCCCTTTCACCACTGAGGACGCTTCGCCACCGCCCATTGGCTGCTGAGGATGATTCGTCACGCAAGTGTTTGTAACTCATTTTTATGCATAAACCAATAAAATGATGTTTATTTCACCTCTTTTTTTAAATCATTATGTACTATGTTGTTGTATAAATAAAGGGGACTGAGAAGTATGAAAGAACAGGCGGGAGGGAAAACAATCAGTACATATGTATATTTCCGGTGGCGAGTAGTCTCCAGAGGTCAAACGATCCCAGTGGAGAAACGCTGGTGACGAACCGGCAGTGGCTAATCAGTGGCGGCGAATGTGCCGTGGGGAATCGTCACCAACCCACACCAGTTAGCCTGACCTCTGTGATTGGTGAGATTTTAGACACTATTATTAAAGATGAGATTGTGGAGCCCATGTGTTAGGGGCAAGGTACTGGCATGCGTGCATGAAAGGCTGACTGGCAGAAGCCAGAGAGTGAGGGTAAAAGGGGTCTTTTCACAATGACAGTCAGTGACTAGTGCAGTTCTTGGAGTCCGGACCCCAATTATTTATTTCATACATGAATGAAGAAAGTGAAGGGATTGTTGGTCAGTTTGTGAATGACACAAAGATAGATGAAGGGATGGGGAGTGGGCATGCTAGGCTAATGAGTAATCAAGTGGCAGATGGAATACAATGTGGGAAAGTCAGGTTATGGACTTTGATAGGAAGAATAGAGGCATTGATAATTGTCTACATGGGGAAAGGCTTCAGAAATCTTAAGCACAAATGGATTTGAGGGGTATTAGTTCAGGATCCTTTAAGATTAACATGCAGGTTCAGTTGACAATTAAAAAGTCGATACTATGTCAGCGTTCATTTCAAGAGGGCTAGAATACAAGAGCAGAGGTGTACTATTGAGACCCTATAAAGTTCTTGTCAGTTCTGGAATATTCTGATCAGTTTTGGGCCCCATATCTATAAATATCCTGGTTTTGGAGGAGGTCCAAAGGAGGTTTACAAGAATGATCCAGAGAATAAAGAGCTTGTCATATGAGGATCAGTTGAGGACTCTGGATCTGTATTTAAGAGGATGAAAGGGATCTGCTTAAAAACGTATAGAATACTGAGACTCCTGGATAAAGTGGACACTAGTAGGAAAGATTATGATGCAAACACAAAGTTTCAGAGTGAAGAGATAAGCCTTTAGAACTGAGATGAGGAGGGATTTCTTCAGCCAGAGGGTGGCGAATCTATGGAACTCATTGCCGCAAGTCATTGAGTACATTTAAGGTAGAGATAGATAGGTTCTTGATTGGTAAGGGGATCAAAGGTTACAGGAAGAAAGCAGAAGAATGGGGTAGAGACACATATCAGCCATGATCAAAGGGCAGAGCCGACTCTATAAGCCAAATAGTCTAATTCTGCTCCTATATGCTCATGGACCAACACCTCAATCATTTCCTTTGTCTCCATTATTAATTCCTGGACACATTTGTATCATCAATAGTCACAGGTGAGGTGCCGGAAGATGGAGGTTGGCTAACATGGTGCCACTCTTTAAGAAGTATGGTAAGGACAAGCCAGGGAATTATAGACCGGTGAGCCTGACGTCGGTGGTGGGCAAGTTGTTGGAGGGAATCCTGAGGGACAGATGTACATGTATTTGGAAAGGCAAGGACTGATTAGGGATGGTCAACATGGCTTTGTGCGTGGGAAATCATGTCTCACAAACTTGATTGTGTTTTTTGAAGATTGATGAGGGCAGAGCCATAGATGTGATCTATCTGGACTTCAGTAAGGCATTCGACAAGGTTCCCCATGGGAGACTGGTTAACGAGGTTACGTCTCACGGAATACAGGGAGAACTAACCATTTGGATACAGAACTGGCTCAAAGGTAGAAGATAGAGGGTGGTGGTGGAAAGTTGTTTTTCAGACTGGAGGCCTGTGACCAGTGGAGTGCCACAAGGATCGGTGCTAGGTCCTCTACTTTTTTCCATTTACATAAATGATTTGGATGTGAACATAAGAGGTATAGTTAGTAAGTTTGCAGATGACACCAAAATTGTAGTGGACAGAGAAGAAGGTTATTTCAGATTACAACAGGATCTGGACCAGATGGGCCAATGGGCAGAGAAGTGGAAGATGGAGTTTAATTCAGATAAATGCGAGGTACTGCATTTTGGGAAAGCAAATCTTAGCAGGACTTATACACTTAATGGTAAGGTCCTCGGGAGTGTTGCTGA
>NC_057724.1:77704323-77740156 GCF_004010195.1 Chiloscyllium plagiosum | reverse complement strand
AATGAGCTGCCAGAGGAAGTGGTGGAGGCTGGTACAATTGCAACATTTAAAAGGCATTTGGATGGGTATATGAATAGGAAGGGTTTGGAGGGATATGGGCCGGGTGCTGGCAGATGGGACTAGATTGGGTTGGGATATCTGGTCGGCATGGACGGGTTGGACTAAAGGGTCTGTTTCCATGCTGTACATCTCTATGACTCTATGCCTCTATGACTTTCTGGTTGAACAATACTTTCACTGGAGAACAGGAACTGATTAAGTCTGAGTGACAATCTCTGAGATTTCCCTTGCCCACTGATAATTGCCTATCTGAATAATAAATGCATTTATGTCCCGACTTTCACAAGTCCTGAACATTGAAAAATGCTTGTGCCCAGTTGTGTATTTTGTTGAAGTCTGGACACTGCTGTAATATTGAAAACATGGCTGTTAATCTATGCACAGAAAAATAAATGCCACATTGCCAAATTAGTGACCAGATTATTTGTGCTTGAGTGCTTTAGTTAGATGGTGGTACTGATGAGAAACCCCCCCACACTTCTTGGAAACTGAGCCATGGGATCTTTCACATCAGGTTTACAAAATATGGAGAACCTACATCGTGTTCATGGCATTTTCTCAAAAGTGTGTGAATGTGGTGAAAACAGTGTCACCTCCCCATTCCTGAGGAAAGGCTTATGCCTGAAATGTCAATTCTCCTGCTCCTTGGATGCTGCCTGACCTGCTGTGCTTTTCCAGCACCACACTCTCGACTCTAAAAACAGTGTCACAAAGCTACATCTGGGACTGATCCAGATGAAAAACATGGATTGAATTCCCAACAGCTTCATGTGTTTATCACTAGATGGAGCTTCAGGAGTTCCAGATGCCAAAATTTCACCCTGTACCATTACAGCTGACATATTGAACAAAAATCTATGAACAGAGTAAAAGCTGTTCGATAGGTTATAAAAAACAATGGAAAATAATTAGTAATGCGTAATTGGAAGAGGCTGTGTGCATCCCAATTAATTTTTCCATCTTATTACATAACAGAAGATTCAAAATAGGAGGGTTCTGAGAGCACAATGTTAGTGCCTCTACCTCCAGGTCAGACGGTTTAGGGTTCTCCCCCAGGTAGGTTGTTGAAAAATATCTACCTCCTGGAATGCATCCAATTAGTACTGACTTGTGGAACTAAATAGAGGATAAAATTCTAAAAAATGAGCAGAGAGACCTAGGGCTGTATGTGCACAGATCATTGAAGGTGGCAGGAGAAAGCAGTTAATAAAGCATACAATGTTCTTGGCTTTATTAATAGGGGCATAGAATACAACAGCAAGGAGGTGATATTGAATTTGTACAAAACATGTGCTGAACCTCAGCATTGTGTACAGTTTTGAGTATCACATTATTGGAAAGACGTGAATGCGCTGGACAGAGTGCAGAAGCAATTTACAAGGATGCTTCCAGGAATAGTAAACTGCAGTAATGAGGATAGATTGAAGAATTTGGGACTGTTCTCCTTGGAGAAAGGAAAGCTGAGAGAACATTTAAGAAAGGTTTTTCAAACCTTGTGCAGACTAAATGGGGTAGATATCGAGAAACTGGTCCCACTCAAAACAAAAACAAAATGAACGGGTGTAGATTTAGTGATGTGCAAAAGAACTAAAGGTGATGCAGACCTTTCGTACAAGAAGCAGTTAGGGTTTGGAATGTATTCCCTGGAAATGTGGAAAAGTAAGTTCAACTGAGTCATTCAAGAGGAGCATTGGATGATTGTTTGGATAGAAATGGTGTCCTGGGATATGTGGATAAAAGGAAATTAGCATGACGTAATAGAACAGGTGCAGGCACAATGGGCCGAATGACCTCCTTCTGTGCCATAATAGCTCTATGGTTCTCTGAGGAGGGGCCAATCAAAACCTTGAGCCAGTTCTCTGCCATTCAGTCAGATCACCACTGATCTGTATCTCAACTCAATTTTTTCACCTTTCTTTCAAGTGTGTTTTATCCTTTCATAGTCTATGTGCGTGCCTCTGGTTGGGCCAGCATTTGTTTTCAATGGAGAAACAAATATCCTTATCCTCAACGATGGGGGAACCCAGCACTTCAGTGTGAAAGATAAGGCTAAAGCACTTGCAGCAATCTTCAGCCTGACTTGATGGATGATCCATCTCGGCCTCCTCCAGTACTCCCCGTTATCACAGATACCAGACTTCAGCCAATTTGATTCACTCCACATGAAATCAAGAAATGGCTGAAGGTACTGGACACTATTAAGGGGATGAGCCCTGACAACATTCCGACAATAGTACTAAAGACATGTGCTCCAGAACTTGCCGGTCTCCTAGCCAAACTCTTGCAGTACAGTTACAACACTGGCATTACCCAACAATGTGGAAAATGCATGCTGTGTTCATAAAAAGCAGGACATATCCAAATCAGCCAATTACCACCCCATCAGTCTACTCTCAAGCATCAATAAATTGTTGGAAGGTGTTATCAATAGTGCTATCAAGCAGCACCTGCTCAGGTGACACCCAGTTTGGGTTCTTCCAGAGCTACTCAGCTCCTGACCTCATTACAGGCTTGGTTCAAGTATGTACAGAAGAGCTGAATTCCAGAGGGGAGGTGTAAGTGACAACCCTTGACATCAAGATCACATTTGACTAAATGTGGGATCAAGGAGGCCCAGCAAAACTGGAGTCAATGGAAATCAGGGAGAAGACTCGTTGCTGGTTGGAGTCATACCTATCACACAGGAAGATGTTGTGGTTGTTGGTGGTCAGTCATCTCAGCTCCAGGACATCTCTGCAGGTATTTCTCACAGTAACGTCCTAGGGCCAAACATCTTCAGCTGCTTCATCAATAACTTTCCCTCCATCACAAGGTCAGAAGTGGGGATGTTCACTGATAATTGTACAATGTTCAGCACCATTCGTGATTCCTCAGATACTGAAGCAACCCATTATCAAAAACAACTAAATCTGGACAATATCCAGACTTGGGCTGTCAAGTGGCAAGTCGTAATCACACCACACAAATGCTAGGCAATGACCATCTCCAATAGGAGACAATGTTGTCATTGTCACTTGAAATTCAATGGTGTTACCATCATTGAATCTCCCACTGTTAATATCCTGGGGGTTACTCTTGGCCAGAAACTGAACTTAACTAACCATATAAATACAACGGCTACACGAGCAGGTCATGAAGACTGTAGCAATTAACTCACCTCCTAACTCCCCAGTGCCTATCCACCATCTATAAGGCACAAGTCGGAACTGTGTTGGAATATTCCCCACTTGCCTAAATGTGTGCAGCTCCAACACTATTCAAGAAACTTAACACGATCCGGGACAAAGCAGACCACTTGATTTGCATAACATCCACAAGCATCCACTCCCTCCATCACTGACACTCAATAAGAGCAGTGAGCGCTGTCTACACATTGCACTGCAGGAATTCACCAAAGCTCCTCAGACAGCACCTTCCAAATTCATCACCACTTCCATCTGGAAGGACAAGGACAGCGGATACATGGGAACACCACCATCTGCAAGTTCCCTTCCAAGCCATTCACCATCCCAACTTGGAAATAGATCACTTTTCTTTATTATCTCTGGGTCATGATCCTGGGAATCCCTCCTTCACGGCACTGCGGGCTTGTGGACAGCAAATGAACTGCAGCAGTTCAAGAAGGCAGCTCACCACTCTGAAGGGCAACTAGGGAGAGTAATAGATGCTGTCCCAACCAGCAATGCCCATCTCCATGAATAATTTTCATAAAAACAGTGGGCAATAATGAGGAAGGACAGCACCAAGAGACAGCTGCACTGAAGAAGGTCTACACTGAGGAGTACTGCAGAGAGAGACAGTTATGCTGAGGGAAGACTGCACTGTTGGGGGGTGCCATCTCACCTGTTCTTATTGTGACTTTGGCTCAGTTTCCAGAAAATAGTGTCTAGTCTCCCTTCTATTGGAAGGATGTTGCAAAACTTGAAAGGGTGCAGAAAAGGGTTTGAGCTACAAGGAGAGGCTGAATAAGCTGGGGCTATTTTCCCTGAAGCATGGGAGGCTGAAGGGTGACTTTATAGACGTTTATAAAATCATGAGGGGCATTGATTGGGCCAAGGTCTCTTCCCTCAGGTGGGGTTGAGGGCTTAAATTTAAGGTAGGAGGCAAAGATTTAAAAAGGACTTGATGGGTGTGTATGTATGAAATGAGCTGCCAGAGGAAGTGGTGGAGGCTGGTACAATTACAATATTTAAAAGGCATCTGGACTGGTACATGAATAGGAAGGGACCAGAGAGATATGGGCCAAGTGCTGCAAATGGGACTCGATCAGATCGGGATGTCTGGTCAGCGTAGATGTATTGTATAACTCTATGACTCTATGTCTCTAAATGGTTTGAACGGCTCCTTTCCATCTTTTACCAAGGATCAGTAAGAAAGAAAGAGAAAACACTACAAACTTTGCACATGACATTGTTTGCTTCTGGTTAAGGTTGTGAAGTAACAATTTAGGTAACTATTCAGGAAAAAAAGCATTTTGTCCTCATAATCCATCCAACTAAAGAGAGTAAAACATCTCCCTTTTTGAGTACCCATAGAGAGAGAGCCTCTCAGCTCTCCACTGCAGCATCTGGGACAGAGCAGACCACTTGATTGGCACAGTTTGGAAATGGCTCCAGTGTTCTGCTCTACTCCTCTGTCTACAATTTTATTCTATACTTCCTTCAATTTTTTACAGAAGAAAAGGCTCTTTTGGGGTGGCACGTTGGCTCAGTGGTTGGCACTACTACTTCACAGCACCAGGGACCGGGTACAATTCCAGCCTCGGGTGACTGTCTTTGTGGTGTTTGCATTTTCTCCCTGTGTCTGCGTGGGTTTCCTCCGGGCGCCCTGGTTTCCTCTCACAGGCCAAAGATGTGCAGGTCAGGTGAATTGGCCATGCTAAATTGCCCACGGTGTTCAGGATGTGTAGGCTAGGTGCATTAGTCAGGGGAAAATATAGGGTAGGGGAATGTTTGGGTGGGTTACTCTTCAGAGGGTCAATGTGGACCTGTTTCCACACTGTAAGGAATCTAGTCCTAGTTTGTATCTACATTCCTTCCTTCTAATACTGGCACTTATTGTAGAGAAGAATCCAATTTAACTTTGTCTATACTTTTAAGAATCAATTAAAATCATCTTTAAGATTATCTCTCAAATGTCTCTTGCCAAAACTAAAAATTCATGGCATCTTTGTTCAAAATCCATTCCCCGACTCTGGGATCTAGAAACTTCCTTTCAGCAATAATTTACTTGTATCCCATTTGCACAGGTGAGTACAATATTCAAGGTTTGACCAAGGCCCTGTATGGTATGAATAGTCTCATATATAGTTTGATCAGGTCGCTGTGCAGTTATTTTAAAGTGTTAAACAAAGGAAGAAAGAACAAATGTTACTTATACTTGACTGAGAAATGGTGCTGAAATGGGAGTATCAGCAAATGTGACCATAAAGCTTTCAGATTATCACAAAATCCCAACTGGTTCCCTTGTGCTCTATCTAGATAGATACTCAAAATGGAAGATGATTTGCAGTCTCTGGTTGGTGAATTATGAGGACAAAGATATATTTTGTTGATTATGTTTATACAAGTGTGTTCTATGACCATTTGATGTCAATATCCAACAAGTGCAAAAACAAATCAATTTCGCTCACTCAGCTTCCTGACTACATTTTTGTGCAAGAGGGATTTAGGAATAATTTTTTCGCCCAGAGTGGCACAGTATCTCAGTGGTTAGTACTGCTGCTTCACAGCACCAGTGGCCCAGGTTCAATTCCACCTCGGGTGATTTTCTGTCTAGAGTTTGCACATTCTCCCTGCATCTGTGTGGGTTTCCATCAGGTGCTCCAGTTTCCTCCCACAGTCCAAAGATATGCAGGTTAAGTAGATTGGACATGCTAATTACCCATAGTGTCCAGGGATGTGCAGGTGTGGTGGGTTAACCGTGGAAAATGCAGGGTTACAGGGTTAGGGTAGGGTGGTACATCTGAGTGGGATGCAGTTTGGAGGGTCAGTGTGGAATTGATATGATTCAGAACATAATGAGTATTTGGAATTCACAGCTTGAATAGATAGTAGAATTGGTAGCCACCACAACATTGAGATGGCTAAGAATAGATTTGAAAGGAATTTAATTCATTGCCACAGAAGACTGTGGAGCCAGGTCATTGAATATGTTTAAGATGGAGATAGATAGGTTCTTGATTGTAAAGGGGTTCAAAGGTTACGGGGAGAAAGCGGAAGAATGGGTTTGAGAACTTTATCAGCCATGATTGAATGGAGGAGGAGACTCTATGGGCTGAATGGCTTAATTTCTGCTCCTATGTCTTATGGTCTTATGGTCTAGGCTTTGAAAATCATGAGGGGATCTAAACAGCATAGACAGGGAGAAACTTTTCCCAATCATAAAAGAAACAGAGGGCACAGATTAATGTAATTTACTAAAGAAGCAAATATGATGGTTCTGAATTTTTAAATAAAGCAGTTAATTAGAAAAGGCAGGCAAGAGCAAGTCAGAGAATGAGGCAACTCTGAATAATTATGTGCATTTATTTCAATGCAAGGTGTCTCACAGGTAAGGCTGATGAACTCAGGGCATGTCTGAGAACATGGGACTGGGTGTCATGGCTATTACAGAAACATGGCTGAGGGAGGGACAGGATTGGTAGCTCAATGTTCTGGGGTTTAGAAGGTATAGGAAGAATAAAAATGGAGGCAAGAGAGGAGGGACTATGTTGTTTTTGATTAAGGAAAATATTATTGCTGTACTTAGGATATTTCTGAGGGATTGTCTAGTGAATGTATTTGTGTGGAAGTCAGAAATAAGAAGGGGTTGATCACCTTACTGGGATTGTATGATCGGTCCCCCAGTAGTCAGAGGGAAATTGAAGAAAATAATTTGTAGAGATACTTCACACATATCTCAATCATTGTGGTCAGCAAAGTTGTGGAAAGAATTCTGAGGGACAGGATTTATGACTATTTGGCAAAGCATAGTTGATTAAAGGCAATCAGCATTGTTTTTGTGAGAGGCAGGTCATGCCTCACAAATTTTATTGAATTCTTTGAGGAGGTGTCAAGACAGGTCGATGATAGTTGAGCAGTGGATGTGGTGTATATGGATTTCAGCAAGGCATATGATAGGGTTCCCCATGGTAGGCTCATTCATAAAGTCAGGAAGTATGGGATACAGGGAGATTTGGCTATCTGGATTCAGAAGTGGCTGGCTGACAGAAAGCAGAGAGTGGTTGTAGATGGAAAGTATTCTGCCTGGAAGACAGTGTTGAGTGGGGTCCCACAGGGCTCTGTTCTTGGGCCTCTCCTCTTTGTAGTTTTTATAAATGACTTGGATGAGGAGGTTAAGGGGTGGGTTAGTAAATTTGCAGGTGACACAAAGATTGGAGGTGTCATCGATAGTATAGAGGGCTACTCCAGGCTGCAGCGCGACATAGACAGGATGCAGAGCTGGGCTGAGAAATGGCAGATGGAGTTCAACCTGGGTAAATGGGAGGGTGCAAAGAAGGTTTACCAGGATGCTACCTGGACTGGAGGGCTTGCCTTATGAAGAAAGGTTGAATAGGCTCGGACTTTTCTCTCTGGAGAGAAGGAGGAAGAGAGGAGACCTGACTGAGGTGTACAAAATAATGAGAGGAATAGATAGAGTCAATAGCCAGAGACTTTTCCCCAGGGCAGGATTGACTGGTATGAGAAGTCATAGTTTGAAGATATTAGGAGGAAGGTATTAAGGAGACATCAGAGGTAGGTTGTTTACGCAGAGAGTTGTGAATGCATGGAATGCGTTACCAGCTGTGGTGGTGGAAGTGAAGTCATTGGGGACATTTAAGCGACTGTTGGACATGCACATGGATAGCTGTGAGTTGAGGTGTGCATAGGTTAAGTTACTATATTTTACATTTGGATTAAATCTCGCCACAACACTGTGGGACTAAGGGCCTGTTCTGTGCTGTTCTATGTTCTATAAGTAAGGATAATCGGATTGTAACAGTAGGGGATTTTAGCTTTCCAAACATAGACTGGGACTGCGAAAGTGTTAAAGGTTTAAATGGTAAGAAATTTGTTAAATTTGTTCAAGAAAATTTCCTTTGTCAATTTGTAGATGTGCCTACCACAGAAGGAGCAAAACTTGACTTCTCTTGGGAAATAAGACTGAGCAAGTGACTGAAGTGTTAATGGGGGATCATTTTGGGACCAGTGATCATATTTCTATTAGTTTTAAATTAGTTATGAAAAGGATACACCTTGCATGTAAGTTAAATTTCTTAATTGGTGTAAAGCAAATTTTGATAGTATGAGAAAGGAACTTTTAAGAGTTGATTGGAATAGATTGTTCATAGGTAAGAGGAAGACTGGCAATTAGGAGGGTTTCAAAAGTGAGATAACAACAGTTCAGAGGCATTGTGTTCTTGTTAAAGTGAAGGGTAAGGCTGGTGAGAGTAGAGAAGAATGGATGAACAAAGATATTGAGATTTGGAGAAGCCGGTGTTGGACTGGGGTGTACAAAGTTAAAAATCAGACAACACCAGGTTATAGTCCAACAGGTTTAATTGGAAGCATTAGCTTTCGGACCACTACAACCACCTGATGAAGGACCAGTGCTCCGAAAGCTAGTGCTTCCAATTAAAGATATTGAGGCTCTGGTCAAGAATAGGCAGGAGTTATGTATTAGATATAAACAATTGGAGTCAACTAAATCTCTTAAAGAGTATAACAGGAATAAGGGCATTCTTAAGAGGGAAATCAGGAAGGTAAAAAGGGCATATTTCACACCAGTTTTTACCGTGGAGAAAGATTGGAGGCTAGAGAACTCAGGGACATAAGTATCGATAACTTAAAATAGTTCACATTACAGGAGAGGAAGTGCTGGAGGTCTTAAAAAATGTAAACGTGAATAAATCTCAGGATTTGCTCAAGCGTATTCCAGGATGTTATGGGAAGTTAGGGAAGGAATAGTGGGGACCCAGTAGATATAACTGTATTATCCACAGCCACAGGTGAGGTGCTGGAAGACTGGAGGGTTGCTAATTTAAGAAAGACTGTAAGGAGAAGCCTGGGAAATATAGACCTGTGAATTTGACATCAGTGGTGGGTAAGTTGTTGGAATGTATTCTGAGAGATAGGATTTACATACATTTGAGAGACAAGGACTGATTAGAGATAGTCAGTGTCGTTTTGCGTGTGGGAAAATGTACCTCACAAACTTGATTGATTTTCTTTGAGGATGTAATCAAAAAGATTGATGAGGGCAGAGTGGTAGATGTTGTCTACCTGAACGTTAATAAAGCCTTTGACAAGGTTCCACATGGTAGACTAATTAGTAAAATTGGGTACAAAATTGGCTTGATGGTAGGAGACACAGGGTTCTGGTGGAGAATTATTTTTTGGACTGGAGGCCTATGACCAACGGTATTCTGCAGAAATCGGTGTTGGATCCACTTCTGTTTGTAATTTGTATAAATGATTTGGATGACATCCTAGGAGGCATGGTGAATAGGTTTGCAGATGTCACCCAAATCATTGGTATAGTTGACAATGAAGAAGGTTATCTAAGATTACAAAGGGATCTTGACCAATTGGGCCGTTGGTCTGTGGAGGCAGATGAAATTTAATTTGGAGAAACGTGAGGTGTTACGTTTTGGTAAAACAAACAAGGACAGGATTTATACAGTTAACGGTACAGCCCTGCGTAGCATTGTTGAACAGAGATACCTCGGGGTTCAGGTACATAGTTCTTTGAAAGTTTTATCACGAGGAGACATGGTGGTTAAGAAAACGTTTAGCACACTTGCCTTGATTGCTCAGACTATTGAGTATAGGAGTTAGGACATCATGTTGAGGTTGTACAGGACATTGGTGAGGCCACTTTTGGATAATTTTAAATGGATCGGCGCAACATCGAAGGCCGAAGAGCCTGTACTGCGCTGTATTCTTCTATGTTGTATGTTCTATGTTGAGGTTGTACAGGACATTGGTGAGGCCACTTTTGGATAATTTTAAATTGCAGAGTGTCAGAAAAGATTTACAAGACTGCTGCCAGGAATGGAAGATTTCAGTTATAAGCAGAGGCTGGATAGTTGGGACATTCTTCTCTGCAGTGTGGAAGGTTGAGGGGTGATCTTATAGAGGTTTATAAAATAATGAAGGACATAGTTAAGGTGAATATTAAAGGTCTTTTCCCAGGCTGGGTGAGTTCAAAACTAGGGGGCATATTTTTAAGGTGAGAGGAGAAACATTTCAAAGGGATCTGAGGGTTACTTTTTTCACACACAGGGCTGTTTGTGTGTGGAATGAATTGCCCGAGGAAGACCATAAGACCATATGACATAGGAGCGGAAAGTAGACCATTCAGCCCATTGAATCTGCTCCACAAGTCAATGGCTGATAAATTTTTCAACCTCATTCTCCCACTTTCTCCCTGTAACCCTTGATCCTCTTGATTCTCAAGAACCTATCTATCTCAGTCTTAAATATGGTTAATGATCTGGCCTCCACAGCCTTCTGTGACAATGAATTCCATAGATTCACCACTCTCTGGCTGAAGAAGTCTCTCCCTATCTCTGTTCTAAAGGGTCTTCCCTTTATTGTAAGGCTATGCTCTCGGATCCTAGTCTCTCCTACCAATGGAAACATCTTTCCAACATCTACTCTCTATCCAGGCCATTCAGCATTCTGTATGTTTCAATTAAATCCCCCTTCATCCTTCTAAACGCCATAGAATATAGACTCAGAGTCCTCAAACATTCCTCATATGCTAAACTTTTCATTCCTGGGACCATTCTCGTCAACCTCCTCTGAAAACGCGCCAAAGCCAATACATCCTTCCTCAGGTATGGGGCACAAAACTGCAAACAATACTCCATACATGGTCTGACCAGAGCCTTATAGAACTTCAGAAGTACATCCCTGCCTTTATATTCAAGTCCTCTCAAAATAAATGCCATCATTGCATTTGCCTTCCTTACTACTGACTCAACCTGTAAGTTTAACTTGAGAGAATTCTGGACTAGAACTCCCAAATCTCTGCACTTCAGACTTCTGAATTTTCTCCCCATTTAGAAAATAATGCATGCCTCTATTCTTCCTCCCAAGGTGCATTACTTCACACTTTCCCATGTTGTACTGCGTCTGCCACTTCTTTGCCCACTCTCTGAACCTGTCCAAATCCTTCTGAAATCTTTCCACCTCCTCAATGCCACATGTCCCTCTACCCATCTTTGTATCATCTGCAAACATAACCAGAATGTCCTCAGTTCTTTCACTAGATCATTAATGTATAAAGTGAAAAGTTGTGGTCCAACACTGACCCTTGCGGAACACCACTTGTCACCGGCTGCCATCCAGGGAAGGACCCTTTTATCATTACCAGACAGTCAAGCTTCTACCCATGCTAGCAGCTTGCCTCTAACACCATGGGCCCTTATCTTACTCAGTAACCTCCTGTGTGACACATTGTTAAAGGCCTTCTTGAAGTACAGGTAGATAACATCCATTGGCTCTCCTTGATCTCGTTACTTCCTCAAAGAATTCCAATGGATCTGTCAGACATGACCTCCCCTTGATGAAACCATGCTGACTCTGCCTTATTTTACCAAGCACTTGCAAGTATTCAGAAATCTCATCTTTCACAATGGATTCTAGAATTTTACCCACAACCAAGGTCAGGCTAATTGGTCTGTAGTTTTCCATCTTTTGCCTTATTTCCTTTATAAACAAGGGTGTCATGGTGGTGATATTTCAGTCTTCTGGGGCCCTTCCTGATTCTAGCAATTCCTGAAAAATCACCACTAACACCTCCACTATCTCTTCAGTCATCTCCCTTAGAACTTTGAGGTGTAGTCCATCTGGTCCCGGTGATTTATGCACCTTCCGGCCATTCAGTTTTTCTAGCACTTTCTCTTTGGTGCTCTGCCCCCACTCTTGAATTTTTGGGATATTACTTGTGGTAGGTAACGTGGTAGGTGCAGATACAGTTGCGACATTTACAAGACATTTGGATAGGTACATGAATAGAAAAATGGTTTTGAGGGATATGGGTCAAACACAGGCAAATGGGATGAATTTAATTTGGGAAACCTGGTCATGATGGACGAGTTTGATTGAATGGTCTGTTGCCATGCTGTATGACTCTATATGAGAAAAACAGTTTTCACACAATGAACAGTTAGGGTATGGAATGCCCTGTCTGGAAATGTGTTGAAGTTAGGTTCAATTAAGGCAGTCAAGGGACTATTGGATAAATTGAATAGTGTTACATGGAAAAGGCAGGTGAAGGATATTGAGTCACAAAACTCAGACTGAGAATTACTGCAGATGTGACGGGCGAAATGACCTCTCTCTGCAATGTTCAAATCAATTCTGTGATTCTGTGAGCGCAAAGTACGAAGCTGGGCCAGGCATTGCCCGATGTGGGGTGATGTTGGATTGATGAAGAATGTGAGCCAGTGCTCAGCAGAGTTGTAGCCTCAGCACCATCCTTATCTGCTGGACATGAAGAGAGAACATCGTTTGTTGACCCTTTATATTTGACAGTGGCTGCTGCTTTCTGCTGAGGCAGAGCTGCTACCTGGACAATTCCTTCAAAGTGTACGCAGAAACACAAAACAGGATCAGCAGTACACCATTCGGCCCATTGAGACTGCTCCACCATTCAACATTATCATGGCTGATCATCCAGCTCAGTGCCCTGTTCCCATTTTCTCTCCATACCCTTTAGACCTAAGAACCAGACCAAACTCCTTCTTGAAAACATACAATGCTTTGTGCCCAACCATTTCATGTAGTGAAGACTTCCACATCATTGGGTCTGGACACCAGACAGCAATGAACCAAACAATGTTGGTTCTGAAGAAGTCAGTTCAGCCCGAAAACATTTACTCGGTTTGTCTGTACACCTCCAGACCTGTTGTGTTTCTCCAGCTGTTTCTATTTCAACTTTCCACAATCCATAGTGTTTAGTTTTTATTTCAATATGAGGTTATCCTGAAAAGGGATACACACAATGTGGGTCTGCTGATATTTTTATTCACCATCGGTGGAATTCACTTTCTGGCATTGCCAGCAATACTTGGCTTTATGTCAGACACCTCCCTGAGCAAAAGACTAACAAAACAAAATCCTCTGTTCCTTGGTTCCTCAGAATGGAGCTCCAGCTTCATTTCCAAGTCGTACTGTTCTTTCCCTTCTGCAACAACATAGTCACATCTCTCGAACCCCTGCAGCAACTAATGGCTGGTGCTAGGGTAAAAAGGGAGGCCTTACCTTGAGCAGAGAAACCTCAGTGACTCCTGGAAGCAAGAAGTTGCAACATTTTTTTGCTTTTAACCCAAAGCACTTGTCAAGGAGAGAACATAAAACTCAAGCAGCAAACCAATGGAATGTTATGGGTTTAGAGAAAATTAAACTGAAATTACATTTTAGATTTTCAGCCAAATTGGAAATTAAAAGGGAAGACGGTGGCTTTGAAATCTAGGAAGAATTCGTTTCAAAACAAAAGTTTTCCATTTAAACTGAGTTTTGTTTTGTTTTGACTCAGGGGTAAATAAATACAAGTGTTTATACTGTTTTTAATTTCCTTTCTTCCTCCGAGGCTGGATTTTGAACGGAACCAGTGATGATTTCTTTCTCTCTCTCCCTCCCTCCCTCTGTGTCTCCAAAAGTTGACATGGTGTGTGAATGCTATGCTCGGTTCACTGCACCATCACCAGCTGGTGTCTCACTCCCAGTCCCACGCTTCCCAAACTCCTCCGACTGACAGCTCACTGATAAACTCGTGTCTTGCTCGGAGAGCTGCCTATTGTGGGGAAGCAGCTGACAGCGTTTTTAACTCCCCCTGCTATTTGCTTTCTCCCGTATGCATTATTCAGAAGCGCGTGAACAGACCAAGTGCCGCTTTTTATTCACTAATCGCACATTAAAAGAATCCAATGGAGTTTAAAGGGGGCGGGGAGGGGGGAAGCTGGGTGGGTGAACTGTTGCTGGTAAGCTTATTTCTCGCATCTCACACAAATAAATAAAAAGACAAAAAGGCTACAATTCCTCCACTTCGACAGAAGTGTTTTTTCCCCCCAAAAAACATATTAAAGATTTTATTTACAAATATTACTGTTGCGCGGTTTGTCAAAACCTTCATGTCCAAACCGTGTCCTGGTTACTCAGACACTGAGTCTTTGTTCAAAACACTGAAAGCTAATTTCAAACCCAAGGTTCAAGTTATCGACCCCACGTCCTGGGGAGGGGGTGGAATTAACGTTAAAGACAAGAAATGTCTCCTACCTCTAGGCTTGGTGGGAATGCAAATTTTTTTTTAAAAAAAAATCAGGATTTTTCAGCGTTTCTTTTTTTAATAGAAACGAATCACTTTTCAGAGCATCGGCTGACGTGGAAAGATGGAGGAGAAATAAATGTCTTGGAAAAGGGGCAGGCACATGATGGGTTACAAAAGGAACCTTTCGTTTTCCCTCACGATTAATTTGATGGCATTATTAGTATTTTTGTGAAAAACTCCTTTAGTTCTGAGCTTGTACCGTTAATAATGCATCACTTTTATGAAGGGGAGCGCTTACTAAACTATTGGTTTTGATGGAAGAGATTTCGAAAGTATGCTCATAAGTGCTTAATAATGCCAAATGTTTTAATAAACTATTGTTTCATCGCTCACATGCGCTACTCTTTTTTTAAGCGCATCTAAGCATGAAATTAGTTTAATGTAGCAGAAAGCTATAAAGTATGAATCTCCACATCTAATGTGGCAGTAGTTCACTTGCGACCACTCTCAAAGTTCCCATCCAACTGTGGAAGCGCACCATGAAAGATGTTTTTTTTTATCTGCACAATGCAATCAATTTTATTTACCTTTCTTCCATTGTTCACAAAATCATCAGTTTCAAAGAGACTTCTACCTGTCACGGAAACTCGCGACAAAAGCTCCACAAAAAAAATGATAACTTTCTCAGTTCAATTGAATCACAAAATATAATTGCAATTTAATGAGTGCTATGCAAATATTTAAAATCTGCTAATGAAAATCTAATAATAAAGACTGATGAAGCTTAAATTGTTCATCAAACACCAATAGAGTGCATTGAATAGGAAGACAGCTGATAAAATCCTTACAAACTTCTCGCAACTAAACTCTGCCTCCTTTTCCAGTTTGAAAAGTGTGCTTAATACTTAAGTACTATTAGGGATGATACCTGCAGGATGAAATGGGGGCTGTGATGTTGTGATCATATCAATGGACTAATAATCCAGTTAATAGTCCATACCTACCAGATATCCTAAATTAATCAACATTGGCACATATCCCTCTCAACCCTTCTTATTCATATACCCATCCAGATGCCTTTTGACTGTTATAATTGTACTAACCTCCACACCTGCTTTGGCAGCTTGTTCCATACACACACCACCCTCTGGGTGAAAACGTTACCTCTTAGGTCACTTTTAAATCTTTCTCCTCTCACCTTAAATTTATACCCTTTAGTTTTGGACTCCCCCACCCTCAGGAAAAGACCTTGGCTATTCACCCTATCTATAAACCTCTATAAAGTCACTCACTTTTAAATCTTTCTCCTCTCACCTTAAACTATACCCTTTAGTTTTGGACTCCCCCACCCTCAGGAAAAGACCTTGGCTATTCACCCTATCTATAAACCTCTATAAAGTCACTCCTCAGCCTCTGACGCTCCAGGGAAAACAGCCCCAGCCTATTCAGCCTCTCCCCATAGCACAAACCTTCCAAACCTGGCAACATTCTTGTAAATCTTTTCTGAACCCTTTCAAGTTTCACAACATCCTTTCTCTAGCAGGGAGGCCAGAACTGCATGCAACATTCCAAAACTGGCCTAACCAATGTCCTGTCAAGCCACAACATACACCTCTCAATGCACCAACCAATAAAGGAAAGCATACCAAACACCTTTTTCACTATCCTATCTACCTGCAACTCCACTTTCAAAGAACTTTGAACTTGCATTCCAAGGTACCTCTGTTCAGCAACACTCCCCAGAACCTTATTATTGAGTGCATAAGTCCTTCCTTCATTTGTCTTTCCAAAATGTAGCACCTCATATTTATCTAACTTAAACTCCATCTGCCACTCCTCAGCCCATTGGCCCATATAATCTAGTTCTCTTTCCAGGCTACATCCCAGACTCTTCAGAATTAATGAAGTTGTTGTGGACTCGGATCCTAGAGTGAATAAAGACAACAAATTTTCTTCCCTAAAGAATGTTGAATGAACTTTTTTTTATATACACACCATGATCGGAAATCTCACAATCAGCTTCATGAGGCGTACGTTTTCCCTTTTATGCATTTTAATTCAAGTTTTCAAATGGGTCATTATGAGCTTAGAACTTGTCTTTTGCTCTCACTTACATGACATCCTTGATGCAGTAAAACCTCTCAAGGTGCTTTACAAGAACTTGATGTGTCTATGTTTAACACTGTAGTGATACATATTTGGGCAGATGGCCAAGTGGTAGGGAGAATCTTGAAGAATGATCATTTTTTCGTTATGTCTTGAGGGGCTGAATGGCCCACTCCTCTTCCAAGTTCATGTATTTGCATGAACGCACTGCATATTGTGATCTGGAATGTGCTGCTTGAAAGGTCGTTGGAAACAGGCTCAATGGAAACATTCACAAACGAATAGTGAAAATCCACAAAAAAAAGCAATGCTATGGGAGCAGGAGAGAGGGATTAATTGATAGATGTTTCAAAGACATGATGGGTTGAGTGGTCCATATCTATGTTGTTAGTCTTTATGTTTCTATGTAACATCAGTTGGTGGTACCAAACCTGAAAATTACTGAAAAGAAAGGCAATTTTGTTGAGGCTTTCCACCTTGAAATCATCAAGCCAACTTCAAGAGTGCAAAATTTCAAATGATCCCAAAAATTTATGCAACAGCTGTACGGATTTTGATTGGTTGGCACATTGACCTTGATTGGTCAAAGTGTTGCTACGGAGAAAGCAATTGGAAGCAATGGGGTCTGGCTAATTTGCAAAAGGTGAATTACTTGAACATATTCCTTTTGTTTGCAGAGAACTGGTTTCTAGGTAGAAATATGTGTTGTTTCTAGGAAGTGAAAATAAGTAACATTATGAGCGTGATTGATTTTCTTAAATTTATTGCAGACATATGCATGCTCAAGAGTATTCAGCAAATGCTACGCCATCATGGAGTTCATTTTATGGTAGATGCTGGGTTTTGCAAGTGCAGGCATGGTCTATAAATGAGAAACAAATGGAACATGTTCAAAATATTTAATGCCTGCTTTGCATTTCAACATTTTCAATGGTTGGTTTCCTGTAGTTCCATTTTCCCAAGATTTATCTTGGCACTATTCATTGAGGCATGAATTGGCTGAATTCCCCATTCTTTACTGAATCACAGTCACAATGCAGTCTGTTCATCCATCACTCTTGTACTAAATTGGTTCCTGATCAGCAACTCACATACTTGTTTTCAATCCATGCAAGGTTTTATTGCACCGAATCTCTTGTATAGCTTGTCCATGTGCTCCTTTAACTATGGCCTCTTGTGCAATTCTGATTTTATTTCCTGTACTATGGATAGCCATACGTTTAACTGTCTGGGCTGGAAACAATTAAAGTTTCTCCTTAAACCTATCCTCTTCTCTGGCTTTTTTTTCAGATATTCCTTGATTTCTATCGCTTTCGCTGAGCTTTTGATTACCTGTCCTAATATCCCCTCGTGCAGCTTGATGGCAGATTTAGTTTGATTAGGCTCCTGTGACTTATCTTGGAATATTTCATTATGTTTTATATAACTGCAATTTGTTGTTACTTTTTCACACAATGTGAGAAATTAGCAATAAATAGTATGGAATGAAATAACCACTCAGTACCACTCAGGACCCCCAGCTTAGTCAGGAAGAGGGATCTTTACACTTCAATATCCTTCATTTTATACTTTGCAAATCAATGAAATGGCAGCATGATGTTACATCTCTGCCACTTGCAAGATGGCATGTTGTACATCATCATATTAGAATATAAGAACATAAGATCTATGAGCAGGAGTAGGCAATTCAGCCCCTCAAGTCTGCTCCAACATTCAATATGATTGTGGCTGATCTTTCTCAGATCCATGATCCTTTGATAGAAGTAACTTACCCCCAATTCTACTTTAAATCTGCTACCCCCATCTTAAAACTATGACCTCTCATTCTAGATTGTCTCATTTGAGGAAGCATCCTTTCTACATCAAGGTGTCAATCCCCTTTAACATTTTTTTTATTTACTCATGGGAATTGGATATCATTGGCTAGGCCAGCAATTATTGCAACTCCCTAGTCGCACTTTAGAAGGTGGCACTGGCTTTTGAAGCACTACTCCTTCATCAGGTGCACAAAACCATCTGATGAAGGAACAGTGCTCCAAAAGCTAGTGCTTCCAAATAAACCTGTTGAACTATAAACTTGTGTGATTTTTAACTTTGTATACCCCAGTCCAACACAGGCACCTCCAAATTAAGAAGGTGGGGTTGAGCTGCTTATTTGAACTTAGAATGTTCATGTGCTGTAGATAGACCCACTTGCCATAAGGCAGGGAATTCACGGATTTTGACACAACGAAACTGAAGGAATGATGATATATTTCCAAGTCAGGATGATGAGTGGTTTGGATGGGAATTTGCAGGTGGTGGTATTCCCATGAATCTGCTATCCTTGTCCTTTCAGATGGAAGTGGTTGTGGGTTTTGAAGGTGCTGTCTGAGGATTTTTGGTGAATTTCTGAAAAGTCTCCTGTAGATAGCACAGACTGCTGCTACTGAGTGTCAGTGGTCGAGGGAGTCAATGCTGATGGATGTGGTGCCAATCAAATGGACAGCTTTGTCCGGGATGGTGTAAAGCTGCTTGAGTGTGGTTGGGGCTGCACCAATTCAGGCTAGTTGATATAATTTATTGCCGTAGTCTGTATTATCGCTGGTAGTGGTACTAAGGATACCATGTTAAAGGGATTAGCTAAGTCCACTTCTCTATAGCAACTAGGTATGATTGTCCCTTTCACAAGCAGGAAGAAATTATATAATGAAGCTTATTGATGGGTTTGGAGGGATATGGGCCGGGTGCTGGCAGGTGGGACTAGATTGGGTTGGGATATCTGGTCAGCATGGACAGGTTAGACCGAAGGGTCTGTTCTATGCTGTACATCTCTATGTTTCTATGAGTCTATGATCAACAGCAATTGCATTGATATATAGCATCTTCAATGTTGCTGAAACAGTACACATCTTTATGTCTTGGCCTCATCAGGACAGTTTGCAGGAATACCAATGCAAAGGAGTTCTTTGCAAACAGAAAGAAGATGTACACACATTGTGGCTGTTTCAACTCAACAAAGTAGGTGACAGACAGTATGTGCTACATCCTCATGGCAATGTTTGACTGAGTAGATTCAACCTGCCTGGTTTAAATTGAAACAAAACTTGTTAGTCATCTTCTAATTAGTATAATCTCCCTGCTGTATCTTAACCAATAAGACTTCACTCAAAACTTGTTAGTCATCTTCTAATTAGTATAATCTCCCTGCTGTATCTTAACCAATAAGACTTCACTCATTAACCAATCAACATCCCGTCAATTCTGTGCTATTTTATTGCTCACTGCAGTGCTTGTTGAAATATTTCAACAAGATACAATTAAAACATTTTAAAAGGCATCTGGATAGGTATGTGAATATGAAGGGTTTAGAGGGATATGGGCCAAATGCTGGTAAGTGGGACTAGATTAATTTAGGATATCTGGTCAGCATGGATGAGTTGGACCGAAGGGTCTGTTTCCATACTGTACATCTCTATGTCTCTCAGACTCTTTAAAAAAAATCTGATCAGTCCTCCCAGTCTGAAACAGAGCATGAACACTAGCCAACAGCAACAAGCATCACATCATTTCTCTTGAAATGCTAGGGGTGTAAGTTAAAGAAAATTGATTCTGGATTGAACCATCAAGGCCAGAGAAATTCCCTGGCGTGGTAATGGTAATCTGTTGATTGTGTGGAATAGTAGCAGTGGGGGGAGAAGGATTTGGAGCAGGAAGAGTGAAACTTGGCAGATTTTGTTCATCAACATTTCTGTGTTTTGATCTGGGCTTTCGATTTTCCCAAGTGAGCCCATGGTTTCAGGAGGGAAGTAGAGAATGGATGAATTAATATGCTGAGTATACAGGCTGGATGGAGCGGAGAGAGTGTTCTCCTGTCAGTTGTTTGGACAGGTTCAGTGAATTGGAAAATGAATGGCAGACTGAATATGATGTCGATAAATGTGGAGTTACCCACTTGAGTAGCACAAACAGGAAGGCAGATTATTACCTGAATGGTTACAAATTCAGAAAGGGGAATGTGCAAGGAGTCTGGATGTCCTTGTACTCTAGTCTCTGCAAG
Source organism: Chiloscyllium plagiosum (assembly GCF_004010195.1). NCBI lineage: Eukaryota > Metazoa > Chordata > Chondrichthyes > Orectolobiformes > Hemiscylliidae > Chiloscyllium > Chiloscyllium plagiosum. The sequence continues at coordinate 77,719,692 of NC_057724.1, read as the reverse complement.
TAAGCATGCAGGTGCAGTAGGTGATGAGAAATGTCTGTGGTATCTTGGCCTTCATAGCGAGAAGATTTGAGTACAGGAGCAGGGATATCTTGCTGCAATTATATAGTGCCTAGGTGAGACCACACCATGAGTAGCATGGGCAGTTTGGGTATCCTTACCTGAGGAAGGAAGTTCTGGTGATGGAGGGACTGCAACAAAGGTTTCCCAGATTGATTCTTGGGATGGCAGGACTGACGTATGAAGACAGACTGGATCCATTAGGACTATATTCCTAAGTTTAGAAGAGTGAGAGGGATATCTCATAAAAACCTATAAAATTCTAACAGGACTAGACATGATAAATGCAGGTAGGATGACCAGGGAGTCCAGAACCAGTGGGCACAATCTAAGGTCACTTAGGACCGAGATGAGGAGAAATTTCTTGATCCAGAGTAGTGAGCCTGAGGAATTCTTTGCCACAGAAAGCGATTAAGGGCAAAACTTTGAATGTTTTCAAAAAGGAGTTAGATATAGCTCTGAGAGCTAAAGGGATCAAAGAGTACAGGGTGAAATCTGGAACACAGTATTGAGTTGGATAATCAGCCATGATCATATTGAATAGTAGACCAGGCTTGAAGGACCAAATGGGACATAGGATCTCAATTATGAGGAGAGATGGGTTAGGCTGGGTTTGTTTTCCCTGGAGCAAAGAAAACTGATGGGGTATCAGATTCAGGTAAACAAAATTATGAGAGACATAGACAGAGTAGTTCATGAGAATCTCTTTCCATGGCAGATATGTCGAAGAGCAGAAGGCCTTATGTTCAACTTGAGGAGCAAATGGTTTTGAGGGTGATCTGAAGAAAATCATTTCACTCAGAGAGTGGTAGAAGTATAGAACATGCTGCCTGAGAAGATGTGGAGGCAAGTACTCTTACAACATTGAAAAAACATCTGTATGAGCACATAAAATGTTAGGGCATAGTAGGCTATGGACCAAGTGCAGGTAAATGAGATTAGAATAGTTTGGTGTTTGTTGGTCATGGTGGGCCGAAGGGCCTGTCTCTATGCTATATGAATCTATGATTCTGTGGCTTACTCTGCTGCTTTCTATGTTTCTATCTGCAAATTATTCTGGTTGTCTACCTTTCGACTTCATGTGCAAGCTGTCGATTCAGAAAGCAGGTAAAAGCTGCATCCAACGTTCAAGGTTCTTTCTTGATAAATCAGATATTTACAATGAGATTAACTGAATAAAAGTCTTTATTTATCCTTCAAACACAGAATAGAACATAAAATATTCTTCATCATAAATAATTTTATATTTTTATGATTGTTTGCACATGATATCCTGTTGAACGTATCCTGCCATTCTATTTGATTATGTCTGATCACAAACAATTACAAGGTCCTTGTGAAGTGGGTTCTCATATGCACTCATGATTTACTTAATTCATTGGCAGTATGTGGGTATCGCTGGCCAGGCCAGCATTTATTGCCCATTCTGAATTTCCATTAAGAGTAAGTTAAGGATAAACCATATTGCCATAGATGTAGAGGCACATATGGGCCAGATGATGTAAGAATGGCAGTTTCCTTCCCTAAAGGATATAAATGAACTAGATGGGTTTTCCTGACAATAGTTATCATTAGACGCTTAATTCCAGGTTGTTACTGAATTCAATTTCTGGAATTTGAACCCGTGTCACCAGAACATTACCTGGGGTCTCTGCACTAATAATTTAGTGATGATACCATTAGAACATTGCCTCCCCCTGTTCAAACTACTTAAATCAAACATCAAGATCTGAAAAAGACCCTGGAATTAAAAATTATGGAGAGTTATGTCTCTGAAAGTGTCATCCCACTTCTCCTCTGTTCGTATTGTATCCTGACTCCAGAGCTATACCAAATATATGCTAACTATATGTCAGTACAGACCAAAACTCTAAGACTTTGTTGTTGAGTATGCATGCACTCTTCCTCCAATTGGAATAACTTCTGAAATACTTCCTTCCAAAACCTGCGGCTGACAAAATAATTGGATATATCAAGGATGTCAGAAATACTGCTGTTTAATTATTAGTGATATGATTTATATTAATAAATGCATGGAATCTGACACTGAATGCGATAAACACTTTTAAGGTACAAAGTGAATGGTCATCCAGCTTGTAAAAGTGGTGGTGTTGGCAGATTTCTGAGCATCTTGTTGTGTGTCGATGCTAGTCGGCAGCTGTTGATGGCAATCTGCACAAGATGCCTGGGGGTAAAATACTGTTTAAGTCCAGAGTAGAAGTGTCCAGGGCCAAAGGTTATAATCGCAGAACTAGGGGCCGCACATTTAAGAGCGAGACGATGAGGAGTTTCTTCACTCAGTGTAGTGAATCGGTGGAATTCTTTACCGCAGAGGACTGTCAAGGCTGAGTGATTCAATATGTTCAGGAAGACAGGAAAAGGATAGACCAGATCTAAAAGTTGAAGTTCTAAATTGGAGAAAGGCCAATTTTGACGGTAATAGGCAAGAACTTTCGAAAGCTGATTGGGTGCAGATGTTTGCAGGTAAAGGGACGGCTGGAAAATGGGAAGCCTTCAGAAATGAGATAACGAGAATACAGAGAAATTACTTCCTGTTAGAGTGAAAGGAAAGGCTGGTAGGTAGAGAGAATGCTGGATGACTAAAGAAATTGAGGGTTTGGTTAAGAAAATGAAGGAAGCATATGTAAGGTATAGACAGGATAGATCGAGTGAATCCTTAGAAGAGTATAAAGGAAGTAGGAATATACTTAAGAGGGAAATCAGGAGGGCAAAAAGGGAACATGAGATAGCTTTGGCAAATAGAATTAAGGAGAATCCAAAGAGTTTTTACAAATACATAAAAGACAAAAGGGTAACTAGGGAGAGAATAGGGTCCCTCAAAGATCAGCAAGGCAGCCTTTGTGTGGAGCCGCAGAAAATGGGGAAGATACTAAATGAGTATTTTGCATCAGTATTTACTGTGGAAAAGGATATGGAAGACACAGACTGTAGGGAAATGGATGGTGACATCTTGCAAAGTGTCCATATTACAGAGGAGGAAGTGCTGGATGTCTTGAAACGGGTAAAGGTGGATAAATCCCCAGGATCTGATCAGGTGTACCCAAGAGCTCTGTGGGAAGCTAGGGAAGTAATTGCTGGGCCTCTTGCTGAGATGACTACAGCCAAATGAGCCTGACCTCGGTGGTGGGCAAGTTGTTGGAGGGAATCCCGAGGGACACGACGTACATGTATTTGGAAAGGCAAGGACTGATTAGGGATCGTCAACATGGCTTTGTGCGTGGAAAATCATGTCTCACAAACTTGATTGAGTTTATTGAGGAAGTAACAAAGAGGATTGATAAGGGCAGAGCAGTAGATGTGATCTATATGGGCTTCAGTAAGGCATTCAATAAGGTTCTCCATGGGAGACTGATTAGCAAGGTTAGATCTCATGGAATACAGGGAGAACTAGCCTTTTGGATACAGAACTGGCTCAAAGGTAGAAGACAGAGGGTGGTGGTGGTGGGTTGTTTTTCAGATTGGGGCCTGTGACCAGTGGAGTGCCACAAGGATCGGTGCTGGGTCCTCTACTTTTTGTCATTTACATAAATGATTTGGATGTGGGATAAGAGATACAGTTAGTAAGTTTGCAAATGACACCAAAATTGGAGGTGTAGTGGACAGCGAAGAGGGTTACCTCAGATTACAACAGGATCTTGACCAGATGGGCCAATGGGCTGAGAAGTGGCAGACGGAGTTTAATTCAGATAAATGCGAGGTGTTGCATTTTGGGAAAGCAAATCTTAGCAGGACTTATACACTTAATGGTAAGGTCCTAGGGAGTGTTGCTGAACAAAGAGACTTTGGAGTGCACGTTTGTAGCTCCTTGAAAGTGGAGTCGCAGGTAGATAGGATAGGGAAGACGGCGTTTGGTATACTTTCTTTTATTGGTCAGAGTATTGAGTACAGGAGTTGGGAGGTCATGTTGTGGCTGCTCAGGACATTGGATAGGCCACTGTTGGAATATTGCCTGCAATTCTGGTCTCCTTCCTATTGGAAAGATGTTGTGAAACTTGAAAGGGTTCAGGAAAGATTTAAAGGATGTTGCCAGGGTTGAAGGATTTGAGCTATAGGGAGAGGCTTGAACAGGCTGGGGCTGTTTTCCCTGTAGTGTTGGAGGTTTACAAAATTATGAGGGGCATGGATAGGGTAAACAGGCAAAATCTTTTCCCTGAGGTCGGGAGTCTAGAACTAGAAGGCATAGGTTTAGGATGAGAGGGGAAAGATATAAAGGAGACCTAAGTGGTAACTTTTTCACTCAGAGGGTGGTATGTGTGTGGAATGAGCTGCCATAGAAAGTGGTGGAGGCTGGTACAATTGCAACATTTAAGAGGCATTTAGATGGGTATATGGACAGGAAGTGTTTGGAGGGATATGGGCCGGGTGCTGGCAGGTGGGACTAGATTGGGTTGGGATATCTGGTTGGCATGGATGGGTTGGACCGAAGGGTCTGTTTCCATGCTGTACATCTCTATGACTCTATGACTCTAAAACAGATCTTTAAAAAGTAAGGGAATCAAACAGTGTGAGAATAAATAAGAGAATTCGATTTGACGATTATCAGATTCGCTGTGACTTCATTGAACAGCCGAACAGCATTGATGGACTGAATGTCCTACTTCTGATGGTCTTAATACCTGTTTCATTCTGTCTTTGCTCATGTCCTCTTTTCTGATGGACTTCCATGGGATTGGCCCATGTTTCTGGGTGAAATGCAACCGTGAGTTTGGTCAATGCCTTCTGCAGGACAGCTGACCAGGGAGCTCCTCCGCTCTTACCCCCTGCCGCCAGGTGTACTGGAAGAGTTTACAGGCTGACAAGCAACTCACCTGCCATAGTAGAAGCACACCTCCCACAGCTGTCATGTCCTGGACTGGAACTCAAATCCAGCAAACCAGAGACAGGGACACTACCCTGCATTATGAAAAAGAGAATGGATTACTGTTATGCTGAAAGGTAAGCAGGGAAATATTCTGTTAATTTTTCATTGTATCAAATGAAAAAAATAGTTAAAATCTGTTTGCATATTTATATTCATTATGCCACTTTACCCTTATGGGAATTAACCAAATTTATGGCAAAGTCAACAGGATATTGTGTTTTATCTTTAATTGAGAGCACAGAAAGAAATAATTAGAGATGTAATAAAAGTCATTGGATGCGGAGCATATTTTAAGACACAAAAGCAGCTGAGAAATGACATATTCAAAGTTCGGAGCCTGTAGACTGTCTTGGCCCTTGCCCTTCACAGTTGTTGACCCTGTTGTAAATGCCAAGGCGTTTGTGGCAACATGTGTTAAGACATTGAATTCAGCGGTCAAGTTGCTGAATGAGTTTGTCCCATAATAAAAGGCATATTTCAATTGTAGTATATTCTGATTGACAGTGGCTTTGTTAACAGATTGCAACTGATGCACTCAGTATAATGCCTGCTACATGAATATTTTGGGGCTGGGGAGGGCTGGTGGGAGGTGGAAATCTATCAAAGCCAGAATGAAAGGTTTAAAAATGAAGAAGCAAAGAATTTTCACTTATATAGTGCCATTCACTTCCTTGGGAAGATTGATGAAGTTCAGTCGCTATTGGGAGCAGGAAGAATAAACTGGTGTGGCAGGATGCTAGGAAATCAAACAAATGAGTTGTTTTGATGGTATTCGGTGATAAAGGAAATCCAAAATGTTGGAAAAATTGCATCCTGTACTTCAACCACCAGAGGGAGCCTCAATTGACGATCTTGTTGGTAAGTTGACACATCCAACTAAGTGCTGCACTGGGGTGAGAGAAGAAGTTGAATAGTTTGGGCTTGTAGTCTTTGGAGCTCAGAGGAATGATAGGAGACTTGACTGAAACACACAAAATTCTTAGAGAACTTGATGGGACTTGATAAAAAGGTTATGTTCTCTTGTAGGACATTCTAAGACTAAAAGGGCATAATCTCACAAGAAAGGGTCATCCAGTGAGGACAAAGATGATGGGGAATTGCTTCTCTGACAGGGTGATGAATCTTTGGAATTCTCTACTGCAGAAGGTTGTCAAAGATGGGTCATTAACTATACAGGAACCCCGTTTACAAATGTCCAACTTATGAATGTTCATGGAGGAGAAAGTGAGGTCTGCAGATGCTGGAGATCAGAGCTGAAAATGTGTTGCTGGAAAAGCGCAGCAGGTCAGGCAGCATCCAGGGAACAGGAGAATCGACATTTCGGGCATAAGCCCTTCTTCAGGGATGTTATGAATGTTCATACCTATGGACAAGACGCAATATGGAGATATAATTTTAAACACCTGACAAAAAAAAATTCCTGTGCTTACAAACAGCAGTTTTCCATTTTCCTGCACTCTGTTCTGACTTGCATACAGATGGACTTGCAAACGGTCTCCAGAACGCAATTTGTTCACAACCTGGGGTCTGTCTGTATTCAAAGCTGATATCAAAAGATTTTTAACAAGTCAGGGAATTGGGGATTTATTGGGAAGAGACAGGAGGGTGAAGTTGAGGATCAGTTATGATCATATCAAATGGCAGAGGTGACTTGATGGGCTGAATGGCCTACCTCTGCCCTTATGTCTTATTGTCTTATTATCTTTCCAATTCTAGGACTGATAAATAAATATTTCAAGCACATTTAGTTGGAATGAAGTAAAATACTTTTGATTATTACAAGCTCATGCACTGGGAAATAATAGATAATTCAATAATCAATGCCTAGCCTCAGATGTACAATATTTAATCTGAAACTGCGATATTATTCTGCGCCATTATACACAATTGCTAGCTGATATATGTGAGCTTCCTGAATCACAGGCAGTTTCTTTATCTTATCATTGGGAGAAGATTTGACAGAGATGTTCAAATTCAGGAGCTTTCTATATAGACCAGGCAGGAGAGTTACTATACCCACGGGTGAAGGAGTTGAGAATCAGAGGGCATTGCAAAAAGGTAAATGGCAAAAAAAAAGGAGCAAGTATTTTTTAATGCAGTCAATGAAAATGATTTGAAATGTAATGTCTGAGAGTGTGGTGGGCACAGGTTGAATCACAAATTTCAGTAGGGACTGGAATAAGTACCAGAAGGCAATGAATTGATAAAACTACAGGGGAAAGGTGGGCACAGCAATGCTTGAAAGGGAGGTGATGGCCTAGTGGTAGTTTTACTATGCCAGTGTTCTGGAGAAATAGGTTCAAATCCCACCATAGTAAATAGCAGAATTTGAATGCAATAAATCTAATTCAATGAATCTATTGTCAATTCTCCAAAACAAAAACCCATCTCATTAACTGATGCCCTTCAGGGACAGAAACTGCCATTCTTACCTGGCTTGGCCTACAAGTTATTCCAGACACAGGACCACAATGGACTCGATAGACTGAGTAGCCTCCATCATTTCTGTAACCATTCTGTTACCCTCAGTATAGTGGCTGTGTTATAGAATTGCAGAATTGATGTAGTGGAGAATGAGACCATTTAGCCCATTATGAATGCACCAGATCCTCAATCAAGCATTACTACTAGGTGCCTATTTCCTGTTTTTTCCCTATATGCTTGCACGCTATGTCTGTACAAGTAATCACCCAATGTCCTCTTGAATGCCTCAATCAGATTCCATCCCATACTCTAACTATTCAGAATGACAGGATCACAGAATTGTTACAGTGCAGAAAGAGGCCATTTGGCCCATTGTCCTTGCACTAGCTCTTCAAACGAACAGTCACCTAGAGCTAATCTCCTGATTTTCCCTGATACATTAGCATAGTATTTCTCTCCAAATCATCAATGAATCCTGTCTTGAATACCTCGCTGTGTAAAAGAGTTTCTTTTTTCTCCTATCACCCTTCCTTCTTTTGCAAGTCATTTTAAATCTATATCTTCTTGTTATTGTTCTTTTTACAAGTGGGAGTTACAGAGCAGTGATTCTGCAAATGTGGGGCAGCTTTTGTTTTGAGCCTCATTGTTCAATTGGAAGGGTGGTAAATGGAGATGCCAATGTGCCATCATCCATTTTCCAGCATTGGATAGGATCAAGGACTACACGAATCCCATCATATCACCCCTGGAGCATTCAAAATCTTGAGGATGATTTTAAGTCCTCTTGCCCAGTGAAAACTAAGCCAAACAGCATTTAGAATACCCCTTCATCACAGATCTGCTATGGACATGGTATCTTGGTAAGATGATGAGCCCTTCCTGATGAAAGGCTTTTGCCTGAAACATTGATTCTCCTGTTCGTTGGATGCTGCCTGACATGCTGTGCTTTTCCAGCAACACACTCTTTGACTCTAATCTCCAGCATCTGCAGTCCTCACTTTCGCCGACCTTGGTAAGAACTGTCTACTCTAATCCTATCTCCCTGTCCTATCCCCCTTTCTTTTTGTTTTCTTCCCTTTCCAAATAGTTAATCTGGAGTCAATGATATAATCGCCTGTGCTGCGACTGACAGCATATGTCATATTACAACAACTCTCTGAGTGAAAATAAAAACCTTCTCCTTATACTCTTTATAGATTTGTATTCTCTTGTAATCAATCCAAGAATCAGCCAAACAACTTCTCATTCCTTGTCACCTCCAAACATTTGATAATTTTGAAATCCTCCATACGTTTGCTCTCAATCTAACCCTGCCAGGGGAAAAAAATGTGACAATTTCTTCATAACATTAACCTTTTGATCTTTGCCTCATTCTTTGTTATCCTTGGCTCCAAACTCTCAGCAGGATCTTGGCTCCAATAATATCCATCAAATCAATCTAAAGAGGGGCTGGTTGCTTTTCCCTAAGCTTTGCAATTCTTCTTTGTTCTTTCATAGGTTGAGAGTATCATGGCAAGGCCAGCATTTGTCTCCCACTCCCTTCATGCCCTTGAACTGATTGGCTTACTAAGAGTCAATCCCATTGTTGTGGAGTCATGTGTAGGCCAGACAGGGTAAGGACAGCAGATTTCCTTCTTTAAAGGACTGATTTCCCACGGGATAGGTTTGAATTATTGTTCATAGAATCCCTCCCGTGTGAAAGTAGGCCATTTGGCTCAACAAGTCCACACTGACCCTCCAAACAGCATTCCAACCAGACCTACTCCCTACCCTATCCCTGCATTTCCTATGGCTACTCCCCCTAGCTTGCACATCCTCAGACTGTGGGAGGAAACCTGTGCAGACACAAAGAGAACACACAAATTGAACACAGATATTCATCCAAGGCTGGAATCAAACCTGGGTCCTGGCACTATGAGGTAACAGTGCTAACCACTGAGCCAATGTGCCACCCTGATTGATTTCTTATTTCTTACTGAGAGTAGCCACAAGAGTGGGAAGGTGGACATGTGAGACTCAAAGACTCAGGGATGTTTACATCACAAAAGGAAGCCATTTTTCCGTGCAGTCAACAAAGATCTGAGGGAACTCTGACACTAGGGTCGGAGAATAGGGAAGAGGCTGAGAAACCCATTTAGGTCAGGAGGTGGGATTGAGGAGCAATGTATGTGAGGTAATGGGGAGGCAATGGCCTAATGATCTAACTTGTGGATTATTAATCCAGAAACCTAGGGGGATCAGGTTTGAATCCTGCCATGTCAGATGGTGGAATTTGAATTCAATAAAAGTGAATGAAGATGCTAATGATAAGTGTTGGGGAAAAACCTATCTGGTTCATCAAAGGCAAAGCCATCGTAGTCCAGACTATAGAGCTGATCTCTCATTACAAACAGACAACCAGTGGTGGTTTAACCCAAGGATCACGTAGCCTTAGTTGAGGGGAGACATTGAATAGGAGAATCCTTCAGCCGAGGTGGGAATTAAACAGTCAGCATCCAACCACCTGAGCTGACCAGTCCCCTTTGATTCACTGATGACCTTTCAGGAAGCAAACTGCTGTTCTTACCTGGTCTGGCCTACATGTGGCTCCAGACCCACAGCAATGTGTTTGACTCTTAGCAGCCCTCTGGGAAAATTGGGATGTACAATAAACATTGGCATAGCCATCAATGCCAACAGCCTGGGAATTAAAAAAATTAAAATAATTTTAAAGTTGTAAGTTAGTCAGGTCATGCCCATTATTACAATGTGTGAGATTTAAAAGGGCAGCTGTAGTGTCCATTGCTGCCCAAGGTTTGTGACACCAAACTCTCAGCTGGTTATCTCAATGGGATGATGACCTTCAGTCAAAGAGGCCCTGGCTAGAGGATTATTTTGAATGCAAAACAGATGCAGTCTTACAACGCGGTGATTCCAACTTTGTGATAGTGCAGACACAACAATTTAAAATTAACAGCTTTTGAAGCAGTTAAATCAATGCAGGTCCTGCGTTGCCACTTGCTGCAAGAGCCCTTGTTACCTCAGTAAATATTCATTTCCATCCTTTGAATGAGTCCTGATCCTGATTGAAATGCTCATTAATTGAGGCAGAGAAAGAGAGCAAACATTCAAATGTGTTTCCCTCTTGTGTCCTACTAATAACCTGTACTGTGGATGGTCAGGAATTCCCAGTCTCTTCTTTATGTTGGTTAATGAGCAAGGGATTCTAAGTCTTTCAGTGACAATTGGAAAATGCTAGGTGCAGTGAAAACTGATGCTGACGCTGTGAAATTCTTGCCCTCATTACTAAAAGTATTGCAAGCTTTGTGCTGCAGGCTGAGTGAAGTGACCCAGTCCCACAGTCTGGGTCAAAATCTGAGCATTCCCTCCCCAGTGGCATTGTGGGTCAACCCACAGCAGGTGGACTGCAGTGGTAGAAGAAGGCAGCTCACCCCCACCTGCTCAAGGACAACTTGGCATGGGCAATAAATGCTGGCTTAGCTAGCAACACCCACATCCCACAAATGAATTTTTAAAATGGACAGAAATAATGTTGTACATTTCAATGGGGCAGGTAGCCCTCCCAGCTGCAGTTTTACAAACTTCAAGCAACAACTACAATAATAAAGGATATACAGTTACAATGTGACAATGCTGAGACTGTTTACTGTGTGCTTAGTTAACTATACTTTCACATATTAGGGATATTAAAGGCTTGCCTGCCAGTTTAGCCAGTTCACCATCTCCATCCCTCCTCTCAGTTAGTGACAACAATTTTATTTGTGCACAAAGCTGTCACATTTCAATTAAAACACAATTCACTAGAAACCAAAGAAGCCAATTGCCAATATTTCCTTGTCAATGAAGGAAAGTGAAATTTTACTGTCCAGTACTCCTGAGAAAAAGTAACAAACATATGACATCAAACACATAGACAAACCTGGGTAATAATGTTTATAAAAGTATGGCATGTGCAAGGGGAAGTAAGGCTATGCGGTTTAATCAAGCATGGGGAAGCAGTTAGTAAATTATTGACTTATATCTGAGCAGTAGCATACCCTGTAGGTGAATGCTTGTTTTCCTAAGTTGCTTTTCATTCAGTGCATTTTTCAGTGATGGGAGTGAAACAGAGGAAGGAGAGTTCTGTCCCTGTTATCAGAAATTTGTTTTTTCTTCTCTCTGCTCTTGTGTTCAAAAGCAGCTGCTGAAATATAGTTCAGCGTGCATTCCCGAGTCAAACTCCAACTTCTTTCCAAGCTGTCTAACTGGGAGGTAAATCTTTGATCTCCCAGTATGTGAAATTACTTTACATATGTGAATTGAATGGAAGCTGTGAATTTCTTGACATGAGGTCATAGGATAAATATTGCAATTTCAGTGCAAATGGTTTTATTTTCCTGGTATGGTTTTAAGCTACCTCTTACAATGTGTGGGCAAATGACCAATGCAGCCATTTTATGTCCATTCTTCTTCCTCTTAAAAAAAAATGTTTTGGTACACAAAATGCCTCTAATATGGCAATCAGATGGTGGAAGTTAAAATTCTATAGTCCATGTTTATCACTACCATTGCAATTATTCATTCCAGTTTGCCTTCAAAGTACATGGACAAACTCAATGGTAACCACTTAATCCCTGAATCATGAGTGATTTGCAGTGGGTTCAGTGGGCTCAGTGATAATGGGCATCAATGGCTCATTCCTGAGCCTGATTAGCACTTTGCCACTGAATGCCTGGAATCCCACAGCAGGTCAGGCAGCATCCGAGGAGCAGGAACATCGATGTTTCGGGCAGGAGCCCTTCATTCCGGATTTTCCTGCTCCTCGGATACTGCCTGACCTGCTGTGCTTTTCCACCATCATCTAATCTTGACTCTGATCTCCAGCATCTGCAATCCTCACTTTCGCCACGAATCCCACATCAGCCCCTTCTGTTCTTACACTTTAGCTGATGCTGGTGCTGGGACCGCACCAGTGATTTAGGTGGGCCACACTGCTTTGGACATAACCATGATGAGCAGCTTTCAAATCCAACCCAATGGAAAATGTTCCATATTTGAACTGCAAAGAAAATAATGCAGGGCTAGTGCCGTCATCCTCAGTCTCTTTATGTCACTCCACCTTTTCCCTCATTCCATTCAGGAAACTGTCTCACTGCTTGAAAAAGAACACATTTTCATGTTAGTTTTCAATGAAGCCTCAATCGTATTTTAAAAAGAAACATACGTAGATTTATTCCCAATTCTCTTTCCAAACAAACATGATAACTGATCGAGCCTGTGGAGGGAGCAGTTTGCAGTTGAAATGAGGCTGTATACAGGAGATGGGTGTATCTTTTTTCACAGTAAAGGTGTAGTTCATTCTTCCCCTCAGCTTGCAAAATAATAATGGTTGGAAAAGAAACTCAAATGTTAACTGAGTTTTAGAAATTGTGTGTGGCCTCTTTGTAATGGTAGTTCAACAGATAGACTGGATGAACTTCAGATCATTCAGGAAGCAGAGGTTGCGATAGGTAAGAGTTACAGGGAAGTAGTTACTGCAAAGCATGAAGAAAGCTGGGTGACTGTTAGAAGGGGGACAAAACAGTCAGTGCAGGGGTCCCCTGTGGTCGTTCCCCTGAACAACAAGTATACTGTTTTGGGATACCATTGTGGGGGACGACTTATCGGGGGCATGCAGTTGGGTGCAGGTCTCTGGCGCAGAGTCCAACCCTGTTGCACAGAAGGAAAGGAGGGAAAGTAGGAGAGTGTTAGTCATTAGCTACTCAATAGTTAGAAGGTCAGGTAGAGCATTTGTTGGGAACAAAAGAGACTCACATTCGGTGTGTTGCCTCCCAGGTGCCAGGATCTGTGATATCTCGGATCGTGTCTTTGGGGTCTTCAAAGGAGTGGGTGACTAGCCCCAAGTCATGGTCCACGTAAGTACCACCGACATAGGTAGAAAGAGGGATAGGGATGTAAGGCAGGATTTTAGGAGGGTGGAAGCTGAAAGCTAGAGCAATAGAGTCATAGAGATGTACAGCACGTAAACAGACCTTTCGGTCCAACTTGTCCATGCCAATCAGATATCCCAATCCAATTTAGTCCCACCTGCCAGCACCTGGCCCATATCTCTCCAAACCTTTCCTATTTATATATCCATCCAAATGCCTTGTTAATGCTGAAATTGTGCAAGCCTCCACCACTTCCTCTGGCAGCTCATTCCATACATGTACCATGCTCTGCGTCAAAATGTTGCCCCTTAAGTCTCTTTTATATCTTTCCTCTCTCATCCTAAACCTATGCCCTCTGGTTCTGGACTCCCCCACCCCAGGGAAAAGACTTAGCCTATTTACCCTATCCATGCCCCTCATAATTTTGTAAACCTCTATAAGGTCACCCCTCAGCCTCCGACGCTCCAGGGAAAACAGCCCCAGCCTGTTCAGCCTCTCCCTGTAGCTCAGATCCTCCAACCCTGGCAACATCCTTGTAAATCCTTCCTGAACCCTTTCAAGTTTCACAACATCTTTCCAATAGGAAGGAGACCAGAATTGCATGCAATATTCCAACAGTGGCCTAACCAATGTCCTGTACAGCTGCAACATGACCTCAATACTCTAATCAATAAAAGAAAGCATACCAAACGCGTTCCTCACCATCCTATCTACCTGTGACTCCACTTTTAAGAAGCTATGAACTTGTACACCAAGGTCTCTTTGTTGAGCAACACTCCCGAGGACCTTACCATTAAGTGTATAAGTCCTGCTAAGATTTGCTTTCCCAAAATGCAGCACCTCGCATTTATATAAATTAAACTCCATCTGCCACTTCTCAGCCCACTTGCCCATCTGATCAAGATCCAGTTGTAATCTGATGTAACCTTCTTCGCTGTCCACTACAACTGCAATTTTTTTTGTCATCTGCAAATTTACTAACTATACCTTTTATGCTCACATCCAGATCGGTAATATAAATGATGAAAAGTATTGGCCCCAGCACAGATCCTTGTGGCACACCACTGGTCACAGGCCTCCAGTCTGAAAAACAACCCTCCACCACCACTCTCTGTCTTCTGCCTTTGGGCCAGTTCTGTTTCCAAATGGCTAATTCCCTCTGTATTCCAAGAGATCTAACCTTGCAAATCAGTCTCCCATGGGGAACCTTGTCGAATGCCTTACTGAAATCCATACAGATCACGTCCACCGTTCTGCCCTCATCAATACTCTTTGTTACTTCCTCAAAACACTCAATCAAGTTTGTGAGATATGATTTCCCACGCACAAAGCCATGTTGACTATCCCTAATTAGTCCTTGCCTTTCCAAATACATGTACATCGTGTCCCTCAGGATTCCCCCCAACAACTTGTCCACCACCGACATCAGGCTCACTGGTCTATAGTTCCCTGGCTTGTCCTTACCACCTTTCTTAAACAGTGGCACCACATTTGCCAATCTCCAGTCTTCTGACACCTCACCTGTGACTATCAATGATACAAATATCTCAGCAAGAGGCCCAGCAATCACTTCCCTAGCATCCCACAGAGTTCTAGGGTACATTTGATCAGGTCCTGTGGATTTATCCACTTTTATGTGTTTCAAGACATCTAGCACTTCCTTCTCTGTAATATGGACATTTTTCAAGATGTCACCATCTGTTTCCCTACATTCTATATCTTCCATGTCCTTTTCCACAGTAAATATTGATGTAAAATACTCATTTAGTATTTCCCCCATCTCTTGTGGCTCCACACAAAGGCCGCCTTGCTGATCTTTGAGGGGCCCTATTCTCTCCCTAATTATCCTTTTGTCCTTAATGTATTTGTAAAAACCCATTGGATTCTCCTTAACTTAATTTGCCAACGCTATCCCATGTCCCCGTTTTGCCCTCCTTATTTCCCTCTTAAGTATACTCCTATTGCTTTTATCCTCTTCTCAGGATTCACTCGATTATCCTGTCCATACTGGGCATATGCTTCCTTCTTTTTCTTAACCAAAACCTCAATTTTTTTAGTCATCCAGCATTCCCTGCACCTACCAGCCTTTCCTTTCAC
>NC_057724.1:77697967-77704111 GCF_004010195.1 Chiloscyllium plagiosum | reverse complement strand
GGATGTATTTCCAGGAATATCCTCCCTCAGCACAGCTGTAATGCTATCTCTTATCAAAACCGCCACTCCCCCTCCTCTCTTGCCTCCCTTTCTATCCTTCCTGTAACATTTGTAACCTGGAACATTAAGCTGCCAGTCCTGTCCATCCCTGAGCCATGTTTCTGTAACTGCTATGATATCCCAGTCCCATGTTCCTGACCATGCCCTGAGTTCATCTGCCTTCTCTGTTAGGCCTCTTGCATTGAAATAAATGCAGTTTAATTTATCAGTCCTACCTTGTTCTCTGCTTTGTCCCTGCCTGCCCTGACTGTTTGACTTACCTTTGTTCGCAACTGTACCAGTCTCAGATTGAAATCTTTCCTGTCTATCTCCCTGAGTCCTATCCCCCACCTTGCTAGTTTAAATCATCACAAGCAGCTTTAGGAAATTTCCCTGCCAGTATATTAGTCCCCTTCCAATTTAGATGCAATCCGTCCTTCTTGTACAGGTCACTTCTACCACAAAATAGCTTCCAATGATTCAAAAATGTGAATACTTCTCCCATACTTCAGCTCCTCAGCCATGCATTCATCTGCTCTATCCTCCTATTCCTGCCCTCACTAGCTCATAGCACTGGGAGTAATCCAGATATTACAACGTTTGAGAACCACTTTTTAAAATTCCTGCCTAACTCTCTGTAATCTCACTTCAGAATCTCAACCTTTTCCCTTCCTATATCGTTGGTTTCAATGTGGACAATGACCTCTTCCTGGCCCCTCTCCCCCGTGAGAACATTCTGCACCCTCTCTGAGACACCCTTGATCCAGGCACCAGGGAAGCAACACACCATTCTGATTTTTCGCTGCTGGCCATAGAAACGTTTGTCTGTACCTCGGACTAGAGAGTCCCCTAAGACAATTGATCACTTGGAACCCAACATACCTCTCATTACATTATGGTCAGTCTTAATACCAGAAACCTGGCTGTTCATGCTACGTTCCCCCAGGGAGAATCCATCACCCCCTACATTTTCCAAAACAGTATACTTGTTTGAAATGGGGATAGCCACAGAAGACTCCTGCACTACCTGCCTATCTCTCTTACCTTTCCTGAAGTTA
The DNA here is from genome assembly GCF_004010195.1 of Chiloscyllium plagiosum. Lineage (NCBI taxonomy): Eukaryota > Metazoa > Chordata > Chondrichthyes > Orectolobiformes > Hemiscylliidae > Chiloscyllium > Chiloscyllium plagiosum. Next base: position 77,703,014 of record NC_057724.1, on the reverse strand, counting down.
ACTCATCTGTGTGACTGTATCTGAGACTTGCCCCCCTTCCTGTAACTGCCATCCATCACACCTCCTTACTTGTGTAAATTCCTCATTGCTTCTAACTGCCACTCCAACCGATCCATTCAGTTTGATAGGATTCGCAACCAACAGTGTTTATTGCAGATGTAATCCTCAGTAACCCGTAAATTCTCCCAAAACTCTCACATCCAACAAGAAGAGCAAATCACTCTACTAAAGGCTATTTTTGCTCTTTTCCAATCTACAGACCCAGAAATTAACACCGTTTTATTCCTCTACAAAAGACTGCTCCAGGTTAAATTAATACTTATGGCTTTTTTTTTAAGTTTAATCAAGAGACGTAGCTCAATTAAACATATAATTAAGAAAGAACCCACTCTATTCACTACTGCAGACTTATTTTAAGACCACACTTAAAACATCCACTTATCTGTTTCTGTGCTGTGACCTCTCCAAACAGGCTCCTCCAAGTGGGTGGCATGGTGGTTAGCACTGCTACCTTACAGCACCAGAGACCCGGGTTCAATTCCTGCCTCAGGCGACTCTCTGTATGGAGTTTGCACATTCTCCCTGTGTCTGTGTGGTTTGCTCCGGTTTTCTCCCACAATCCAAAAATGTGCAGGTTAGGTGAATTGGCCATTCTAAATTGCCCGTAGTGTTAGGTGTAGGGGAGTGGGTCAGTGTGGACTTGTTGGGCCGAAGGGCCTGTTTCCACACTGTAAGTAATCTAATCTAGTTGCGAATTTCACTGTTTTTCAATTTTCCCAGACGCACTCCAGTGTCCAGTGATTCATGAATTCCACAGCAAAAGCAGTAACTGCTAACTCTGTCAGTTAGCAATGTGGGTTTCTTTCTCTCTCTCCTGCACTGTCCTCACCATATGCTTCCTTTGTCTGCTCTTCTCCCTTTTAAAACTGCTGTTTTTCCCAAAGTTCCAAAACAATGCAACAGCATATAAAACAGTAATTGCTGCTCCTGGAATTCAAGAAAATCACCTCCAGCATCTAAAATACCTCAAACAAGGAGCAATTGTTACAGCTAGAAATTTTTCCCATCCTCCATCTTGGATTACCCCAGATTCTTTGTTATTCCTGGTTTGTTACCCGTACCACGTGATAGCGAGGCAAGGAATAGGGAGAGATATCAGCTGAACATGTGGCTGCAGGATTCGTGCAGGAGGGAGGATTTCAGGTACAAGGATAATTGGGGCTCATTCTGGGGAATGTGGGACCTCTATAAACAGGACGATCTTCACTTGAACCAGAGGGCTACTAATATCCTGGGTGGGAAATTTGCTCGTGCTATTCGGGAGGGTTTAAACTAGCTCAGCAGGGGATGAGAACCTGAGGTATAGTTCCAGTGCACAGGAGGATGAGAGTAGGGAGGACAGGGACAGGATTTCACGGTCACAGGAATGTGCTGGCAGACAGCAAGCTGGTTTGAAGTGTGTCTACTTCAACGCCAGGTGTATCTGCAATAAGGTAGGTGAGCTTGTCGCATAGATAGGTAACTGGGTCTTCGATGTTGTGGCCATTTCAGAGACATGGATACAGCAGGGTGAGGAATGGATATTGCAGGTTCCAGGGTTTAGATCTTTCATTAAGAACAGGGAAGGCAGTAAAAGAGGGGGAGGTGTGACTTTGTTTGTCAAGGACAGTATAACGATGGCTGAAAGGACCTTTGATGAGGACTTGTCTGCTGAGATGGTATGGGCTGAGGTTAGAAACAGGAGCGGAGAGGTCACACTGCTGGGAGTTTTTTTATAGGCCTCTGCAGAGTTCTACAGATGTGGAGGAGAGGATCAGCAAAATGATTCTGGATAAGAGTGAAAGGAGCAGGGTGGTCATTATGGGGGACTTTAACTTCCCCAACATTGACTGGAAATGCTCTAGTATGCCGGATGGATCAGTTTTTAATCCAATGTGTGCAGGAGGGTTTCCTGACACTGTATGTCAAAGGGCCAACAAGATGGGGGGCCACACTGGATCTGGTGTTTGGTAATGAACCAGGCCAGGTGTTTGTAGTGAGCAGTTTGGAGAGAATGACCATAATTCGGTTATGTTTACTTGAATGATGGAAAGGGATAGGTACATGCCATAGGGCAAGAGTTATCGATGGGGGAAGGGCAAGGGTTGAAAGGAAGAGACATTTCATGTCCTTGATAGGTATGTCCCTGTCAGGCAGGGAGGAAGCAATAAGGTAAGGGAACCATGGTTTGCTACAGAAATTGCATCTCTTGTTTAGCAGAAGAAGGAGGCGTATGTGATGATGAGATGAGATGGTTCAGATGAGGCGATGGAGAATTACAGATTAGCTAGGAAGGATTTATAGACAGCGTTAAGAATAGCAAAGAGAGGACATTAGCTGTCTTTAGCAGTTAGAATAAAGGAGAACTCTAAAGTTTTCTATAGGTATGTGAGGAATAAAAGGATGAATAGGGTAGGAATAGGGCCAGTCAAAGACAGAAGTGGGAAGTTTTGTGTGGATCCTGTGGAGATCAGAGACATGCTAAGAGAATATTTCTCATCTATTTTCACTCAGGAAAAGGAGAATATTGTAGAGGAGAAGAATGAGATACGAGATATTAGACTAGAAAGGATTGAGGTTACTTACAAACAGGTGTTATCAATTCTAGAAGGAGTGAAAGTGGACAAGTCCCCTGGGCCGGATGGGAATTATCTGAGGATTCTCTGGGAAGTGAAGGAGGAGGTGTTGGAGCCTTTGGCTTTGATTTTTGTGTCGTGATTGTCTACAGTTTTAGTACCACAGGATTGGAGGATTGAAAATATTGTGCCCTTGTTCAAGAAGGGCAGTAGAGATGACCCAGGTAATTATAGACCAGTGAGCCTTACTTCTGTTGTAGGAAAGGTTCTGGAAAGGATTATAAGAGATAGAATTTATAATCATCTAGTTAGCAACAATTTGATTTCAGATAGTCAAAATGGTTTCGTCAAGGGCAGGTCATGTCACACAAACCTCAGTGAGTTTTTTGAGAAGGTGACCAAGCATGTGGATGAGGGTAGGGCAATTGACTAGGTGTTCATGGACTTCAGTAGAGCATTTGATAAGGTTCCACACGGTAGGTTGTTGGGAGAAAATGCAGAGGCATGGGATTAAGGGTGATTTAGCAGTTTGGATTAGAAACTGGCTTTCTGTAAGAAGGCAGTGAGTGGTGGTTGATGGAAACTATTCAGCCTGGAGTCCGGTTACCAGTGGTGTGCCACAAGGATCTGTTTTGGGACCACTGCTGTTTGTCATTTTTAGAACTGACTTGGACGCAGGCACAGGTGGATGGGTTAGTAAGTTTGCAGATGACACTAAAGTTGGTGGAATAGTGGACGGTGTGGAAGAATATTGCAGGTTGGGAGGGGGACTTGGATGAACTGCAGAACTGGGCTGAGAGATGGCAAACGGAGTTTAATGTAGATAAATGTGAGGTGATTCACTTTGGGAAGAACAACAGGAAGGCAGAATACTGGTCAATGGAAAGAATCTTGGTAGTGTGGATGTGCAGAGGAATCTTGGAGTCCATGTACACAGATCCCTGAAAGTTGTCACCCAGGTTGATAGTTCTGTTAATGAGGCATACGTTGTGTTAGGTTTTATTGGTAGAGGAATTGGGTTCTGAAGCCATAATGTCATGCTGCAAATATACAAAACGTTAGTGCGGCCGCAATTGGAATAATGTGTACAGTTCTGGTCGCGCCATTACAGGAAGGATGTGGAAGCTTTGGAAAAGGTACAGAGGAGATTTACCAGGATGTTGCCTAGTCTGGAGGGAAGGTCTTATGAAGAAAGGCTGAGAGACCTGGGTCTGTTCTCACTGGAAAGAAGAAGGCTAAGAGGGGATTTGATAGAGACATACAAGATGATCAGAGGATTAGATAGGGTAGATAGTGAAAGTCTTTTTCCGAGGATGATGATGTCAGCATGTACGAGGGGGCACAACTACAAATTGAGGGGTGATAGATTTAATACAGATATCAGAGGCAGGTTCTTCACTCAGAGAGTGGTAAGGGTGTGGAATGCCCTGCCTGCCAATGTAGTCAACTCAGCCACATTAGGGAGATTCAAACAATCCTTAGATAAGCACATGGATGATGAGGGGATAGTGTAGGGTGATGGGCTTAGATTAGTTCACGAGTCAATGCAACATCGAGGGCCGAATGTCCTGTTCTGCAATGTATTGTTCTAAGTTCTATGTTTTATGACAGAGGGACAGACAGATAGGCAGACAGATAGACAGATAGCCAGACAGACAGACGACAAATAGACAGATAGACAGTCAGACAGATAGACAGTCAAACAGACAGATAGACAGGCGGACAAATAGACAAATATACAGACAGATAGACAGTCAAACAAACTGATAGCCAGATGGACAGATACTCAAACAGACAGATAGACAGACATATAGATAGACAAATAGACAGATAGACAGACAGATAGACATTGAGACAGGCAGATAAATAGACTGACAGACAGATAGACAGACTGACAAACAGACAGACAGATATATAGACAGACAGACAGATAGAAAGACAAACAGCTACATAGAGGGACAGATAGATAGACAGATAGACAGTCAAACAGACAGATAGACAAATAGACAGGCAAATAGACAGACAGATAGACAGACAGATAGACAGACAGACAAATAGACAGACAAATAGACAGACAAATAGACAGATAGACATACAGACAGACAGGTAGAAAGACGGGCAAATAGATAGACAAACAGACAGACAGATATATAGACAGACAGAGAGTCATAGAGATGTACAGCATGGAAACAGACCCTTTGGTCCAACCCATCCATGCCGACCAGATATCCCAACCCAATCTAGTCCCACCTGCCAGCACCCAGCCCATAATCCTCCAAACCCGTCCTATTCATATACCCATCGAAATGTCTCTTAAATGTTGCAATTGTACCAGCCTCCACCACATCCTCTGGCAGCTCATTCCATACACGTACCATGCTCTGCATGAAAACGTTGCCCCTTAGGTCTCTTTTATATCTTTCCCCTCTCAC
>NC_057724.1:77649463-77696925 GCF_004010195.1 Chiloscyllium plagiosum | reverse complement strand
ACCAGTGTCTTATACAACTGCAACATGACCTCAGTACTCCGGAACTCCATTCCTCTACCAATAAAAGCCAGTACGCCATATGCCTTCTTCACCGCACTATTTACCTGGGTGGCAACTTTCAAAGATCTGTGTACAAGTGTGAAGTAATACATTTGGGGAGGTCAGACAATAAAAGCGAATGCCCAATCAATAGGAATATACTGAGAGGGGTAGATGGAGTGAGAGATCTTGGTGTGCAAGTGCACAGGTCCCTAAAGGGAACAGTACAGGTAGATAAGGTTGCAAAGATTACATTTGGAATGCTGTCCTTCATTGGCATAGGTATAGAATGCAAAAGTAGGGATGAGATGATGAAACTATATAAGATACTTATGAGTCCGTATAAGACCTCAACTTGAGTATTGTGTGCAGTTTTGTTGACCACATTACAGGAAGGACATAATTGCTCTGGAGAGAGTGCAGAGAGATTTACTACAGTATTGCCAAGGCTGGAGAATTGTAGCTATGAGGAGATTGGAGTGGTTGGAGTTGTTTTGGAGTTGGAGTGGGGGATTCATTGATGGTACACCATTGAATGCCAAGGGGCAGTGGTTAGATTGTGACTTATTGGTGATGGTCATAGTCTGATATTTGTGTGGCATGAATGTTACTTGCCCCTTATCAGACCAAGGAGGAGAAAGTGAGGACTGCAGATGCTGGAGATCAGAGCTGAAAAATGTGTTGCTGGAAAAGCATAGCAGGTCAGGCAGCATCAAAGGAGCAGAAGAATTCTTCTTCAAGAGCTTATGCCCGAAGCGTCGATTCTCCTGCTCCTTTGATGCTGCCTGACCTGCTATGCTTTTCCAGCAACACATTTTTCAGCTCTGATCTCCAGCATCTGCAGTCCTCACTTTCTCCTCCTTGGTCTGATAAGGGGCAAGTAACATTCATGCCACACAAATATCAGACTATGACCATCACCAATAAGTCACAATCTAACCACTGCCCCTTGGCATTCAATGGTGTACCATCAATGAATCCCCCACTCCAACTCCAAAACAACTCCAACCACTCCAATCTCCTCATAGCTACAATTCTCCAGCCTTGGCAATACTGTAGTAAATCTCTCTGCACTCTCTCCAGAGCAATTATGTCCTTCCTGTAATGTGGTCAACAAAACTGCACACAATACTCAAGTTGAGGTCTTATACGGACTCATAAGTATCTTATATAGTTTCATCATCTCATCCCTACTTTTGCATTCTATACCTATGCCAATGAAGGACAGCATTCCAAATGCAATCTTTGCAACCTTATCTACCTGTACTGTTCCCTTTAGGGACCTGTGCACTTGCACACCAAGATCTCTCACTCCATCTACCCCTCTCAGTATATTCCTATTGATTGGGCATTCGCTTTTATTGTCTGACCTCCCCAAATGTATTACTTCACACTTGTACACAGATCTTTGAAAGTTGCCACCCAGGTAAATAGTGCGGTGGAGAAGGCATATGGCGTACTGGCTTTTATTGGTAGAGGAATTGAGTTCTGGAGTACTGAGGTCATGTTGCAGTTGTATAAGACTCTGGTGCGGCCGCATCTGGAGTATTGTGTGCAGTTTTGGTCGCCATATTATAGGAAGGATGTGGAGGCACTGGAACGGGTGCAGAGGTGGTTTACCAGGATGTTGCCTGGTATGGTAGGAAGATTGTGTGAGGAAAGGCTGAGGCACTTGGGGCTGTTTTCATTGGAGGAAAGAAGTTTTAGGGGTGACTTGATAGAGGTGTACAAGATGATTAGGGGTTTAGATAGGGTTGACCATGAGAACCTTTTTCCACGTATGGAGTCAGCTATTACGAGGGGGCATAACTTTAAATTAAGGGGTGGTAGGTATAGGACAGTCAGCGCGTCGTGAGTTCATGGAATGCCCTGCCATTAGCAGTGGTGGACTCTCCCTCTTTATGGGCATTTAAGCGGGCATTGGATAGGCATATGGAGGATAGTGGGCTAGTGTGGTTAGGTGGGCTTGGATCGGCGCAACATCGAGGGCCAAAGGGCCTGTACTGCGCTGTATTCTTCTATGTTCTATGTTCCAGTTAGGCCCCTTGCATTGAAATAAGTGCAGTTTAATTTATTAGTCCTACCTTGTCCCTGTCTGCCCTGACTGTTTGACTCACTTCTGTTCTCAGCTGTATCCATCTCACTATCTCCCTGGGTCCCATCCCCCACCTTTCTAGTTCAAATCCTCCCAAACAGTTCTAGCAAATTTCCCTGCCAATATATTAGTCCCCTTCCAATTTAGGTGCAATCTGCCATTCCTGTACAGGTCACTTCTACCCCAAAAGAGATTCCAATGATCCAAAAATATGAATCCTTCTCCCATACACCAGCTCCTCAGCCATGCATTCATCTGCTCTATCCTCCTATTCCTGCCCTCACTAGCTCGTAGCTATTCAGATAGAGAGACAGATAGACAGATAGTCAGATAGAGAGACAGACAAACAGTTAAAGAGACAGATAGACAAACAAATAGACAGAGAGACAGACAGATAGTCAAATAGAGAGACAGACAGACAGATAGATGACAGATAGACAGACAGAGAGACAGATAGACAGACAGTCAGACAAACATAGATAAACAGATAGAGAGATAGTCAGATAGAGAAACAGACAGAGAGGCACACGCAGACATTCTGATAGACAAACAGACGCACACAGGTAGATAGATAGACAGATAGACAGACAGACAGATAGACAGATACTCAGATAGAGACGCAGATAGACAGACAGACATATAGAGACAGAGAGACAGAGAGACAGATAGTCAGATAGAGAGACAGACAGACAGATAGACAGATACTCAGATAGAGGCAGATAGACAGACAGACATATAGAGACAGATACACAGATAGTTAGATAGAGGCAGATAGACAGACAGACATATAGAGACAGACAGACAGATAGACAGATAGTTGGATAGAGGGACAGACAGGGAGATAGACAGATAGACAGATGGACAGAATGATAGAGAGACAGATAGATGCAGACACAGTCAGACAGACAGACAGTCTGGTAGACAGACAGATGGGCACAGATAGATGGACAGACAGACAGATAGATAGATAGATAGATGCAGATAAATAGACAGCCAGCCAGATAGACAGACAGAGAGACAGAGACAGACAGATAGACAGGCAGGCAGACAGGCAGGCAGACAGACAGATAGACAGACAGATCGACAAACAGATAGACAGACAGATAGACAGGTAGACAGACCGACACAAATAGATAGATAGATAGATAGACAGATAGACAGGCAGGTAGACATTTAGATAGAGAGACAGAGAGAGATAGACAGACAGACAGATAGAGAGGCAGGCAGATCGACAGGCTGATGGACAGGTAGGTGGACACAGATAGATCGATAGACAGACAGAGAGACAGACAGGTAAATATGGGGATGGTTAGCTCAGGTGAAAGACAAAAGAACTGCAGATGCTGGAATCCAAAATAGACAAGCAGGAGGCTGGAACAACACAGCAAGCCAGGCAGCATCTGGAGGTTGAGATGTTTTGGACTGGCTTTCATACAGTGATGTCAACAGTGCAGATTCACTTTCTACACTGGCTGAGATTACTACAATGGACTCTCATCCTCGACCTCTCCCTTGCTTGAGGTATTGTGACCTTCAGGTTAAACCATCATCAGTTGCCCCTCTCTCGAATAGATAGCAGCGTTATGGTCTGGTAAGACTACGGTGGCCTTTCCAGCAGATAGATAGCAGCAAATATAGAGAAAGAAACTTTTGTATTTAGCAACAACATTACTTCAGGATATCCCAAAGCAAATAAAGCTGCTCAAAACCATTTTGCAGACAAGTTGTAACAGATATAGTGAATTCAATCATTTTACGCACGTTAAAAATTTGATTTTGCCTTCAGCTTCCCAAGGGAAAGTTGTCAGACGAAGCGCTTTGATATACTTTGATTGACCTTCTGCATTTTTATTGAAAGTCTCTTTATGTGGTGTCAGAATTTTTTGTTTCTTTTATCAGCCAATCAGAACATGTGGTGACAGAAGAAGTGGCATGTATAGGTGTCAGTGAATGATGTTGCTATAAATAGACTTGAAACCACTCTCCATGTAAAAAACGCCCCTCATGTCCTTTTTAAATCTTTCTCCTCTCAAATTAAAAATATGTCCCCTATGTTTGAACACCCCCACCTTAGGAAAAAGATCTTTGCTATTCACATTGTCTGTGCCCCTCATGATTATATAACCCTCCATAAGGTCATCCCTCAATGTCCTACGCTCCAGTGGAAAAATTCCCAAACAATCCAGCCTTTCCCCATAACTCAAATCCTCCATTCCCAGCAACATCTTGTTCACCTCTCCAGGTTAATAATATCCTTCCTGTAACAACAAGACCAGAACTTTACAGAATATTCCAGAAGAGGCCTCACCAATATCCTGTACAATCTCAACATGATGTCCCAACTCCTTTACTCAAAAGGTCTGAGTGATGAAGGCAAGCATGCTAAACACCTTCTTAACCACCCTGTCTACCTGTGATGCAAATTTCAAAGAATTAAATACTTGGATCCCTTGGTCTGTCTGTTCTACAACACCGAGCCAGGCCCTACTTTTTAAGTGTATAAGTCCTGTCTTTTTTTGTTTTATCAAAATGCAATATCTGGCATTTAGCCAAATTAAACTCCATCTGTCACTCCTCAGCCCATTGACCGAATTGCTCCAGATCTCTTTGTAATCTTAGAGAACCTACTCCACTGTGCACTACACCACCAATTTTTGGCAAACTTACTAACCAGCCCTTATATTCTCATCCAACTCATTTATACAAATGATGAGCAAAAGTGCAATCAAAAAATATTCAACTTGAACAAAGAGGTAATATTGTAAAATACAAATGATTTATAAAAATAATATTTTAAGTTACTTTAAGTGATGCTGTTGAGGAGTCCTCAGTGAGAATTGCCAGTATCAAACCTGAACAGATGATTTCGGAGTTTACACTGTGAAATGCCTGAGCTAACAACAGATGCTAATTGACCAACTTATAAAACAAATTAACCTTGGTCACTTGTGTAGATAATTACAATTAAAATTATTGTTGAATGATTTGGAATGCATAGCTAACAAGCACTGGCACATTCAACTGGTGAAAGATAACAAGGAAAATTACCTGTGCACTGGTTAGACATGAGGACAGAAGGATCATCTGACAGGTACACTGTCTGAGATGAATATACGGAAATAGCTACATAACAGAGACTGATCAGTCTGAAAGACATGCAAAACATAGACTACTGAAAGGTTTGAAATTTCAACATAACAGAAATATAAATGCAATATTCTCTTACCACTACAAGAAAACTATATTCAGGACACTGAGTGTTAGCTCAGTAGAAGCAATCATGCCTCTGGAACAGGGGGTTGAGTGTACATGTCTAGAGACAGCAAGACAATCCAGTCTGACACTCCAAAGCCAAAATGGGAGAGTATTGAATGACTAAAAATGCGTCTTTTGGATGGGGAATTAATCTGGGGGTTCTGTCAACCCTCTCAGGTGCAGGATAAATATTATGGTTTTGTACAGTCTACAATTTTGAAGGACAGGAAGGAGGTTCTTATATTTATCCATCAGACAATGTCATCGATAAACAGATAATTGAAGGGTTGGTTCAATGCTTTCTGTGAGAGTTTGAAATGCTGAGATTCACTGCTGTGTTTTCTACATTATAACTAAGAAAATGGTTCAAAAAGATTTAATTGGTTGCGATTTACTCATAGATATTCTAAAATAGCATGAAACGTGTTGTAGAATGGAACAATTTCTCAAAATACCAGATTGGGCACTGCACGTGGCCAGTTGTAGTACATGGCACGTGCTAACTGTGAATCTGTGCCACCGTGCCGCCCATACATTATAACTAAGAAAATGGTTCAAAAAGATTTAATTGGTTGCGATTTACTCATGGACATCCTAAAATAGCATGAAACGTGTTGTAGAATGGAACAATTTCTCAAAATACCAGATTGGGCACTGCACGTGGCCAGTTGTAGTACATGGCACGTGCTAACTGTGAATGGGCAGGTCACAGAAAGCATCACACATGTTTCATTGAAGAGGGTTCCAGGGACACGGGGCAAATGCTGTGGCCCTGACTAAAGAGGGACAGGGGACGGCAGTGGGAGGAAGCAGTGGGGAGAGGACCCTCACAGAAAAGCCTACACGTGGAGCTGCACCAGGCCAGGCAGAGGGAGGTGGGACAGTCTTTACAGGGAACTGACCACCTTTCTTGTCTTGGAGTCAGAGGAAGGGCTGCAGGAGAGAGTGGCAGAGAGAGTGACAGAGAGAGAGTGAGAGAGAAAGACAGAGGTTACCAGGAGGAAGAGGAGAGAGATGCTGCAAAGAGGAGAGATCAGTTTCAAAATAAAATGAACATTGTATTTTGACTACTGGCTACTTTATTTTACATTCTATAGCCATGAACAGCCTTCCCACCACTTGAGAATGAAATTAGCTTTCTTTCTGCTCTTTGTGTCCCTTTGAGGTGTATTATGTAACTATCTTAAAAGTAAGATTTCTTTGGCCTGTAATCAATGACAAATACAAGAGGATTTACATGCTTAATTCTCTTTTTCAACTCTTGTTAAATGTCAATGTTTTGAAATTGGGAGATTTTTTTGTATGAAGTGAATGCACCTTGGAAATTTTATTTCTTGTTATGAAACATCATCTGTACCTCACCATCCGTTTTACTAATTTCCAGGACTGGCATGGTGGTACAGTGGTGACCACAGCTTGCCTCACTGTGTAAGGGAGTTGGATTTGATTCCAGCCTTGGGTAACTGTCTGTGTGGAATTTGCATGTTCTTCCTGTGTCTGTGTGGGTTTCCACTGAGTGCTCCAGTTTCCTCCCAAAGTCCAAAGATGTGCAAGTTGGGTGAATTGGCCATGTGGGGTTACAGGGACAAAGTGGGAGTGTGTGTAGGATGCTGTTTGGAGGGTTGGTGCAGACTTGATGGACTGAATGGTCTCTACCTGCATTCTAGGAACAAATTTGACTTCTAAGGATATCCATCTGTCTGTAACTGAGTTAGAGAATGTTTACTTTGAAATTTATGAATTGAATCAAAGAGTGCTATAGGCCCCCAAATAGTCAACGGGAATTAGAGGAACAAACATGCAGGGAGACTGGGGAGACTTGCAGGAGCAAAAGGCTGTCATAATAAGGCATTTTAATTTTCCTAACACAGACTGGGACTGCCAGAGCGTTAAGAGCTTAGATGTGTTGGAATTTGTTAAATGCACTCAGAAGGGTTTTCACAAGCAGTATATAGAGGGTCCTACTTGGGAATGGGCAAAATTCAACCTCCTCTTGGGAAATAGAGACGGACAGAGGAGTGAGGTGACAGTGGGGGAGCACATTGGGACCAATGATCATAGTTCTATTAATTTTAAAATAGTTATGGTGATCGACAAAACTGTTTCACAGGTTCAAGTTCTAAACTGGGACAAGGTGAATTTTGATGGAATTAGACAGGAGTTTGTGCAGGGGTTGATTGGAATAGCTTGTTTGCAGGCAAAGGGACCTCAGGCCTTTAAAAATGAGATAGCTAGAGTTCAAAGTCTCTGTGTTCCTGTGAGGTTGAAGAGCAAGGTTGGCAGGAATAGGGAACCCTGGAAGACAAGAGATATTGAGGCTTTGACCAGAAATAAAGAATGAGGCATGGCTCAGGTACAGCCAGCTGGGATCAAGGAATCCCAGGAGGTAGATCGAGGATATAGGAGTTTACTGAAGAAGGAAATCAGGAGGGTGAAAAGGAGACACAAGCCTTGGCTTAGATTAGGGTGAATGCAAAGAGGTTCTTTTTAAGTATATTAAAGGAAAAAGAATAACTAGAGAAAGAATAGGGCCCCTCAAGGACCAAAGTGAATATGTATGTAGAGAACTGCAGAAGATGGGCGAGGTCCTCATTGAATATTTCTCCTCTATGCTTACCATGGAGAAAGACATGAAGACTGGGGAACTTGGAGAAGTTAGTGATCATGTCTTGGGGATAGTCCATATCACAGTAGAGAAGGTGTTGGGTGTACTAGAATGTATGAAGGTGGATAAATCTCCTGGGGTCCTGACCAGATATATCCGAGAACACTGCAAGAGGCTAGAGAAGAAAATGTGGGGGGCTCTGGCTGATATTTTTGCACCATCGTTAGCCACGAGTGAGGTCCCAGAAGGTCCCAGAAGGTTGGAGGGTAGCGAGTGTTGTGTGCGCATTCAAGAAGGACTCATAGAAAAATCTGGGAACTATGGACTAGTAAGCCTAACATCTGTGGTAGATAACTTACTTGAAAAGATTCTGAAAGATAAGATATACATGCATTTGGAAAGACAGAGTTTGATTAGGAATAGCCAGCATGACTTTGTGCTTGGGAGATCATGCCTCACAAATTTGTTAGAGTTCTTTGATGAAGTGACCAGGAAGGTTAATAATGGCAGGACAGTAGATAGAGTCTATATGGATTTCAACAAGGCCTTTGATAAGGCTCCACATGGAGAAAGTGAGGACTGCAGATGCTGGAGATCAGAGCTGAAAAATGTGTTGCTGGAAAAGCGCAGCAGATCAGGCAGCATCCAAGGAAGATTATGCCCGAAACGTCGATTCTCTTGCACCTTGGATGCTGCCTGACCTGCTGCACTTTTCCAGCAACACATTTTTCAGCTAAGGCTCCACATGATAGGCTGCTCTGGAAGGTTTGACCACAAGAAATCCATTGTGAGTTGGCAAATTGGATACTCAATCGGCTTGATGGTAGGAAGCAGAGGGTAATAGTGGAAGGATACTTGTCAGACTGGATGCCTGTGACTAGTAGAGTGCCTCAGGTCAGTGCTGGGTCCATTGCTGTTTGTTATCTATAGCAATGATTTGGATGAGAATGTATAAGGAATGATTAGCAAGTTTGCAGATGACACTAAAATAGGAGGTATCGTGGACAGTGAGGAAGGTTATCAGAAATTGCAGCAGGACCTTGATCAGCTGGGGAAGTGGACTAAGAAATGGCAAATGGTGTTTAATATAGATAAGTGTGAGGTCTTGCATTTTGGAAAGTCAAAACAAGATAGGTGTTTCATGGTGAATGGTAGGACCTTAAGGAGTGTAGTGAAACAGAGGGACCTTGGAGTTCAGATTCACGTTTCTCTGAAAGTGGACTCACAGGTAGACAGGGCAGTGAAGGTAGCCTTTGGCACACTGACCTTCAACAGCCAGGGCATTGTGTATAGACGTTGGGAAGTTATGTTGCAGTTTTACAGGATGTTGGCGAGGCTGCATTTAGAGTATTGTGTTCAGTTTTGGTCCCCTTGTTATAGGAAGGATGTTATTAAACTGGAAAGAAGAAATTTACAAGATGTTGCCTGGAATTAATGGTCTGAGTTATAGGGAGAGGTTGGACAAGCTAGGACTTTTTTATCTTTAGAGCGTAGGAGACTGAGGGGAGAGCAAGTCAACGTGGATAAGATCATGAGAGGCATAGATACGGTGAATGCACTGTCTTTTTCCCAGGGCTGGGGAATTGAGGATGAGAGGGCATCACTTTAAGGTTAGAGGGGAAAGATCGAAAGGGAACCTGAGGGGCAACTTTTTTTACACAGAGGGTGGTGCGCATATGGAATGAGCACCCAGCGAAAGCCGTTGAAGTGGGAACATTTACAATATTTAAAAGGCATTTGGACAAATATATTGATAGGAAAGGATTAGAAGGATATGGGCCAAGTGCAGGGCTAGCCTGGGTGGATATTTTGGTCAGCATGCACAGTTTGGGCCAAAGGGCCAGTCTCCGTACTGTAGGACTCTTTGACCCTCTGTGACTATGAGTTCACACAAGCACGGGTTACACTTCTCTGATACTCTGTAGTCTTCTGCCAAAATCAAAACAGGACAGAACATCAAAAGCGGGAAAGGTCAACTGTATTGGTGGAATTTATGATAACCCTGGCGAAAGTGAGATTAGAGTCAAGATCAGAATGGTGCTGGAAAAGCACAGCAGGTCAGGCAGCATCCGAGGAATAGGAAAATCAACGTTTCAGGCAGGAACCCTTAAATGTCCATTTTCCAGCTCCTTTGATGCTGCCTGACTTGCTGTGTCTTTCCAGCATCACTCTAATCTAGACTTTATAATAACCCAGTCTAACTTCAGCAGTAAAACAGAAGATTGAGAGAATGAGTAGTTTGGAACATCATTTTGGTGACACAGTGGGATTATTTGCTGAGTGAGAGAATTCAGGTATTTAGAAATTAACATTCAGAAAATGGTAACAATTCAAGATCTGATTTTTGATCTCTCTCCAGTGACTCATGTGTCCATGGAATATTGTCAGGCGAGCTGTGGCTTTTAAGGCAAGAGAAAGCTAACAGCGTGCCAACAGTTAAGCCAAGTACAAAGACAGCAGTTATTATGCTTTATTTAAATGCCATTAAGGTTGGATTTTCATGTCTTTACCAACAATGACTTTAACATTGATGACATTTTGTCAACTACATTTAGAGAAGCATTAAAGTAGAATTAATGCATTTCACAAAGCAGTTCATATACATTGAATTACTTTCTCAAGTGCAATCATTGTTCTCAAAGGGCAAATACATCAGCCGATTTCCACAGAACAAGCCCCTATAAACAAATGGCCAATTAATCTGTTTTTGAATATTGTCTGGGACACTGGGGAGAGCTCCCATGCTCCTGTTTGAAATAATGCTAGGGGACCTTTTACATCCACTTGAACTGGCAGCTTAATGACTCACCCTAAAGCTGGTACCCCTGACAGTGCAGCATATCCTCTGCACTGCACTGGAGTTTCAGTTAAGAGTATATTTAAAGTCTGGAGTAGAACTCCTGACCTTCTGACTCAAAGGTGAGAGTGTTGTTAAGCGGAAATAATCCTGTTCATGCAAAATACATTACACAAAAGCTGAACTTCAAATATAAACAAATAAGGATACAGCAGTATAATGAGTAAAGAAAGCTAGCATTGTAATGTTATTAACTGCAATTTGAGCCCACCAATTAGCATTATGATATTAATGAATGAATAGAGATATATTTGCACACATTTCTCTATCTGCTAATTTAGTGGCAGTATTAACTTATAGACTGTTAATCCAGCAAGTACAAACACAAGTCTCATTATGGGTACTTTGAGAATTGGAAAGTTAAAAAGCTCACATTCATATAAGTGATCAAAAACAGAGGGGTTATCATAAAAACCCAATTGGTTTACCAAAGTCCTTTAGCCAAAGAAACCCACTGTCCTGAGCTAGTGTAGGTCTGCACGTTTCTCCAGACCCACAGCAAGGTAGTTGACTTTGAATGTTTTCTGTGATAGTTTCTGTTCAAACAATTTTACAGTGCAACAAGGAATGGATAAATAATGCCCTCACCTTGCCAGTGATACCCACACCACAAGAATGAATGTAAAAAAAAATTCCACATTTAAATTTCAGATGGAGAAGTTTGTCCACTAACATCATCTAAAGATGTTTTCTGGTCTATAGTTTCGTCTGCAGGTTAAGGAAAACTGATGTAACGTTTATTTTCAAAGCACTTTGAGCTCATGAGACCATCTGTGGATGTTTCACTTGACCAAGACTCAGGTAGAGAGAGCAGGTCAGTCACCCAGTTGGTCCAGCCCATGCTGCTGTCAAGTCACAAACGAGACCAAGGCCTGAGCTTCATGCCCCATTCTCCATATCAGGCTTCTCCTCAACAAAAGCAAAGGCGATGGCCAAGAGTTTAGGAAACAGTCACTCTAGAGACAAAAACAGACCATGACACCCCACTTGACCTTAAATCTACAGCACAGAAATGGGACATTCCATACAACTAGTGCCTCTCAGTGACAAAAATAGAAATTGCTGGATAAGCTCAGCAGGTCTGGCAGCATCTGTGGAGAGAATTCAGAGGTAACATTTCAGATCAAGTGTCCCTTCTTCAGAACTGATGGGATCTAGGAAAATGGAAAATAGGAAAATCCCATTTTCCTAGCTACCATCGGTTCCAAGGAAGGGTCGCTCAACCTGAAATGTTAACTCTGATTTCTTACCGCTGGTGCTACCAGATCCGCTGAATTTATCCACTAAGTTCAGCTTATGTTTCTGATAGCCAGCATCCACAGTTGGAATCACAGAGTCTTAGAGTCATAGAGTCCTATAGCATGGAGACAGGTCCTTTGGCCAAACTGGTCCATGCCGACCAAAATATCCACCCACGCTAACCCTGCACTTGGCCCACATCCTTCTAAACCTTTCCTATCCATGTATTTGTCCAAATGCCTTTTAAATGTTGTTAATGTACCCGCCTCAACCATTTCTGCAGGCGGCTCATTCCACATGCGTACCACCTTTTGTGTAAAAAGTTGCCCCTCAGGTTCCCTTTTATTCTTTCCCCTCTAACCTTAAACTGATGCCCTCTATTCCTCAACTCCCCAAAGCTGGGAAAAAGACTGAGTGCATTCACCATATCCAGGCCTTTCATGATCTTATACACTTCTATAGGATCCCCACTCAGTCTCTGAAAGAAAAAGGTCCTTGCTTGTCCAACCTCTCCCTATAACTCAGACCATTGATTCCAGGCAAGATCCTTGTAAATTTCTTCTGCACTCTTTCCAGTTTAATAACACCCTTTCTTTAACAAAGTGACCCATAACTGAGCACAATACTCCAAGTGCGGCCTCACCAATATCCTGTATAACTGCAACATAATTTCCCAACTTCTATACTCAATGCCCTGTCTGATGAAGTTAAAACTCACACAACACCAGGTTATAGTCCAACAGGTTTAATTGGAAGCACTAGCTTTTGGAGTGCTGCTCGTTCATCAGGTGGCTATGGAGAATAACACCATAAGACACAGAATTTATAGCAAAAGAATACAATGTCCTCCTATCCTAACTGATGAAGGCCAGTGTGGCAAAAGCCTTCCTCTCTGCCCAGTCTACCTGTGAGTCCACTTTCAGAGAACCGTGCACCTGGACTCCAAGATCCCTCTGTTCCAGTTCACTCCTTCAGGCCCTACCATTCATCATGCAGTTTTTATTTAGTGTGGGTCAGTGTCTCTTCCATAGTTGACACTTCTCTCACTTTATCATATTCTATCAGCATCTTTTTCTGTTCTTTCTCCATCATGTACTTATCCAGTTTCCCCTTTAATGTAAGCCTGCTATTTACCCGATCATGCTAAACATTTTCACCATTCTCTGAGCAAACATATTTCTCCTGAATTCCCTATCAGTTTTATTCATGTTGGCCTTTTATTCATGGCTCCCATTTCTGGATTCTTTGCATCCTGTCCATACTTACCCTATCAAACATCATCATAATCTTTAAGGCTTCTGTCATCCACACCTCAGTTTTCTTTTTTCCAGAGCCACAGCTTATTTGGGTTTTTTTGTGATTCTTTTGCCTCTCATTTGTGGTCACATCCTTGTAAATTTCCTCTACGTGCTTATATCTGACATTGAGATGAGACACGTGGTGGTGAATCCGTGAATGCTTTCGCTCCTCATTCTGACTGCACTTGCAGAAAAACCTTTTCTAAAGTCACCAGGTTGGAAGAGTTTGCCCTTTAACCATTTAATCTTTAGCAAGCTATTTCAGGTGTCAGGAGGTCCACAAGATGTTACTCAAATAAAGGTCATTGGGGACTGTGTGCAGGGCCCATGATCAAATATGGAGTCCAGAGAGGGGGCTTATGTTAATGTGGATAACAAGGAGGGGTGGTGGAGTTGGGGAGTGTATCAGGTGCCTTGTGCAATGAGGGTATTGGGTGTGGTTATGGAGATTGTGAGAGCTGTGTGTGGGGAGTAATGGGACTCTCAATCATTGGGTAGGTGATGGTTTGAAAGATCAGAGGGTGGTGAGGGAGTATCATACCTGAGTGCAAGAAAGTTGGGTATTGGTAGAATGGTCTGGAATGTTCTTGGACCCCTGACCCTGATCCCAGCTGTAAGCTTTGACATCTAAAAGTGTCAGCTGACTGGATGATGAAGTAATAATCAGGTGATTGCAGACTCAGAGACGGAAGTTTGTAATGGCAGTGGGAGGCGCTGCAGTTTTAACAGTGTGCAGCCTCTAATCTCCCTTGGCAAGACAAAAGATTCATAACCAATTCTCTTCTGTTCCCTGGGGAACAATTTGTCTGAGCCTGCAGCAATCAGGAAATAGATTTAGCTGGCTTTAACATCTCCGCAATCTTCCCCCCACCCACCCCCCACCCCCACCACCCCAAGGGACAACGGGCTGTGAGAAGCTGCTGTGTGGTTGCTTCTTCATTTGTGTAATTAAATAAGCTGTGACAAATTTAACAAGCCGCATTTCCCAAGTTGGCCACGATCGAGGACAAAAGCTCTTCACTGTCAGTGTGTAATTACAGCATAGGCCCACCTCTAGGTGAAAGAGAGAGAGAGAGACAGAGAGACAGCACACTTCAATAGTTTCCCTTTTTGAGAGAAAAAAAGGGATATCATTCCTGGAAAGTTGTCAGCATTCTGTTACATGGAATGACACACAAGGTATTGCACAGAAACAGGGCAAGTGGTCTAGTCTGATGTTTCTACTCCACATGAACTTCTCCCTCTCTCTACAACAGCAGCATGACCTTCTCTTCCTCTCTCCCTTGTGTATCTATTTAAATTCCCAGTATGTTTATCTACATTGAACATTTCAATTACAGTCTTTAGTAGTGAGTCCCACATTTGCAATACACTTTGGATTGCAAAGTTTCTTCTGAGTTCCTTATTGGACTTTTTTGTAGTGATCTGCTATTTACGACTTCTGATTGCAGATCACGACAAAAAATGAAAGATTTCTGTTTACATGCACCCTGTCAAGCCCTTTCTTTAAGGATGTATTTAAGATCATCATTTCTCTGGAGAAAAAGGTGCTAGCCTGTTTAATTATCACTGAGATTCGTAACTTCTGAGTTCGGGTATCATCCAAGTGAATGTTTTTCATACCTGCTTCAGCACCTCATGATCCTATTTGTCATACGTGGATTAGAGTAGTTGACAGCATTCCAAAAGTGGTCAGACCAAAATGTATATAAATTTAACATTCCTGTATACTAGCGAATCTCAATGTTTGTTAATTTTTTTTATTCATTCACAAGATATCAGTATCACTGGCTAAGCCAGCATTTATTTTCCACCCATAATTTCCCAGAAAGCAGTTCAGAGTCAACCCCCCACTGCTATGGGTCTCAAGTCACATTTAGACCAGACCTGTTATGGAAGGCAGTTTCCTTCCCTAAAGAACATTAGTGAACCTGATGAGATTTTCTGACAATTGGCAATGGTTTCATGGTCATCATTAGACTCCATATTCCAGATTTTTATTAAATTCAAAGTCTGCCATCTGCCATGGTAGGATTCAGGCTGGGGTTCCCAGAACATTACCTGGGTCTCTGGATTAACAGTCCATCAATAATACCGCTTGTCTGACGCCACTTCATATCTCATACCAAAACGCAACTTGTGTGTATCGACATTAAATGGAAGCCAGGGATTGCATAAAGGGGTGAGGTTTAGAAACAAGAGTGAGCCTATTTTCTTGGCAGCACACAAACAATCACATTTTAATGATGTTCTTAACATTGTTTTGGAAGCCATGAATTCTTGGTCCAAGAATAGAGCCATAGAGATGTACAGGAATGAAACAGACTCTTCCATCCAACTCATCCATGCCAACCAGATATCCTAAATTAATCTAGTCCCATATCCCTCTAAACACTCCTAATTCATAAAGCCATCCAGATCCTTTTAAATGTTGGAATTGTACCTGCCTCCACCACCTCCTCTGGCAGTTCACTCCATATATGCACCACCCTCTGTGTGAAAACGTTACCCCCACAAGGAACCTTTTAAATCATTCCCCTGTCACAATAAACCTATGCTCTCTAGTTCTGGACTAACTCAAACCAGGAAAAGACCTTGTCTATTTACCTTATCCATGCCCCTCATGATTTTATAAACTTCTATAAGTTCACCCCTCAGCCTCAAACGCTCCAGGGAAAATAGCCCCAGCCTATTCAGCTTCTCCCAATAGCTCAAACCTTCCAAGAATCCTTATAAATCTTTTTGTGGGAGGAAATTGACTGTGAAGAAATTTAAGACATCCTCTGGTTATGAAAGGTAAATGCAAGTCTTTATTTCTCTCTTTCTTTATTAATATTCCAGCAATAAATAGCTACATGGATTTCATGACAAAAGGCTTTCAAAACTTCAATGACATGGCATCTCAAAAAAGCCCTTGAAGCCAAAAACATGGTTACTCTTTTTTACCTGTTTCAATCCAAGATTAATTTTCTCATGGAAGTGTTGTGTGCAGGGCAAAACTATTCGAGAGCATTCCTGGGCCATGCATTGATCAATATTGCCATTTCAATCATTTTCATATTCAATGTCAGGATGTGGCCATCACTGACAAGACCCATTTTCACTTCCTGGAACTGGCTGCACTGTTCCAGTGAAACACAAGTTTGAGGATCAACACCTCATTTTCCACTTAGGCACTTTACAGCCTTGAGGTCTCAATATTGATTTCCACAACTTTAGAAGCTGGACCACAAGACCATACAAAATAGGAATGGAAGTAGGCCATTCAGCCCCTTGAGCCTGCAACCCCATTCAAGAGGATCATGGCTGGTCCAACACTTCTCATGTCCACTTTCCTGCCCTTTCTCCATGACCGTTAATTCCCCGACTGATCGAGAATCTATCCATCTCAGTCTTAAATATACACAAGGACTCTGCCCCCACAGCTCTCTGGGGCAATGAGTTCCAAAGACTCACAACCCTCTGACAGAAGAAATTCATCCTCACCTCAGTCTGCAAGGTAAATTGCAGTATGTCTATTGACCATTTTTCTTGCACACTCTCTTCCCCAGCCCACAGCTGAATCATATTTGTGTCTTGTTTACTTTGCACTTGATAGAAAAGACCTTTTATTTCTCTTTAACAACTTAATTTGTACCCATCTTACATCACTTTATACATCATCACATACAACCTATTTGTCCTTTGCAGTGGATCTCTATACCATCTGCCCTCTGCCCTGTTAAAAGTATAAAAAGGAATCTATTTTCAAACACCTTTCAGTTCTGAAGAAGGGACTCGAAACATTAACTCTGTTTTCTCTCCACTGATGTGGCCTGACTTGCTGAGTTTCTCCAACATTTCCTGTGTTTTCCCAGTAGCACTTCACAAAGGTTGTGTGCCTTGAGGTTGTGTGCTTCCAGGAAAGGATTCCAAGATTTTGACCCATGAACAATGATGACTGGATTATGAATGGGTCAACGCCAAGAAATGAGATTAAACAGAAGGGAACAGTGAAAGGTGATATCCTGTTGGACCTACCGAACAGTCAACTCTTCAACTTTTATGCACGGGTGACGTGTTGCAGAAAAGCCATGTGCCTTTTATTCCACGAGACAGAGCAGAAACTAAAAACTTGCATGCAATCATGGATATAGTTACTTAAGTGAGTGAAGGTCTCCCTTACTTGATTTTTTTGTGTATGGATTTTTAAGTTTGAAATCTACACATGGTCAGATTTAGTCTCAAAGCGGAAGGAAAGTGAAGGCATTTAAGTGTGAAGATATACCACCCGTAGATTCCACTTTATCTTGCAAATGCAGCAACGCTGATAGAATCAGCAGCACGGCTGGGGCCAGCTATTCAGGATGATTAGCAGTGATTTCATCAGCTCCTGCCATCACTGGGTCAATGGAATCTGTTTTAGATGCTGCAGGAACATTAGAGCAAATGGAATCGAGTGATGCAATTGAAGGTTTGAATAATTCAGCACTAACCACTGTTACTGGTGTCTGTGGATCTTTCAGTTTATGAACTTTTTTCTTCATTTGAAACTCTGTAAAAGCATGAGAAATGTATTTTTAAAAAATTACAACTTGCAAAATATCCCAATTGGCAATGCTCAGACTCAATGTGACTGGACGAGATGACAGTATGTGCTAAAGTTTGGATTATTGTCAATAAGGGTGATTTTGACTTTGGACAGAGCGTAAAGCAGGTGAGGGAGGTCTGAAGAAAGATGCAGTGGCTTTTGTTGAGATTTGTCCCCAGCAGCTCTGTGATGTGGGACTCTGTGCTCTACATTCTGTTCCCCGGGACACACATTGAGACAAACATTGACTGTGTCTGGGGGATCATCAGCTCAGTGAAAGACACTCTTTGGTCTGCCCAAAACTTGTTGGTCTTCCAGAACAAAGAGTTGACCTCCACCAAGTGTTATAGACTGGCACATTCCAAGGTCCAGGACTATATGCTGAGACACACTACAGCCTGGGGCAGCTGCCGGCAAGTCACAGTGGGGAAAGACCACTGTCTGACATCTTTCTGCCTAACTTAGATGTTGTTTGTTCACTTATTGGACCCTTCTGATGCCTGAACTACGTGTAAACAAAGTCTTGTACGACTAAGAAATACCTTTGGTTTATTTAGAGTCATAGTCATAGAGATGTACAGCATGGAAACAGACCCTTCGGTCCAACTCAGCCATGCCGACCAGATATCCCAACCCAACCTAGTCCCACCTGCCAGCACGCAGACCAGATCCCTCCAAACCCTTCCTATTCATATACCCATCCAGATGCCTTTTAAATGTTGCAATTGTACCAGCCTCCACCACATCCTCTGGTAGCTCATTCCATACACGTACCACCTTCTGTGTGAAAAAGTTGTCCCTTAGGTCTCTTTTATATCTTGCCCCTCTCACCCTAAACCTATGCCCTCTTGTTCTGGACTCACCGACTCCAGGGAAAAGACTTTGTCCATTTATCCTATCCATGTCCCTCATGATTTTATAAATCTCTATAAGGTCACCCCTCAGCCTCCAATGTTCCAGGGAAAACAGCGCCAGACTATTCAGCCTCTCCCTGTAGCTCAGATCCTCCAACCCTGGCAACATCCTTGTAAATCTTTTCTGAACTCTGTCAAGTTTCACAACATCTTTCTGATAGGAAAGAGACCAGAATTGCACACAATATTCCAACAGTGGCCTAACCAATGTCCTGTACAGCCGCAACATGACTTCTCAACTCCTATAGTCAATACGCTGACCAATAAAGGGAAGCATACCAAACGCCTTCCTCACTATCCTATCTACCTGCAACTCTACTTTCAAGGAGCTATGAACCTGCATTCCAAGGTCTCTTTGTTCAGCAACACTCCCTAGGACCTTACCATTAAGTGTATAAGTCCTACTAGATTTGCTTTCCCAAAATGCAGCACCTTGCATTTATCTGAATTAAACTCCATCTGCCACTGCTCAGCCCATTGGCCCATCTGATCAAGATCTCATTGCAATCTGAAGTAACCTTCTTCACTGTCCACTACACCTCCAGTTTTGGTGTCATCTGCATAATTACTAACTATACCTCCCATGATCATATCCAAATCATTTATATAAATGAAAAAAATGTAGTGGACCCTGCCCCAATCCTTGTGGCACTCCACTGGTCACAGGCCTCCAGTCTGAAAAACAGCCTTCCACCACCATCCTCTGTTTTTGATCTTTGAGCCAGTTCTGTATCCAAATAGCTAGTTCTCCCTATGTTCCGTGAGATCTAACCTTGCAAACCAGTCTCCCATGGGCAACCTTATCAAATGCCTTACTGAAGTCCATATAGATAACATCCACTGCTCTACCCTCATTAATCCTCTTTGTTACTTTTTCAAAAAACTCAATCAAGTTCATTAGACATGATTTCCCATGCACAAAGCCATGTTGACAATGCCTAATCAGTCCTTGTCTTTCTAAATACGTCCCTCAGGATTCCCTCCAACAACTTGCCCACCACTGACATTAGGGAGGAGAAAGTGAGTACTGCAGACGCTGGAGACTAGAGTTGAAAAATGTGGTGCTGGAAAAACACAGCAGGCCAGGCAGCATCCGATGAGCAGGAGAATCGATGTTTCGGGCATAAGCTCTTCTTCAGAAATGAGGCTGGTGTGCCAAGTGGGCTGAGATAAATTCACCTGCACCTCCACACACATCATTTACTGTATCCGTTGCACCCGATGTGGTCTCCTCTACATTGGGGAGACAGTCCGCCTACTTGCGGAATGTTTCAGGGAACACCTCTGGGACACCCGCACCAACCAACCCAACCATCCCATTGCTGAACACTTTAACTCCCCCTCCCACTCCGCTAAGGACATGCAGGTCCTTGGCCTCCTCCATCGCCAGACCCTGACCACAAGACGCCTGGAGAAGAGCGCCTCATCTTCCACCTAGGAACCCTCCAACCACACAGGATGAATGTAGATTTCTCCAGCTTCCTCATTTCCCCTCTCCCCACCTTATCTCAGTCCCAACCCCCGGATTCAGCACTGCCCTCTTGACATGCAATCTTCTTCCTGACCTCTCCGCCCCCTCCCCCTCTCTGGCCTATCACCCTGACCCTCACCTCCTTCCACCTATCGTATTCCCAGCGCCCCTCCCCCAAATTCCCTCACCCCTATCTTTTATCTCAGCCCGCTTGGCACACCAGCTTCATTCCTGAAGAAGGGCTTATGCCTAAAATGTTGATTCTCCTGCTCCTCGGATGCTGCCTGACCTGCTGTGTTTTTCCAGCACCACATTTTCCACCACTGACATCAGACTCATCAGTCTACAATTCCCTGGCTTGTCTTTACCAACTTTCTTAAATAATGGTAACATGTTCGCCAACCTCCAGTCTTCTGGCACATCAATGATACAAATATCTCAGCAAGGGGCCCAGCAATCACTTCCCTGGCTCCCCACAGAGTTCGAGGGTACACCTGATCAGGTCCTGGGGATTTATCCACCTTTACCCATTTCAAGACATCCAGCACTTCCTCCTCTGTAATCTTCCATGTCCTTCTCCACAGTAAACACTGATGCAAAATACTCGTTTAGTATCTCCCCCATGTCCAGCAGCTCAACACAAAGGCCGCCTTGCTGATCATTGAGGGGCCCTGTTTGCTCCGTAGTTACCCTTTTGTCCTTAATATATTTGTAAAAACCCTTCGGATTCTCCCTAACCCTATTTGTCAAAGCTCTCACATGTCCCCTTTTTGCCCTCCTGATTTCCCTCTGGAGTATACTCCTGCTGCCTTTATACTCTTCTCAGGATTCACTTGATCTCTTCTGACTATACCTTACATATGCTTCCTTCTTTTTCTTAACCAAGACCTCAATTTCTTTAGTCATCCAACATTCCCTATACCTACCAGCCTTCCCTTTCACCCTAACAGGAATATACTTTCTCTGGACTCTCATTATCTCATTTCTGAAGGCTTCCCATTTTCCAGCTGTCCCTTTACTTGAGAACATCTGCGCCCAATCAGCTTTTGAAAGTTCTTGCCTAATAACCGTCAAAATTGGCCTTTCTCCAATTTAGAACTTCAACTTTTAGATCTGGTCTATCCTTTTCCATCACTATTTTAAAACGAATAGAATTATGGTCGCTGGCCCCAAAGTGCTCTCCCACTGACACCTCAGTCACCTGCCCTGCCTTATTTCCCAAGAGTTGGTCAAGTTTTGCACCTTCTCTCGTCGGTACATCCACATACTGAATCAGAAAATTTTCTTGTACACACTTACCAAATTTCTCTCCAGCTAAACCCTTAACACTATGGCAGTCCCAGTCTGTGTTTGGAAAGTTGTAATCCCCTACCACAACTACCCTATTATTCTTACAGATAACTGTGTCTGCGTGGGTTTCCTCCGGGTGTTCCAGTTTCCTCCCACAGTCCAAAAATGTGCAGGTTAGGTGAATTGGCCACGTTAAATTGCCAGTAGTGTTAGGTGAAGGGGTAAATGTCGGGTAATGGGTCTGGTTGGGTTGCGCTTCAGCGGGTCATTGTGGACTTGTTGGGCTGAAGGGCCTGTTTCCATGCTGTAAGTAATCTAATCTAATCTAATATAATCTAATCTCTTTACAAATTTGTTTCTCAATTTCCCTCTGACTATTAGGAGGTCTACAATACAATCCCAATAAGGTGATCATGTCTTTCTTATTTCTCAGTTCCACCCAAATAACTTTGCAGGATGTATTTCCGTGAATATCCTCCCTAAGTACAGCTATAATGGTATTCCTTATCAAAAACACCACTCCCCCTCCTCCTTATGAAGGGCTTATGCCCAAAACGTCAATTCTCCTGTTCCTTGCATGCTGCTTGACTGACTGTGCTTTTCCAGAACCACATTCTCTATCTTGTTCGTTGCTTTGTCCCTGCCTGCCCTGACTGTTTGACTCACTTCTTTTCCCAACTGTACCAGTCTCAGATTGATCTCTTTTTTCACTATCTCCCTGGATCCCACCCCCACTTTACTCATTTAAATCCTCCAGAGCAGCTCTCGCAAGTCTCCCTTCCAGTATATTAGTCCCCTTCCAATTCAGGTGCAATCCATCCTTCTTGTCACTTCTACCCCAGAAGGGATTCCAATGATGCAAAAATATGAATCCTTCTGCCATACACCAGCTCCTCAGCCACACATTTGTCTGCTTTATCCTCCTATTCCTACCCTCACTAGGTTGTATCACCAGGAGTAATCCAGGTATTACTACCCTCGAGGACGTCTTTTCTAAATTTCTGTCTAACTTATTATATTCTCCCTTCAGAATCTCATCCTTTTCCCTTCCCATGTGCCAATAAGTACAATGACCTCCTGCTGGTCCCTCTCCCCTCTGAGAACATTCTGCACACTCTCTGAGACATCCTTCATCCTGGCATCAGGGAGGCAACACACCATTCTGATTTTTCGCTGCTGGCCGCAAAAACGTCTGTCTGTGCCCCTGACTTGAGACTCCCCTAACACAATTAATCGCTTTGAATCCAATGTTCCCCTAATTACATTAGAGCCAGTTTTGATACCAGAAACTTGGCTGTTCATGCTACATTCCCCTGAAAGTCCATCACCCCCTACATTTTCCAAAACAGCATACTTGTTTGAAAATGCATAAGTTCACATTTATCCAGGTTGAACTCCATCTGCCATTTCTCAGCCCAGCTCTGCATCCTGTCTATGTCACACTGCAGCCTGAAATAGCCCTCAATACTATCAAGAGCACCTCCAACCTTTGTGTCATCTACGAATTTACTAACCCACCCCCTAACCTCCTCATCCAAGTCATTTATAAAAACTACAAAGAGCAGATGCCCAAGAACATAGCCCTATAAGACCCCACTCACCACTGACCTCGAGGCAGAATACTTTCCATCTACAACCACTCTCTGCCTTCTGTCAGTCAACCAAGTCTGAATCCAGAGAGCCAAATCTCCCTGTATCCCATACCTCCTAACTTTATGAATGAGCCTACCATGGGGAACCTTACCAAATGCCTTGCTGAAGTCCACACACACCACATCCACCGCTCAACCTTCATTGACCTGTCTCATCACCTCCTCAAAGAACTCAATAAAATTTGTGAGGCATGACCTGCGCCTTACAGAGCCACGCCTATGCTTTTCCAAATAGTCATAATCCTATCCCTCAGAATTCTTTCCAACACTTTGCTGACCACAGACGTAAGACTGACTGGTCTGTAATTGCCTGGGATTTCCCTATTCCCCTTCTTGAAAAGAGGAACAACATTCGCCTCCCTCCAATCCTCCGGTACGACTCCTGTGGAGAGTGAGGAAGCAAAGGTCTTTGCCAGCGAACTCCTTTCTCACTTCCTGGAGCAGTCTAGGATAACTCTGTGCTGATCTTGGGGACCTATCAATCTTAATGTTTGCCAAATGTCCAGCACATCAGCTTCATCAATCTTCATCTGTTCAAGTCTGTTTCCCAGCTCCGCAAATTCTCATTCATAACAAGATCCCTTTCCTTAGTGAAAACCAAAGCAAAAAAACTCATTTAGGATTTCCCCTATCTGCTCAGACTCCACACACAAGTTCCCTATGCTATCTCTGACCGGGCCTACCTTCTCCCTGATCATTCTCTTATTTCTCACTTATGAGTAAAATGCCTTTGGGTTCTCTCTAATCCTTCCTGCCAAGCCTTTCTCGTGCCCCCTCCTGGCTCTCCTCAGTCCATTTCTGAGCTCCTTTCTAGCAAGCCTGTAATCCTCTAATGCTGTGCTAGATCCTTGCTTCCTCCACTTTACGAAGCTGCCTTCTTCCTTTTGACAAGAAGGTCCTCTGTTCTCATCATCCAAAGCTCCTTAATCTTACCCCTTCTTACCTGTCTCAGATGAACAAATTTGTGCATCACTCGCAACAACTGCTCCTTAAATAGTCTCCACATGTCTGCTGTGCGCTTTCTGTGGAACAATTGCTCCCAGTCTGTACTTCCCAACTCCTGTCTGATCGTGTCATAATTTCCTTTTCCCCAATTAAATATCTTCCCTCGGTACCTGCTCCTTTCCCTCTCCATGGCTATGGTAAATGTGAGGCAGTCATGGTCACTGTCTCCAAACTGTTCTCCCACGCCAAGATCTGACACCTGTCCTGGCTCATTGCTGAGCACCAAATCCAAAATAGCCTCTCCCCTCCTCGTCCTGTCAATAATGAGTAAAGAAACCCTCCTGAACACACCTGACAAAAAAGGCTCTATCCAAACCATCTGCACTAAGAAGGTTCCAGTCAATAGTGAGAAAGTTGAAGTGACCCATAACAACAACCCTGCTACATCATCATTCTTCCGAAATCTGCCGGCCTATGAGTTCTTCGGTCTCCCTACTGCTATTAGGGGGTCTGTAGAAAACCCCCCAATGCGGTGGCTGTTCCCTTGCTGTTCCTAACTTCCACCCATACTGACGCAGTAGACAAACCTTCCTCAACAACCTTCATTTCTGTAGCTGTGATGCACTCTCTGATTAGCAATGCTACACCCCTCCTCTTTTTCCACTCTCCCTGTTCTTTTTAAACATTCTAAACCCTGGAACATCTAGCAACCATTCCTACCCCTGTGAAACCCACATCTCTGTTATGGCCACAATATCATTGTCCCAAGTTCTAGATTAGAGTGGTGCTGGAAAAGCACAGCAGTTCAGGAAGCATCCGAGGAGCAGGGAAATCGACATTTCGGGCAAAAACCCTTCATCAGATGAAGGGCTTTAGCCCGAAACATCGATTTCCCTGCTCCTCGGATGCCTCCTGAACTGCTGTGCTTTTCCAGCACCACTCTAATCTAGAATCTGGTTTCCAGCATCTGCAGTCCTTGTTTTTACCATCATAGTCCCAAGTACTGATCCGTACTCTAAGTTCATCACTCTTATTTCTGACACTCCTTGCATTAAAGCAGACACACTTTAACCGATCCTTTTGTTTTATTACGTGAAAAATGTTCCTGATAGATTCATTACATCCTGTCACTGCCCCATCTACAACTACCTCCCTCTCAGATATGTAACTCTGGTTCCCATCCCTCTGCCAAACTAGTTTAAACCCTCCCAAACCACACAAACAAATTTCCCAACCATGGACATTTGTGCCCCTCTTGTTCAGGTGTAACCCATCCTTCATGTACAGGTCCCACTTTCCACAGAAGGCATCCCAATGGTCTAAGTACCTGAAGCCCTCCCTCCTGCACCAGCCTCGCAGCCATGTGTTAAGCTGCAGTCGCTGTCTGTTCCTCACCTCACTGTCTCGTGGCACCGGTAGCAAACCTGAGATCACTACTCTACTCGTCCTGCTCTTCAGTTTCCAGCCTAACTCTCTGATGTCACTTTTCAGATCCTCAATCCCTTTCCTGGCTATATCATTGGTGCCAATATGTACCACGATTTCTGGCTGCTCACCCTCCCTGCTTCAGAAACCTGTAAACCCGATCGGCGACATCCTAGATCCTGGCACATACGGTTTATATTTTTAAAATTTAATCAAGTGCCACATTCCAATAAAAACATATAATCAAGGAAGAACCCACTCTACTCACTCTTGTAGATTTACAGCAAGGCTATACTTAAAACTATTCACTTATCTGTTTCTGTGCTGTGACTTCTCCCAATCAGGTTCCTCCAAGATCAATTGTGAATTTCGCTGTTGAAGTTTTCCTAGACACAGTCCAGCGTCCAGCGATATATGAGTTCAAACAGCAAAAGCAGTAACTGTGCAGATTCACTGCTATGTCAGTTAGCAGTATGGGTTTCTTTCTCTCTCTCTCTCTTAGAGACCATATGTTTGCTGCCTTTATCTGTCTTTCTCCCTTTTCAAAGTAATTTTTTTTTTAAACTCTTTTTCAAAGTTCCAAAACAATTACTACAGCATATAAAGCAGTAACTGCTGCTCCTGGAATTCGAGGAAATCACTTTCAACACCTAAAATACCTCAAAAAGGAGCAGTCTCTTACAGCAAGAAATGTTTCCCATCCTCCCATCTTGGATTACCCAGAATCTGGATATAGAATCAGACTCCAATTTTTGCTGGTTTCTTCCTACCGTACCGAACCAAACTGCTTTAGTGACTATGAATGTATAAAGATATTTTTATGAATAAAGCATATTTTTGAATTTAAAATAGAGCTGACAGCAAATTAGCCTCTTTGTACCAGACTCCCAAAGACCACAGACAACATGGCCTCCCAGTTGTTCCTGTCCTCCACACAGAGATCTTAGACAACAGCACCTGGGAGGGAATGAGGTGATGCTACCAGCTGAGTTGTACCTCAGTTATCCAAACATCAATTATCTGAATTTCGGATTATCTGAACAAGACCTTAAGGTCCTGTGAAAATGTTATCCAAACAATCAGTTGTCCGAACAAAATACTCCCATCCCGTCTCGTTTGGCTAATCGAGGTTGTTTTGTATTCAGGTCTTTGGGACTTAATTGGCCAGGACCTGCTGGAGGTGTATGAGAGGATGTTTCTGGCAGGGAGAATGTGTGTATCCATGAGGAAAGGGATCATCACCATCATCTACTAGCAGAAGGGGGAGAAGGAGGAAATTAGAAATTGGCAGCTAATATCATTACTGAGGACAGATTACAAAATCCTTTCAGGTCATCGCCAACCAAGTCAGGTCTGCTCCAGGATTGGTGATTCACTCTAACTAATCCTATCCTGGACGGGCAGGATGTTCTCTGAGAGCCTCGCTTATGTACAATACAGGGGGGTGGACCTCAGTTTCACCAGGAGAAGGCCTTTGACAGGATATCGCCCACCTGCATGTGGGATGTGCTCTCCAAAATGGGCTTTGGGGAGGAAATCTGCAATTGGATCTGACTGCTCTACACTAACATTAATAATACAGTCCCAATCAATGGGTGGGAATCAGAACGCTTCTTAATTAATCAAGAGTTAGGCAGGGCTGCCCACGCGCTCTCCTGCCTTGTTGTAAAGAGCCCTCTGCTGAGTCTATAGGGAAGGAGACAAGCCTGAGAGGTGGGATATTCAGGCAGCAGAGGCCTGCCAGTCAAAGCTTCTCTGTCGATGGATAATATCACTATTTTCTGCTCAGATCTGCTGTCAGTGCACAGACCTATGAGCATCTGTGGCCTCAGGAGCCAAGGTGAATTGAGGCAAGAGTGAAGCTATGTTCTTTGGGGATTGGGCCAACCGATCCTTTATCTCCTTCACTGTCAAGACAGATTACCCAAAGATGCTGGGGACATGGTTCAGAGGGGCAAGACTGTGCACAAAGATTTGGGAGGAGTGCATCGCCAAGGTGAGACAGAAACTGGACTTTTAGGAATATCACTCCCTCTCTATTGCAGGTAAAAACCTGTTCTCTAAGTGTGAGGCACTCTCTCTTGTTGTTGTACATGGGGCAGGTCTGTCCCATTCCCAGAACCTTCACCACTGCAGTCACCTGAGCCATCTGCCATTTCATCTGGAGGTCCAAGATGTACTGTGTCTGAAGGGGCTCCATGGATAATGGAGGGGAGAAGAACGTACCCAATGCAACCCTCACCCTGATGGCCACTTGCGTGTGGCTGCATGTAGCTTTGTGTAGACCCTCGGTAAGCAAACACCAAGTGCCACTACAAACTGAGGTTCTACCTGTCCCCGGTGTTGCAAAAGATGGGACTGGCCTCATTCCCACTGAATGCTCCATGTAATTGGACCTTTCTGTATCACCTGACCTTCATGGAGAAACTTGCAAAGAAAAATACCTTTGGCAACAGTCCATCAGGAAGTGGTCAGCACATAGCATCCTCAAGTCCTGTGGGAAAAGGAGAGGGTGGAACCTGTTGGTTTGTTCCCTGAGCAGACTGTCAAAATCATTGGGCAGAACACTTCATTACCAGAACGTTTCTACAAGCACCAGGACATCGCTTGGCCAGTGGTGAGAAGGGCATTCCCTGTCAGATCCTTCCTGTACGCCCAGTAAGTCTGCAACACTGCACGCTGCCCTTGAAGTGGCTGTGAGAGGGGGTAGAGACTGTCACACATCTCCCGTTGGAACGTAAAGCAAATCTGAAGAGAGGTGCAGTGGGTTGTGACAAGGTTCATCCCGAGCAGCTCCATGACGCAGGACTCTGTACACTACGGTTTGTTCTCCAGCACGCGTATCAAGATAAACATCAGCTGTGCCTGGGGGACCATCAACTCCATGCAGGACACTCTTTGGTCTGCCCGAAACTTGTTGGTCTTCCAGAATGAGGAATTGACCCCAACTGAGTGTTGCACACTGGCACATTCCAAGATCCAGGACTATGTGCTGAGGGACTCACTAAAGGTTGGGCAGCTACTGCCAAGGTGCAGTGGGGAAAGACGAAGATCTTCCTGCTGAAGATAAATGGGGGTCCACTCAGTTATTAGACTCTCCCCACTGCCCCAAATATATGTACATATAGTCTTTGGTTTGTTTGTTGGATACAGTCAATCTCCAATGTTCGCTTGTTTTCTCACAGGCTACCCTACAGACCTGAACTGCCTCTGTCACTGTGTATGTACACAAAGATTATTTTTATGAATAAAGCATAGTTTTGAAATGAAAAAAGACAGCCAGTCAGCCACTGTTCTTATGTTGGCCAGGGGAGAATTCCCTTGATCTTTTAAAAGCCCAGCAATGCAAGGAAATGGGTCCTTAGTATAATGTCTCAGTGGAAAAACAGCATCTTTGATAGCACATCACACCCTTAGTAATGAAGAGAGAATTTTAATCTGGAACATGTACTCCAGCAGAACTTGAACCTTAAACTGTTGAACTCCGAACTGAGTGTTGGTTGCTAAGTCGTGGTTAATACCTAATTGTACACGGTACAATACGACCTGAGTTTGAAGTTTCACTAATATCCAGTGGAACAATCATTGCAATCACAGTAATTCAGTGGAGGAAGTGCTTTTAGATGTTCCTGAGGAACAACAAGCTGCATCGGAACAGCTCCCCTTTACATCCCCTGTGTTAATACTCAGTTCCACACTTCCATGAGAGTTCACTGTATTTTGCACTCTCAACATTATGTTGTCACAGGGAAAGCATTACACAAGAGAGCAAACAATTGAGTGTACCCTCTGAAAGCAGAACCATTTGAAGTAGGTTTCTATACCAACAGTATAAAGTGATTTAAAAAACATTTGAGATGTTTTCTGTACAGAATTAATGATCTCATTTGGTTGCTATCTGATAATCATTAATTTGAGGGGAAACAAGAGTCATCTTTCACACCAATAGCTGATAAGCATCAATAGAGCAACCCAATCTGTAGCTGGAGTTCATGCACACCCCATAATTACCTACTCAGTTTCCAGAGAGAGAGAGAGAGAGAGAAAACAGATTACATATGCTGGGTTAAACCAGCCCTACAAGTTCCTCAGTTAAAGGAAAAGGGAAGAGAAATAGAAAAGATTCATTCACCTGTGCAAACACAACGCAGTGCTCTGCGAGAAAAGAAAAACACGCTGGTTGACCACAAGGATAACGTGCAAGACTGCACTCTGTCTTAGCAAGGTGTGGTATCAAGTCTTGCAGCTGAGCAAACCGTGGATTTGTGCTGTAACCGTCATTGACTGAGTGAGATCTTTCAAAGGCGAAGGTCACACATGCACAAACAGCCCGCCCTGCTCTACGCCCAATCCCAGTGCGCGAACAGTTCCAGCAGGTAGCAGGTGATAACCAGGCAGGTATGCTGGAAATATCCGCAGCTTCGTTTAGCTCTAAAAGAGCATGTTGTGACATGTGGGAAGTTGGAGCTTAGAAATGAGGCAAATTAATGTCCAACTTTTACTTGGACTCAGCCCAGGTGAGAACTGAAATCCGAGGTGATGCGTCAAAACAAGGGCACTGTCTAGAAATTACTTGAATGTGTTGCCCTTGCTGCAATGTAAATATTTACCAAAAAATTGCACACCCACCCTCTCCCACCAAAGGATCAAAAACACAGCAAGGGATTGCGACACTACAAACTATTGTTAGGGGATTGTTGTTTGGCGATTTTTTATAACGCAGTCATTTGATCTTTGGCTCTAACACTGACCCACTTTCCTTCACCATCAAGTGGACTTGAACACAAAACTTCCTGCCTCAGAGACACGGATCATTCTCCAATTCCCCGCGAGAATCACTTTGGGACCTGAATAATTAAATTACAAGGAAATTTCATGGAATAGGCTTGTGTTTCTTTGCATCTGGAAGATTACTTTGTGTTTTAATTGAGATGCATAAAACGATTAAGGGATTTTCACTCTAGATAGGTGTTGGAACAAGTCCAGAACAAAGGAGCATAAAATTAGTTCCAGGTCATTCAGGGGTGATGTCAGGAAGTGCTTGTGATTTGGAGATGTCGTGTTGGACTGGGGTGTACAAAAATCACATAACACCAGGTTGTAGTGCAACAGGTTTATTTGGAAGCGCTAGCTTTCGGAGTGCTGCTCTTTCATCAGGTGGTTGTGGAGTATCATAAGATTCTGTGTTTTATGATCCTGTTCCACAATCACCTGCTGAAGAAGCAGCACTTTGAAAGCTAGTGCTTCCAAATAAGCCTGTTAGAATATAACATAGTATTGTGTGATTTTTAAGGAAGTACTTATTCATCCAAAATATAGTGAAGATTTGAAACTCTGTCCAACAAAAAACTGTTAAAACTGAGGATCATTTTGAGCTTTCAAGACTGAGATTGCCGAGATTTTTGTTAAATAATATTATTTAGAATTATGGAACTAGGAGCTACAATATAGATAGTGCATGGTCTAGTTCAATTGCATGATGTGGAGGTAGCTGTGTTGGACTAGGGTGAACAAAATCAGAAGTCACACGACCCCAGGTTTATTTTAATTGAGACTTCACCTGATGAAGGAGCAGAAAGCTGTTGGACTATAACTTGGTGGTCGTGTGACTTCTGGCTTTGTTCAATGGCTCCTATGTTCCTTCAAAACCTATTTTTAGTCAGGGTTATTGTAGAAATGTTTGCACAACCATAAAGAGTAGACAACAATTTTATTAGACTGACCCTGTTGCACTCTCGGCAGGTGCTGGCTTACAAAAACCCAACCACAAGACTATTGGAGAACCTGCTCACACGATCTTAATCACCTGCCTGTTCCTTGTAACACCAGGTGACCACATTCGTATCTACAGAATGGAGCTAATGAGGATAACACTGTTTGTCTCTTTATCTGAGCTACTGTTGAAAAGCTGCACCTATTTCACTGCAGAGGAACGATAAAAACTTTCAGTCAGGGATCAACCTTCGAAGGATAGTGATAAGTTGAATTAAAGTCAGTGCATTGCCAGGAATTGCTCGATTATAATCGCAAAGTAGAAACTGACTGGTGTTGATTGTCAACATAGCAGCCTGCCGTTTTGTATCAAGTCTTGTTCAATGTTTTTGTGGGATCCACTCTATTTGTAATAAAAACACAGCATCTCATTCCTCACTGGCATTAATTTGAATGAATTCTCATAGCTAAAGGCAATATTCAACACTGTTTTAACAATAATTACTTGCATTTACATACTACTTTAACATTGTAAAGTATCTCAAGGTGCTACACAGAAGCATTATTGGTTGAAACATAGACACCAAGAAGAAGGAGTTACTGTAAGAGGACTAATGACTAAGCATCTAGTCGAAGAAGTAGGTTTTCTGTAAAGGGGAGAAAGAAAAAAAGAGGGGTATGTAAATAGAGATGCTTTGAGAGAGCTTCCAGCCCAGAAGGCAAGGCTGTAAACTGTGGAGTGATAGAACTGTGGGATGCACAGGAGGTCAGAGTTGGAGGAGTGCAGGGTCCTTGAATGGTGGAAGTGCTGGCATGGTTTGAACAGCAGAATGAGAATGGCAACATTCCCAAAATATAGCTTAAGTATGCTTACGTTGTCTATCAGGGGTTTCTTTCCCCTGAAATACTGGTGAATGAGCTGGCAAGACTGTGAAGAAATTCACTCCATTTCTGACCACTTATTTTTGTTAGACAATTGCCAGATTTGTTAAAAAATTCATTCACGGGATGAAGGCGTCACTGGACAAGCCAGTATTGCCCATCACTAACTGCCCAGAGGGTAGTTACAAGTCAAACCACATTACTTTAAGTCTGAAGTTATGTGTATGCCAGACCAGGTAAGGATAGCAGATTTCCTTCCTGAAAGACATTAGTGAACCAGATGGATTTTTTCGACAGTCAGCAATGACTTATGGTCATCATTGGACTCTACGTTCCAGATTATTAGTGAATTCAAATTCCACCATCTGTCATGGCAGGATTCAAACCCAGGCCCCCAGAACATTACCTGGGTCTCTGGATTAATAGGTAAAAACTGGGTATTCCTGATGAAGGGCTTTTGCCCGAAACGTCGATTTTACTACTCCTTGGATGCTGCCTGAACTGCTGTGCTCTTCCAGCACCACTAATCCAGTCTCTGGATTAATAGTCTAGTGATAATACCACTCGGCTACTGCCTCCCCTTATTTCTTATTATCCTTACTACCCTTCGTCCCTCATTCTCACAATGGTGTCAGCAGTGGCTCAGTTGGTAATTCTCTTATCCCTTAGTCAGAAGGAGGGCTGTACCCTAGAAGGACCAAGACCAATCTCCATGCTGGGGCATTCGCTAGTATGGTGGCTGAAGGTTTACATTAGAGTGGCAGGGAATGGGAACAGTGAGACAAGAGTGAGGGAAACAAAGATGGAAGTGAAGGAAAAGTACAAAGCAAACTTTGAAGGTATACAAACCAGGGGCTAGCAGCAAATAGGACTAGAGTACGAACAAATGTGTAAAAATGTCAAAAAGACAGATCTAAAGGCATTACACATGCATGCGCAGAGCAGTCACAGCAAGATGAATTAACAACACAAATGGATATAATTGGGTACCATAGCTGAGAACTGAGTGACCACCAGTATTCAATCTCCAGGAAGGACAGGCAAAATGGAAAAGGAAATAGGGTGGTGTTGTTTGTTAAAGGTATAATAATGAAAAATTACATTGATACCAGAAATTTAGGTGTGGAATCAGTCTGGGGGGAGCTAAAAGCATCCAGGGGTGAAAACAGTAGGATTTGACTGTAGGTCTCCATACTGTTGTGGTGACGTAAGAAATGGTATTATGCAGGAAATTAGAGTTGCAGGTAACAAGAGTACAACAGTAATCATGATAGGGACTGGGAAAACCAATACAAAGCTAAGGCTCTGAATTTAAACTTGATGTGGAGCTGCTGGTGTTGGACTGGGATGATCAAAGTCAGAAGTGACACTTCACCTGATGAAGGAGCAGTGCTTCGAAAGCTTGTGATTTCAATGTGTGTTAGATTTGGAGGTAGGTGAGCACTTTGGTGATAGTGACCACAATTCGGTTATGTTTACTTTAGTGATAGAAAAGGATAGGTATATACCGCAGGGCAAGAGTTTTACCTGGGGGACAGGCAATTATCATGCAATTAGGAAAGATTTAGGATGCATAGAATGGGGAAGAAAACTGCAGGGGATGGGCACAATTAAAATTTGGAGCTTGTTCAAGGAACAGTTTCTGCTTGTCCTTGATCAGTATGTACCCAACAGGCAGGGAGGAAGTGGCCGAATGAGGGAGCCGTGGTTAACTAAAGAAGTTGAATCTCTTGTCAAGGGGAAGAAGGAGACTTATGTAAAGATGAAACATGGAGGCTCAGTTCAGGCACTTGAGAGTTACAAGTTAGCCAGGAAGGACCGAAAGAGAGGGCTAAGAAGAGCCAGAAGGGTACAGGAGACGTCTTTGGCAGGCAGGATCAAGGAAAACCCTAAAGCTTTCTATTGGTATGTCAGGAATAAAAGAATTCTGGATTAGTGGTGCTGGAAGAGCACAGCAGTTCAGGCAGCATCCAAGGAGTTTCGAAATTGACGTTTCGGGCAAAAGCCCTTCATCAGGAATAAAGGCAGTGAGCCTGAAGTATGGAGAGATAAGCTAGAGGGGGGGGGGGGTGGGGAGAAAGTAGCATAGAGTACAATGGGTGAGTGGTTGAACTGTTGGGCCACGGGGCGGTGTGGTTGATTGGTGCGTGTGTCCCGGAGATGTTCCCTAAAGCACTCTGCTAGGAGGCGCCCAGTCTCCCCGATATAGAGGAGACCGCATTGGGAGCAACGGATACAATAAATGATATTAGTGGATGTGCAAGTAAATCTTTGATGGATGTGGAAGGCTCCTTTAGGGCCTTGGGTAGAGGTGAAGGAGGAGGTGTGGGTGCAGGTTTTACAGTTCCTGCAGTGGCAGGGGAATAAAAGAATGACTGGAGTAAGGTCAAGGACAGTAGAGGGAAGTTGTGCGTGGAGTCCAAGGATATAGGAGAGACATTAATTAATATTTTTCATCCGTGTTCACACAGGAAAAAGACAATGTGTTGTTGAGGAGAACTGAGATACAGGCTATTAGATTAGACAGGATTGAGGTTCATAAGGAGGAGGTGTTAGCAATGCTGGAAAGTGTGAAAATAGATAAGTCTCCTGGGCTCAATAATATTTTTCCTAGGATTCTCTGGGAAGCTAGGGAGGAGATTGCAGAACCTTTGGTTTTGATCTTTATGTCATCATTGTCTACAGGAATAGTGCCAGAACACTGGAGGATAGCAAATGTTGTTTCCTTGTTCAAGAAAGGGAGTAGAGACAACCCTGGTAATTATCCTTGTTCAAGAAAGGGAGTAGAGACAACCCTGGTAATTATAGACCAGTGAACCTTACTTCAGTTGTGGGTAACATGTTGGAAAAGATTATAAGATAGAATTTATAATCATCTAGAAAGGAATAATTTGATTAGGGAGAGTAGAAGAGTTTTGTGAAGAGTAGATTGTGCCTCACAAACCTTACTGAGTTCCTTGAGAAAGTGACCAAACAAGTGGATGAGGGTAAAGCAGTTGATGCGGTGTACATGGCTTTCAGTAAAGTGTTTGATAAAGTTCCCCTGGGTGGGCATGGGATTGAGGGTGATTTAGTGACTTGGATCAGAAATTGGCTAGTTGTAAGAAGACAGAGGGTGGTCGTTGAGGGAAATGTTTATCCTGGAGTTCAATTACTAGTGGTTTAATGCAAGGATCTATTTAGGTGCCACTGATGTTTGTCATTTTTATAAATGACCTGCATGAAGGTATGGAAGAATGGATTAGTAAATTTGCAGATGACGCTAATGTCGATGGAGCTGTGGACAGTGCGGGAGGATGTTGCAAGTTACACAGGGGCATAGATAAGTTGCAGAGCTGGGCTGAGAGGTAGCAAATGGAGTTTAATATGGAAAGGTGTAAGCTGATTCACTTTGGAAGGAGTAACAGGGACAGAAAGTACTGGGCTAATGGTAAGATTCTTGGTAGTGTGGATGAGCAGAGGATCTTGGTGTCCATGTGCATAGGCTGATAGGGTTCTTAAGAAGGCATACAGTGTGTTAGCTTTTATTGGTGGAGGGATTGAGTTTCAGAGCCATGAGGTCATGCTGCAGCTGTACAAAACTCTGGTGTGGCTGCACGTGGAGTATTGCATACAGTTCTGGTCACCGCATTAGAGGAAGAATGTGGAAGCATTGGAAGGTGTGCAGAGCAGATTTACCAGGATGTTGCCTGGTATAGTGGGAAGGTCTGATGAGGAAAGGTTGAGGGACTTGAGGCTGTTATCATTAGAGAGAAAAAGGTTGAGAGGTGACTTAATTGAGACGCACAAGATGATCAGAGGATTAGTAAGGGTGGACAGTGAGAGCCTTTCTCCTCAGATGCTGATAGCTAGCATGAGAGGACATAGCTTTAAATGAGGGGTGATAGATATTGGACAGAGGTCTGAGGTAGGTTCTTTACTTAGAGAGTAGTAACGGCATAGAATGCCCTACCTGCAAAAGTAGTAGAGTCACCAAATTTAAGGGCATTTAAATGGTCATTGGATAAAAATATAGATGATAATGGAATAGCATAGGTTTCAGATGGGCTTCAGATTGGTTTCACAGGTTGGCGTAACATTGAGGGCCGAAGGGCCTGTACTGCACTGTAATGTTCTATGGTCTATGACTAGGAGCAGTTTAGAATTTATCAAAGGAATATCAAAGGCTGATTAAGAGCGTTAAAGGAAAGGAAGAGAGTAAACTTGCAAGGAATATAAATTTGGACTGGAAGAGCTTCTAGAAGTATATGAA
The DNA here is from genome assembly GCF_004010195.1 of Chiloscyllium plagiosum. Lineage (NCBI taxonomy): Eukaryota > Metazoa > Chordata > Chondrichthyes > Orectolobiformes > Hemiscylliidae > Chiloscyllium > Chiloscyllium plagiosum. The sequence continues at coordinate 77,660,424 of NC_057724.1, read as the reverse complement.
AATGAGTCAATAAATGAAGGCAAATGTAGGCACCTTACAGTCTAAGATGGCTGAATTTGTAGTAGTAAACAAGGAAATAGCAGAACAATTAATTAATACTGAAAACAAAAAATACTGGAGACCACAGCAGGTCATATAACATCTGTGGAGAGAGAGCAAGCTAAAATTTCGAGTCTCGACTCTACATCAGGGCTCCTACAATTAAACAACTACTTTTATTCAGTCTTCTTAGAAGAAGATTCAAAGACATCCCAGATGTGCTAGGAATGCAAGGCTATTTTGTGAAGTATGAATACATTACAAAAAAATTGGTGGAGAATTTAATGGGACTGAAAGCCGATAAACCACTAGCGCTTGTTATTCAAAATCCCAGGAGTCTAAAGGAGGTGGCCTGAGAAACTACAGATGCATTGGTTGTCATCTTCCAAAATTCTATAATTCAGTCATCATCCCACAGATTGGAGAGTGACGAACATTAACCCCATTGTTTAAAACAAAAGTAAGGAGATTAAATCACGGAAATTACTGTCTGATCAGTCTCACATCAGTTGGAGAGAAAATGCTGGAGTCTACAATAAAGGATATGATACTAGGATACTTAGGAAGCACTAATGGAATCATAAAAAGTCAGCATAAATCTGCTGGAGTGTTTTGAGGATGTAGTGAGTAGAATGAATGAGAATTTTCAGAAAGCTTTTGCTGAAGTCCCACATAAGAGATAATTATACAAAATCCACCCCAGAGGGGATGGTGGTAAAGTATTGGATTGGATTAGCTAGCAGACAAAAAAAACAGAAACTGAAATGGACTAGTTATGTTACCAAAGGGCTACAAAAGCAGGTTTGAGACTGAGAATTTGCAATGAATAACTCACCCCCTGACTCCCCAACTCCTGTCCAAAAGTCAGGAGTGTGATGGAATACTCTCCACTTGCCTGGATGGGGGAAGCTCTAACAATACTCAAGAAACGCGATGCCATCCAAGACAAAGTAGCCCACTTGAGTTGTAAGATGAATAATCAGAGTCTTTTGCCCAGGGTGGAAATGTCAAATACTAAGGGACATAAGTTTAATGTGAGAGGGAGAAAGTATAAAGGAGATGTGTGGGAAAAAGGTTTTTATACAGAGGGTGGTAGGTGCCTGAGAAGGTGATAGATGTGGATAGGTTAGCAAAATCTATGTGGCATTAAGGCAGACACATGAACAGGCAAGGTTTAGAGGAATAGGAGCCAAATGCAGGCTGATGGGATTAGTTTAGAATGGCATTATAGTCAGCACAGACGTGGTGGGCTGAAAGGGCCTGTTTCTGCGCTGCACTGTTCTATGTTCTTTAATAAGCATTCACTCTCGCCATCACTGACATTCAGTAGCAGCAATGCATGCCATCTACAAGTTGAACTGCACAATTCATTAAGACTCCTTAGACAAAACCTTCCAAACCCACAATCACTTCCATCTAGAAGGACAGGGGCAGCAGGTGCATGGGAACACCACTCCTTGCAAGTTCCTCTCCGAGCCACTCACATCCGGACTTGGAAACATATCACCGTTCCTTCAGTGTTGCTGGATCAGAATCCTGGATTCCCTCGCTAACATCATTCTGGGTCTACCTTCAATAAATGGATCTCAACAGTTCAAGAAGAACGCTTACCTGGCTATGTCCATATCCCATGAATGAATTTTTAATAAGTAGGAATAATTGGGGAATTTTCAGAGTAGAAGGCATTGATGAGTTGGATCGCACACAAATCAACACTTTGGTTGCAGCTATTCACAATATATACCATCAATTTAAATGAGGGAATCAAATGTAATATTTCCAATTTCGATGACAACACAAGGCTAGGTGCATGTGTGATTAGTGAGGATATCATCAGCTGAGTGAATGGGTAAATACATGACTAATGCAGTAAAACAAGGATAAATGCAAAGTTGAGCTTTTTGGCAGGAAAGAAATTAAAGATAGAATATTATTTTAATAGTGATAGATTCGTTCAGAAAAAAACTGACTCAGAAGAAGCTCCTGTATGAAGAGAACATCCAGTGGCCAGGATGGAAAATGAATCAGAGAAAAGAATGCCAGGGATCTCAAAGCCAAGAATCAATTCCACCTCTTGGAAACACCTACCAAATGTGTGGTGGGAGATATAGAACATAGAACAGTCCAGCACAGTACAGGCCCGTCAGCCCTCAATGTTGTGCTGAGCATTCATCTTATACTAAGATCAACCTAATCTCCACACCCCTCAACTTACTGCCATCCATGTGCTTGTCCAGCAGTCACTGAAACGTCCCTAATGTCTCTGACTCTAACACCACACTCGCAATGCATTCCATGCACCCACCAATCTCTGTATAAAGAACCTTCCTCTGGCATCTCCCCTATACCTTCCTCTGATCATCTTAAAATTATGACAGCAATTTCTGCCCTGGGGAAAAGTCTCTGGCTATCTACTCTATCTATGCATCTTGTTACTTTGTACATCCCTATCAAGTCACCTCTCTTCCTTCTTCTCTCCAGTGTGAAAAGCCATAGCTCAATCAACCTCTCTTCATAAGACAAGCTTTCCAATCCAGGCAGCATACTGGTAAACATCCTCTGCACTCCCTCTAAAGCATCTATATCCTTCCTATAATGAGCCCAGCACAACTGGGCACAATATTCCAAGTATGGTCTAACCAGGGTTTTACAGAGCTGCAGCAACACCTCGCAGCTCTTAAACTCATTCTCCCTGTTAATGAAAGCCAAAACACCATATGCCTTCTTAACAAATCTATCCACTTGGGCAGCAACTATGACGGATCCATGTACATGGACGCCAAGATCCCATTGTTCCTCCATGCTGCCAAGAATCCTGTCTTTAACCCTGCATTCAGCATTCAAATTGGAACTTCCAAAATGAATCACTTCGCATTCATCCAGGTTGAACCCCATCTGCCACTTCTCATTGCATCCTGTCAATGTCTTGCTGTAGCCTGCAACAGCCTTTGACACTATTTACAACACCACCGACCTTTGTGTCATTGACAAATGTACTAACTCACCCTTCCACTTCTTCATTCAAGTCATTTATAAAAAGTACAAAGAGCAAAGACCCAAGAACAGATCCCTGCGGGACACCACTGGTCACCACACTACAGGCAGAATACTTTCCATCCACTACCACTTGCTGTCTGGAAACAGAATTGGCTGGCCAATAGAAGACATTTCCCTTTTTCCCATACCTCCTAACTTTCGGAATGAGCCTACAGTGGGGAACCTTATCAAATGCCTTCCTGAAATCGATATACAAAACATTCACTGCTTGATTGTTGTCAACTTGTCTCATCACAATTTCCAAGAACTAAATAAGGATTATGAGGCATGACCTGCCCTTCACAAAGCCATGCTGACTATCTTTACTCAAACTATGTTTTTCCAGATAGTCATAAATCTTATCTCAGAATCCGTTCCAGTACCTTGCTTACCACAGACGTAAGACTGACTATGAAAGGATTGGACACTCTGGCAGTAGGAAACATATTTCCACTGATGGGTGAGTGCCGAACCAGAGGACACAGCTTAAAAATACGGGGTAGACCATTTAGGACAGAGCTCAGGAGAAACATCTTCACCCAGAGAGTGGTGGCTGTGTGGAATGCTCTGCCCCAGAGGGCAGTGGAGGCCCACTCTCTGGATTCATTTAAGAAAGAGTTGGATAGAGCTCTTAAAGATAGTGGAATCAAGGGTTATGGAGATAAGGCAGGAACAGGATACTGATTAGGAATGATCAGCCATGATTATATTGAATGGCGGTGCAGGCTCGAAGGGCTGAATGGCCTACTCCTGCATCTATTGTCTATTGTTTATTGTCTATTGTCTATTGACCAGTGTATAATTCCCAGAGAATTCCCTGTTCCCTTATAGCTCTAAGATCAGGTTCATCAACCACACAAGGATCCATAGAATCCATGAATCCAATGGCACAGGATTTTCTAAGTGGACAATTATATTGGTTAGCGAGTGATTGCCAATGATGTACAAAGGGACCTGGATGTCCTTGAGCTGATCACTGGAAACAAGAATTTGGTTCAGCAAGCAGTTCGGGAGACAAATATATATTGTCCTTCATTGCAAGAATATTTGAATACAGAAGCAAAGAAATATATACTCTTGATGAGAACATATCTGGAGTATTGTATGTTCTTTTGGTCTCTTCGCCCAAGAAAAAATACACTTAACATAAAAAGGTTGCAATAAAGGTTCACCTATCTAATTTCTGGAATGGCAGGTTTATCAATTGAGGAGATGTTTGAGTCTATATCACTGAAGTTTAGAAGAATGAGCAGGGATCTCTTTGAAATGTATAACATTCTGACAAGGCTGGACACTTCAGATCCAGGCTGTTAGAAGCTGGTACTGGGTGAACCTTTTATGCATCGCAGCCTGCAGTATTTTAATATGCTCCGGTCTCCTATAGAAACAGTAAACAGTGTTAATGGGCTACAAGACCATAGCACCATAACATATAGGAGCAGAATTAGGCCATTTGGCCCATTGTATCTACTGTGCCATTTGACCATGGCTGATATATTTCTGAACTCCATTCTCCTGCCTTCTCACAGTAGCTCTTGATGCCCTTACCAATCAAGAACCAAATGATCTCTCTCTTAAATGTGCTCAATGACTTGGCCTCCATAACCTTCTGCAGTAATGGGTTCCACAAAGTCACCCCCTTGGACTACAGAAAATATTTCTCACCTCCGTCCTAAAAGGAGGTATCTTCATTCCGAGGCTGTGGCTTCGGGTCTTAGTCTCTCCTACCAGGGGAAGCATCTTCCCCATGTTCACTCTCTCCAGGCCCCTTAATATTGTGTAAGTTTAAATGAGAATCACCCCCCTCATCCTTCTTAACTCCTCATGTGACAAGCCCTTTAGCCCCAGGATAATTCTTGTAAACCTCCCCTGGACCCTCTCCAACGCCAACACATCCTTCCTTAGCTATGGGGCCCAAACTTCTCACAATATTCCTGACACAGTCTGATCAGAGCCTTATAAGACCAGCAGTACTTCTCTGCTCTTGTATTCCAGCACTCTTGAAATAATGCTAACATTGAATTTAACACTTTAACTGCCTTTGCCATTTTAACTGTCAACTGAACGTGGATGTTAACCTTGAGAGAATCCTGAACAAGAACTTCCAAGTCCCTATATGCTTCATCTTTCTGAAGCCTTTCCCATGTAGAAAATAGTGTACACCTCTATTTGTCCTACCAAAGTGCATAACCTCACATTTTCCCTCATTGTATTCTCTCTGCCACTCCTTTGCCCACTCTCCTAGTGTGTTCAAGTCCTCTGCAGCCTCCTCGCTTCCTCAACACGACCTGTCCCTCTACCTATCTTTTTGTCATCTGCAAACTTAGCAACAATGCCTTCAGTTCCTACATCCAAATTGTTAATGTATAATGTAAATGGTTGCAGTCACAACACTAACCCCTGCAGAACTCCACTACTCACTGGCTGCCATATTGTAAAAGATTTCTTTATCCCCACTCTCTGACATTTCTGATGAAGGCCTTATGCCCAAAACATCGATTCTCCTGCTCCTCGGATGCTGCCTGATCTGCTGTACTTTTCCAGCTCCACCCTTTTTTGACATCAGCCAGTCAGCCAAACCGCTACCCTTGCAACACCTTGTCCTTAACACCACGGTTTCTCATCTTATTTAGTAACCTCCTGTGCAGCACCACGTCAAACTTCTTCTATAAATCCAAATAGATCATGTCCTCTGGCTCTCCTTCGCCGAACTTGCTTGTTACCTTGTCAAAGAATTCTAACAGATTTGGCAGGCATGACCTCCCCTTGATGAAGCCATGCTGACTCAGTCCTATTTTGCCTTTTAAACATTTTAAAAACACTCTTTGCAATCTAATTTTCTATCACGAGCTAGCTTACTTTCATATTTCATCTTCTCCCCTTTATGGCTTTTTTTAGTTATCCTCTGCTGGATTTTAAAGACTTCCCAATCCTCTGACTCCTCACTAATCTTCACTATGTTGTATGATTTTTCTTTTGCTTTTCTGTTCTCCCTGACTTCCCTTGTCAGCCATTGGGAGCCTTGTCCTTCCCTTAGTATGTTTCTTTGTCAGTGGGATGAGTTTCTGCTGTGCCTCCTGAATTACCCCCAGAAACTCCTACCATTGCTGCCCCATTGTCTGCTCCGCCAGGGTCCCCTTCCAATCAACTCTGGCCAGCTCCTCCCTTATGTCTTTGTAGTTACGTTTACTCAATTGTGATGCTGTAATGTCTGATTCCAGCTTCTCCCTCTCAAACTGCAGGGGAATTTCTGTGTTTACCACCCTCTCGGGGTTCCTTCACCTTCAGCTCTCTAATCAAATCTGTCTCATTACACATCACCAAATCCAGAACTGCCTGTTCTCTTGCAGGCGATACCACAAGCTGCTCCAAAGATCATTCCATGACTTTCTTTCCTTGAGATCTACCACCAAACTGTCTTTCCTGGTCCCCTATATGTTGAAGTCTCCCATGATTATTGTCATAGTGCCTTTCTCACATGCCGTTCTATCTCTGATTTATTTTCTTCCTGATATTTTGGCTACTGGGAGGAGGCCTATACACAGCTCCAATCAGGGTCTTTTATCCTTTGTAGTTCATCAACTCTACCACACAGATTCTACAAATTTATAACAATTTTTTGACAAATTCACTAGATTTTTAAAAATTAATATCACTTTCTGCGATTCTTAAACAAAATGCAAAAACAGCTCACTTATTACACAACATGTCATCCACAGAAATCTGCTTCTGGAGTTTTCTCGAAATAACTTGGGAAGTTTTCCCAGCACTGACAGCTTTTGAGATTTCTATTAACAGCTTCTCTGATGAAACAAACTTTTTCTCTCTATGATATTGTGTCATTAGATATTTTATTGCTAGGCAACAGCCAAAATCTCCTCCACTCTTTTTCAAACTGTATAATCCTAGTTCTATTCCAAGGTTGTAAACTCTCATCAAAATGCATGTAAGAACAAAGATGAGATTTTTCAACATCAAAACTCAGAAACTTAAACATGAAACTAAAACTACGCCCTCTCCTTTTTTAGCATACACAATAAAGCTATGCATCATACTTCCACTTTAGAACCCAAGGTCTCAAACAATGACAATATATTACCGATCTTCATCACAATAGCACAGCTGATTGCTACTCCTGCTGTGTACGGACTGAATAAAAGTCTTTTTTTTATTCATATTTTTATTTTATATGTGGGTGTCGCTGGCTGGCCAGCATTTTCATTGCCCATCTTTATTGCCCTTGAGGAGGTGGTGGTGAGCTGTCTTCGTGAACTACTACAATCCACTGTCTGTAGATTGACCCACAATGCCATTAGGGAGGGAATGCAGGATTTTGACCCAGCGACAGTTATATATTTCCAAGTCAGGATGGTAAGTGGCTTGGAGGGAAATTTGCAGATGATGATATTCTCATGCATTTGCTGCCCTTGTCTTTCTTGAAGGAAGTGGTTATGGGTTTGGAAGTGCTGTCTATGGATTTTTGGAAAATTTCTACAGTGCATCTTTGGATAGTACACATTTTTATGACTGAGGATCAGACGTGGAGGGAATAGATGTTTATGGATGTGGGCTGCTTTGTCCTGGTTGTTGTCAAACGTCTTGCTGTTAGAGCTACAATCATAAAGAGAAGTGGGGAGTATTCCATCACACTCCTTATTTGTGGAGAAAGTGAGGTCTGCAGAAGCTGGAGATCAGAGGTGGAAATGTGTTGCTGGAAAAGGAAAAAGGGCTTATGCCCGAAACGTCGATTCTCCTGTTCCCTAGATGCTGTCTGACCTGCTGCGCTTTTCCAGCAACACATTTCCATCACTCCTTATTTGTACCTTGTAGATGGTGGACCCAGGCTTTAGAGAGTCAGGCAGTCACACAGGATGGTAACAGAACTTTCTGTCCAACTCATCCATGTCAACCCAAATATCCTAAATTAATGATTCGGAGATGCCGGTGTTGGACTGGGGTGTACAAAGTTAAAAATCACACAACACCAGGTTATAGTCCAACAGGTTTAATTGGAAGCACTAGCTTTCGGAGCGATGCTCCTTCATCAGGTGATCCTAAATTAATCTAGTCTTATTTGGTAACATTTGGCCCATATCTCTAAATCCTTCCTACGGTGTTCATATAGCCTTCCAGATGCCTTTTAAATGTTGTAATTGTACTAGCCTGCTCATTCCATTAATGGACCACCCACTGCATGAAAAAGATGCCCCTTAGATCCTTTTTAAATCTTTTCCCTCTCACTTTAAACTTATACCACATTATACATTGACGAATTGCTCGTTATAGGAGAACAACCTGTATTGAATTCCCATTCACATTTGGCAATACAGTTTAACTCCTGTCCTAATCCCACATCCAAAATAATTCATCGACTGTGCCCATCTTTCTTTATTTAGTGTTTTATCACATGTTGGAGTCTATCGAGCTTTGACATTCCTGAAGAAGGGCTTATGCCCAAAACTTAACCTTTCCTACTCCTCGGATACTGTCTGACCTGTTGAGCTTTTCCAGCGCCACATTCTCCACTCTGATCTCCAGCATCTGCAGTCCTCACTTTCTCCTAGTCTTTCCAGCTTCAGTCTCACAAGTGCTTCTTCTTGAGCCCATATTGCTTTCCTTAAAAAGCTCTTCTGGCAACATTACAGACTCAAACATTCTTATCAACTTTTGATGAGCTTCAGCTTCTATCCATATCACTCTCACAATATTATACATCATGTTCAGGCACTCTGATGACGCCTCATTACTGCACACCTCATGAATTCTCAGCTTCTCTCAGAGCCAGGCAGTGTGACTAACAAAGTGTCAGGTTTCATCTAACCAATTTCACAACAAAAAGTAAGCATTCGTTAAGTGCCTGATTTAATCTTGAACTGGGTCTTCTCCATGTGCTGACCATCATGAATGGAGTAAGTTTACTCTTCAATAAAATGATGCAGCACAGAAGGAGGCTAATTTGCCCATGATTCTTGTGCTAGCTCTTTTCAGTAGACCTATTCAATTAGTCCCACCCCACTGCCCTTCCTCCATAACAGTAAAATATTTCCCATTAAGCATTTATTCAATTTCCTTTCAAAACACATCAATGAATCCTCTTCCATCACCTCTTTAAGCAATGTATTCCAGAACACAACAACTTCCCTCTTGCCAATCACCCTAAACCTGGGTTGTCTGGTTACTTAGCCTTTTGCTTATGGAATCAATTTATCCTTATTTATTCTATGTAATATATTTTCATATTTTGAACATCCCCATCAAATTTCCTCAATATTTTCTCACCATAAGGCAATCAAGAATAGGAGCAGACGTAAACCATTTGGCCCATTGAGTCTGCTCCGTCATTCTATGGGATCATGGCTGATCTCATAACTCAACGCCATTTTCCTGCCTCATCCCCTTAAAGAGACATCAACTTCAACAAGCGAGGACATGACGAGAACTGAGGGAACAGCTGAAAGGGTGAGGCATTGTCAGAGCAGGGTGGACTTAAATAGAGGTTCTTTGAAGAAAAACAAAATGCCCCAAATTTCTTGCAATGTTGATCAGGAAGATCTGTACACACATAATCGCAGTATAATAGCATTAGAAGTTGTTTTCTTTATTCATTCATGTCGGCGTGTTGCCCATCCCTAATTACCCTTGAACGAGTGCCCATTCCAGAGGTCACTGAAAGGTCAGCCATATTACTGTGGATCAAAAGTCATGGTTTGGTTTAGACTCAGAAAGGATGGCAAATTTTCCTTTCTTAAGGACATTAAAGAACCAAATATCTTTTTTTAATGTCACCAGAGCAATAGCCTAGATTACTAGTCCAAAGACACTGCCACTACACCATCATCTCTTCCATTTTTAGATTAGATTCCCTACAGTGTGGAAACAGACCCTTCGGCTCCACACCAACCCTCTGAACTGCAGCCCACCCAGACCCATTCCCCCCTGACTAATGCACCTAACACTATGGGCAATTTAGCATGGCCAATTCACCTGACCTGCATATCTTTGGACTGTTGGAGGAAACTCACGCAGACACAGGTGGAATGTGCAAACTCCACACAGACAGTTACCCGAGGCGGGAATTGAACCCGGGCCGCTGGCACTGTGAGGCAACAGTGCTAACCACTGAGCCACCGTGCCGCCCTCTCAAAAGAAAGCAAATGAAGAAACATTTGTCATGTGCTACATTGTTAAAATGAAAAAAAAACAAATGACACTGGTCAATATGGTCAGATTTCGAGTTTGACCGCAGAAGCCAAACGCCAACTCGAGGACACCTCTTCCTACTGCCCCCTCGACCATGACCCCATCCCCCATCACCAAACAATCATCTCCCAGACCATGCAGAATCTCATCACCTCAGGAGATCTCCCACCCACAGCTTCCAACCTCATGGTCCGGGAACCCCGCACTGCCCGGTTCTACCTCCATCCCAAGTTCCACAAGCCTGACCACCCTGGCCGACCCATTGTCTCAGCATGCTCCTGCCCCACTGAACTCATCCCTACCTACCTCGACACTGTCCTATTCCCCCCTACGCCAGGAACTCCCCACATATGTTCGAGACACCACCCATGCCCTCCACCTCCTCCAAGATTTCCGTTTCCCTGGCCCCCAACGCCTCATCTTCACCATGTTTATCTAATCCCTCTACACCTCCATCCGTCATGACCAGGGCCTCCAAGCCCTCCATTTCTTCCTCTCCAGACGTCCCCAACCGTACCCTTCCACCGACACTCTCATTCATTTGGCCGAACTGGTCCTCACCCTTAACAATTTCTCCTTCGAATCCTCCCACTTCCTCCAGACCAAAGGGGTAGCCATGGGCACACGTATGCGCCCCAGCTATGCCTGTCTCTTTGTTGGCTACATAGAACAGTCCATCTTCCGTA
>NC_057724.1:77639209-77648449 GCF_004010195.1 Chiloscyllium plagiosum | reverse complement strand
ATTGTACTCTATGCTACTTTCTCCCCACCCCCACCCTCCTCTAGCTTATCTCTCCACACTTCAGGCTCTCTGCCTTTATTCCTGATGAAGGGCTTTTGCCCGAAAAGTCGATTTCGCTGCTCCTTGGATGCTGCCTGAGCTGCTGTGCTCTTTCAGCACCACTAATCCAGATATCGAGGTTGAGCTGAGTACAATTGAATGAAGCCTGTCAAAATAAATAGATAGCTGAGTCTGTCTTCCAGTCAATCTCTAGTTCCCTTCCTCCTCACACCGCTCCCTGTAATTCCGTGTAGAATTAGGAAGGTAGGTTTCCAGAATTGAGAAACTTATCAGTTAGAATCAACTTTATCCTTTTTGGCAGAAAAACAGACACTCATCGAAACGTTGAGTAAGCCTTTTCTAATTGTGCCCAAGGCAAAAATTTAGTCGCCTGTTAACATCCTCCCACTCACACTCACAAGCGTGAAAACACACAGTGATCCAGCACGCATACTGACTCTATAAATGTCTCTATCTCTTGTCCAGTGCCATCTGAGGACAATTTCATTGCCAGTGGGTTTGAGGACACCAGAACTTGAGATGGTTGAACCATACTTTGAGGTGGAAAATTCAAGAGTTTTCAAGTTAAATTTCTCAAGTATTTCAGACAATGTTGACCTGGGGTGATGGTGTCAGGAATGGACATGGAAAGGAAACCAAGAATCTCCATAAGCCTGTTACCGTGGGGAAATACTTTGACAATCCAGCAAGAGCATTACAAACATGGCTCAGTTATATCACTCTCACCTCTGAGTCAGGGGTCAAGTTGAATTCCTTGAACACAGATTCCAGAATGACATGCCCAGTGTTGTATTTATATTGATGCTGCCTTTGAATGTGACATCTGGCTCTCACGTGACACTATTTGTAGAAGAGCAGGTTAGTTGACTCTGGAGTCATGGCCAATATTTTGAACAACATTGCAAAAACACGATATTACGGCATTGCTATCTGTGGGAGCTTGCTGTGCGCATATTAGCTGCCATCGTCTCTACATTACAACTGTGATTACAGTTCAAAGATATGTCTGTGACGCATTCTTGGATGCTTTGGAGTGTAAAAATTACTATACAAGTGCAATTCATTTCTTTCTTTGCTTAACTGAGAACAAATACTATGCAGCACTTGTCAGGTAATGATTTTGTTCCTTTTGTTGGGAGCATGCAAGAAAATCTTTGCAATTACAAAGGAATCACTCCCTCACTCGGCATAAATCATACATTGACTCAGTGTTAAGAGAAATAGCTTTATCAAGTAGGAAGCCAATCTTGCTCTCGAAGCTGACAAGTATTCGGTGTGTGAGGTGCAGTTTGTCATGGATGGACTTGAGGCAATAAATTTAAATAAGGTTGGCACAGAGAGGCAAAACGTGAATGAGAAATATGATTACATATTGAAGGATAAATCATTAAATTGAGTGAAAATGGAATTCTAACAAGGCACGACAGCTAACCACAAATAGAACGGGTGTCCTAATTGTCTTGGCATGATTACTAATGTACCAGGAAACTGACAAAGTATAGGTCAACAAAGTAATTTGTACATTCTGTACAGTAAAGCCCAGGCTGCTCATGGAAAAGCAGGAAAACTTGTTGGAAACTACCATGTCACTCAGACACGTTTCAACAAAACTTCACAACCTAAAGAACTACCCAACGGTGCAGTGACAAGTGAGATGTCAGCAAGTGTAGCTGTCAGCTTGCACATGGTCCAAATGCATCAGCAACCAATGTAATTATATTTATCTCTGGTTGATTGGATTGAGAATATAGTCTGTGGATTTCTTCATTTTCCTGCAAACATGCCAGCTTTGATGTCCATTTGAGTCACGGGAATAGGCATGCATGGTCTAATGATGAGTACACCAGGCAATGCTCACAGTAATGTCATGTCCCATCTGTACTGAGGCAATGCACTGGGGAGTTGCCCTAATCCAGCTGCTCATGTCTCGTAATCGGCATTGAATTCAAAATATAAAATTCTGGCACAATCTCAACTTCATAGAGTTGATAAAGTTCCAAGAATGATTATAAAGATAACGTATGTATCAAATTAATAACATTTAAAAAACAGGTTTAGGGAGTTAAAACTTTCTCAATTAAATAAACATAAAGGGTGTGGGACAAGATCCATGTTTGTTTTAACAGAAGAAATCAGTTGGGCATGTAGGGCGGTCTTGTGTGAGTCAATGTAAAAGAATGAGGGAACGTGATTATGAGAAAAGGAACAGCAATTTAAGTTTGGAATAATGCAAATGGCTAGGTTGCTGACAACATTAGAGAAAAAAAAATTTGGTTTACGTAACACCTATCCCCAGCCTTAAGGCATCACAAAGCATTAGCAATCAATAAAGGACTTTTGAATGAATCACTGATGTAACTGAGGAAATATAACACCAATTTGTGCACAGCTCCTATAAATGGCAATGAGATAAATGACCAGATAGAGTCATGGAGATGTACAGCAAGGAAACAGACCCTTCGGTCCAACTCGTCCAAGCTGACCAGATATTCTAAATTAATCTAGTCCCATTCACCAGCATTTGGTCCATATCCCTCTAAACCCTTCCTATTCATTTACCCATCCAGATGTCTTTTAAATGTTGTAATTGTACCAGCCTCCACCACCCTCTGGCAGCTCATTCCCTACACGCACCACCCTCTTTGTGAAAAAGTTGACACTTATGGCCCTTTTCAACCTTTCTCCTCTCACCTTAGACCTATGCCCTCTCACCTTAGACCTATAACCTGCTTTAATCTGGGCAGCACGATGGTGCAGTGGTTAGCACTAATGCCTCACAGCGCTGAGGACCCAGGTTTGATTCCAGCTTGGGATGACTATCTGAGTGGAGTTTGCATGTTCTCCCTGTTTATTCTCGCAGTCCAAGATGTACAGTTTGTGTGAATTGGTTGTGCTGTAGTGTCCGGGGATGTATAGATGAGGTATAGTAATTGTGGGGTTATGGGAAAGGGTGGGGTCTGGGTGGGATGCTCTTTGGAGGGTTGGTGCAGATTAAATGGACTGAATGGCTTCTTTCTGCACTGTAGGGATTCTATGGTTCTAATGAAATTGGCGATGTATTGGCAGGACATTGAGGAGAATACTCCTGTTCTTTTCAAAATGATGCACAGAGTTATTTTACATCTGTCTGAAACCAGATAAGGCCACAGCTGATCATCTCCAGGTGTGCGAGATTCCCTCATTATTCAGCAAGTTTATAAATTCACATCTTTGGATTAAGGTGTGAACCTATGACATCTTCCTGCACACTTTCCTTCCTCTCAGAGAGGAGAAGAAGTCAAATTTGTCAAACCTGGGAGTGGGTAAAGCAGCTGTCCTACTCTTTTAAAGAACATCATCTGATTTATTAATAAAATAAATAAAAATCTTCTGCTTATGGTCCACGCACCAAAGTCAAAAGTGACCACTGCTCGAAAAGTTCCGAAGAAGGGTCATTAGAGTTGAAACATTACCTCCATTTCTCTCTACACAGATGGTGCCAGACCCTGCTGAGGCAGCATTTGCTTTTATGTGGTTGTGCTGCAGCGGGTATGTAGAAGGGGTTGGAGGAGTGGCTGGCTTAAAGTGGGTAGGAATTTTAATTTGGGTGAGGGACAGAATGGGCAAATTATCAAATGTACACCTTGCGCAATGCTGTCTCTACTGACTTCAAGTGAAAAGAAGTTCATTCAGGTTTTACAAAAACAGCTCTTTATATATATTTACACCATCTCCCAGAGTTACAATTAGTCACTGCTGTGCCTAATGACCATAAAATTTAGTTTCGATGGCTTTGGATGATAGAATCAGATCATGGTACAGCACAGACAACAGTCATTTCGCCCTGATTATGTTGGCTCCTTGAAAAAACTTTAAACTTTAACATTTGTTCTTGAAGATAAAATCAATGATTTAGGGCCCTGAGCATGTTAAGCATATTTAATGTCCTGCATATTGCAACACAATGTGGGTGTATTTGCATGTGAACCACAGAGAAACAGAAAATAGTCCTTTTTCAATCCAGCTTCTCTTAAAAATGAGAAGCTGTGGAATAAGTTGAACTCTTGCCTTCATACCTGTGTGTATAATCTGCTCCTGGTTTAATTGCAGGGTGCAGTCTCATGTAAAAAGCAGGAAAGCTTTCACTGTTGATCTGTAACACGTAGGTGATGTGGAGCTCAATGATGCAATTGTACAGCATGTTATGTCTCAGTTCACCTACTCTGAGATAAGCACCAAAACAGAGGCAATTCATACAGATCAACAAAAATTTGATACTTAAATAGCAATATTAAATAACAATACTAAGCTGCACAGAGCAAGATGTCTCAGCTGAATAAAATGTTTCTAAATAGATCTAAACAATTCTGCTTGTTTAATCAGCTTGTGAATTAAAAGAGGTACTACACCTTTTTGAAATAATGGAAGCAGTGAGTCGTTGTTAATTTAGCCTTAAAGGAAAACTAAACTTTCTCATACAATTTACTATCGGTCATGATGTGATGAATATTTACAAAGTAGCTAGAGATCTATTTGTAAGTAAAGTTGAGGTACAGAGAAATTAAAAACTTGCATTTGGATAAATTCCTTTCTCATTTCAGAATGTCCCAAAGCACAAAAGAGCTGATAGAATTCTACCATGGTACAGTTTTACTGGCGGAATCACAGGAAACAATTTCTTCATAGCAAAGTGCTATTATTAGCAAGCAAGAGGCTGGAAGAGCACGGCAAGCCAGGCAACATCAGGAGGTGGAGAAATCAACATTTTGGGTGTAACCCTTATTCAGATCCTGCTTGTCTACCCTGGATTTGATCAGCTACAGTCTTTTCTGTCTCTAATCACAGTCAGCAATGTCACAAATAACCCAATCATCTTGATTTTTGTTTTACAAAATCAAAGCACTAAATTTGCTAGAAATTGGAAATAAAAAACAGAAAACATTTGAAATAATCAGGCAGCATCTGAGGAAATGCAAATAATCATTTAGTACTGCAGAACTTGAGTATTGCTGATAAAAAATAGATTTTGTCAAAGCTTTTTGTTTTGCGCTCATCAGGACAATTTACAAGAATATCAATTCAACCATTTGTGGTTCATGGGAGGAGAGTGCTTATTGTTTGGCAAATGGACTCTGATGATTAGTGCCATGGAGAAGCATCTGGCTGGTATACTCTGCATGGTATCACCTCAATCAATCAAGGTTCACTTTCCAACCAAACAGCGCTTTATTCCTATTTAACTATTATTTTCCATTTACTTTGGTATTTCTTGCAGGTTGTCCAAGATGCAAAGTTTCAACAAGATGTACTTTCTTTTCAAGAAACAAAGTTAAAGATTCAAATCGATGACACTTTTTCAGAAATGGGAAAAGTTCAAAATGTAATAGGATTTAAGCAAGTTAATTGGGCGAGGGTGATTGGCTGGTGTGTATCAAATGGTACTAACATGATGGGATTTGCATTGTATTGTGGATAGGGTGGATTTATAACCTGCCTCCTCCTGGGATCATGCCACTGTGGGTGAGACCTGTCTTCAAACAAGAATTAGAGTCAGAGAGTCATACGGATATACAGCACAGAAACAGACCCTTTGGTCCAACCCATCCAAGCCGACCAGATATCCTAAATAAACTAGTCCCATTTGCCAGCATTTGGCCCATATCCTCTAAACCCTTCCTATTCATATACCTATCCAGATGCCTTTTAAATGTTGTAATTGTACTAGCCTCCACCACTTCCTCTGGCAGCTCATTCCATACATGCACCACCATCTGCATGAAAAGATGACCCCTTAGATCCCTTTTAAATCTTTCCCCTCTCACCCTAATCCTATGCCCTCTAGTTTTGGACTCCTCCGCCATTTGGAAAAAGACTTGTCTCATGATTTTATAAACCTCTGTAAAGTCACCCCTCGGCTTCTGACGCTCCAGGGAAAATATCCATTCAACCTCTCCCGATAGCTCAATCCCTTCAACCCTGGCAACATCCTTGTAAATCTTTTCTGAACCCTTTGAAGTTTCACAACATCCTTCCTATAGCAGTGAGACCAGAATTGCACACAATATTCCAAGAGTGGCCGAACCAATGTCTTGTACAGCCACAACATGACCTCCCAACTCCAATACTCATTGCACTGACCAAAAGAGGCAAGCATACCAAACACTTTCTTCATTATCTGATCTACCTGTGACTCCACTTGCAAAGAACTATGAACCTGCACTCCAAGGTCTCTTTGTTCAGCAACACTCCCAAATACCTTACCATTAAGTGTACAAATCCTGCCCTAAATTAGCTTTCCAAAATACAGCATCTCACATTTATCTAAATTAAATTCCATCTGTCACTCCTCAGCCCACTGGCCAATCAAGATCCTGTTGTACTCTGAGGTAACCTTCTTCGTCCAATATACCTTGAAGAAGAACATGGAGAGGAGACATTGAAAGGGACTGGCGATAAATAATACTGCTGTCCAACTGTTCATTCATTTGCACAATACACGTTCCTCATTGTGAGGCCAATCTGAGATAGTTACTGCACAATTAACACTTGTGAAATGTCAAAAGTGAATCTTAGTGTCAATTTAGCAAGACTAACAAGGGAAAATCCTGCCTCCATCTCATTATATAATGCTTTGAAAGAGTTGAGGAAAAATTCTGGAAACTCTCAGCCCCTCTGGGGATCTCTGTCAACAGCAAGAATAAAAAAAACTTATTTAACATGCCTAAGGTATGATAAATAACCAACCGTCTTACGACAGAGTAACAATAAAATACTGTAGCGCAGGAAATCTGATATAAAACCAGAAAGGGCTGATAAAGCCTGAGGAGGGAGAAACAGAGCTAATCTGCTGAACCTTAAGTTTTGTTGGCTAAGCATCAGTTTTGTTGAGTTTCATGGAGGGTTTCTTGCCAAGAGGCTTGGTGAGATCTCCCACTGTATTTTACCAAACTTGCCTCATTAAGCATTTACTCTGCCCCCTCATTTGATTCCATCCCCATTCTACCACATTCCATAGCCAGGACAGCTCACTGCTGGTGTTCCCTCTCTTGGTACCATCTTGGAAAGGTCACTGTGCACTCGGACAAACATGTTAGCCTGCGCAGGT
Organism: Chiloscyllium plagiosum; assembly: GCF_004010195.1. NCBI lineage: Eukaryota > Metazoa > Chordata > Chondrichthyes > Orectolobiformes > Hemiscylliidae > Chiloscyllium > Chiloscyllium plagiosum. The sequence goes on along the minus strand of NC_057724.1, from coordinate 77,641,305 downwards.
CCTGACAATTGCCTTGGACAGGCCAGTCAAGATGGATCTGGAGCTGTTGGTGAGTGGGGTGGTGTAGACTTGGCAATGTCCTATTCTTCAGGACCACAGTGATACCAGACCATGACAGTCTGACCCGAGGATGCTGCTTGGGTCAGTGTGGTCTCAGCCTTCTGGAGAAATGCCCAGCTATGTCAAAAAGTCAATGTCCTTCTCCACTCTGCCAGGATAAGTGCTACCATCTTCTCTCTGCCATCTCACCCTCAACCTATCTCTGTTATTGCACTCACATCCCACTAAGGCTCTTGTTCTATATTGCTGGGAAAATCTTTCCCCACTCACTGTCACCCACCACAACCTCTGACACCTTTATTCTACATGCCTTCTACACTGCCTACTCACTCACTCAGGACAGCCTCCACCTGTGCCAATTGCAGTTTAGATTAGTTTAGATTACATTACAGTGTGGAAACAGGCCCTTCGGCCCAAAAAGTCCACACCGACCCACCGAAGCGCAACCCACCCATACCCCTACATTTACTCCTTACCTAACACTACGGGCAATTTAGCATGGCCAATTCACCTGGCCTGCACATCTTTAGACTGTGGGAGGAAACTGGAGCACCCGGAGGAAACCGGAGCACCCGGAGGAAACCCACGCAGACACGGGGAGAACATGCAAACTCCACACAGTCAGTCGCCTGAGGCGGGAATTGAACCCGGGTCTCAGGCGCTGTGAGGCAGCAGTGCTAACCACTGTGCCACCGTGCCACCCATGTTGTGTCACCCATTTTTATCACCCTCTCATTTCAGCAGGAAAATTGCACAATAGGACAGTGGCATTGAGACTGGCAGCTGGCTGACTGCCCCCACATGCAGAGAGGATCTGACCTTGACTGAACCAAGTCCCTGACTGACTGTGTCCAAGTTCCTGGACTGGTATTGCTGGCTGGTAATGGGATTATTGTGCTGGCACTCCCTGACCCCAGGTTATCCCCATGACCAGACCGCGATCGGCTAACAAGCAGGGCAAGTTTTCCGGTTTTGTGTTTGCACACAAGGCAGCTATAACATGAGCCTGGTATCCCTGGCTGAAGGCCAAGGTAATGCAGGGATATTGTGTGCATCCAAATAGGTTCAAATAGAGCAGGCATTAAGAGAGAAAGCAAACAGACCAGAGACACAACCTGGTCCACTGTATGAGCTGGATGTGTGTCTCAGTGATTGATGCAACATAAAAATAAGAACTACCATTATGTACAAAGGAGCAGAACTTTTACTTTATTCATTCATGGGATGAGGGTGTTGCTGGCCATGCTCAGCATTTATTGCCCATCCCTAATTGCCCAGAGGACAGTTCAGAATCAACCACATTGCTCTGGGTCTGAAGTCACATATAGAACAGACCAGGTCAATAGAGTCAACAGCCAGAGACTTTTTCCCAGGGCAAGATTGACTGGCACGAGAGGTCATGGTTTTAAGATATTAGGAGAAAGGTATAGAGGGGACGTCAGAGGAAGGTTCTTTATGCAGAAAGTTGTGACTGCATGGACTGCATTGCCAGTGGCAGTGATAGAAGCAGAGTCATTAGGGGCATTTAATCGAGTGCTGGACATGCACGGAGACAGCAGTGAATTGAAGGGTGCATAGGTTAAGTTATTTTATTTTACATTAGGATTAATTCTCAGCACAAAATTGTGGGCCAAAGGGCCTGTTCTGTGCTGTACTTTTCTATGCTCTATGTTCTAGTTAAGAATGGCAGTTTCCTTTCTGAAAGGGCATTAGTGACCCAGATGGGTTTTTCCAACAATTGGCAATCGAACACTTCTTCCGTCGCCTCCGCCTCCGAGCTTACTTTCACAATCAGGACTCCCGCCCATCTTCCAAGGACCCTTCGCCAACCTCCAATGCACTGCATCCACCTGGACACCCCGCGCTGGCCTAATACCTGCCCTCGACCTCTTCATATCCAACTGCCGCCGGGACATTAACCGCCTCAATCTGTCAACCCCCCTCCCCCACTCCAACCTCTCACCCTCACAACGCGCAGCCCTCCAATCCCTCTGCTCCAATCCCAACCTCACCATCAAGCCAGCGGATAAAGGGGG
>NC_057724.1:77633587-77636855 GCF_004010195.1 Chiloscyllium plagiosum | reverse complement strand
CTCTATGCTACTCTCTCCCCACCCCCACCCTCCTCTAGCTTATCTCTCCATGCTTCAGGCTCACTGCCTTTATTCCTGATGAAGGGCTTTTGCCCGAAACGTCGATTTTGCCTGTCCTCGGATTTTGCCTGTCCTCGGATGCTACCTGAACTGCTGTGCTCTTCCAGCACCACTAATCCAGAAATAGGTTCATGGTTATTATTAGACTCTTAATTCCAGATTTTTTTTTATTGAATTCAAATTCCATCATCTACCAGGGCAGGTTTTGAACACAGATCCCCAGAACATTATCTGGATCTCTGGATTAACAGTCCAGCAATAATATCGCTAAGCCTTCACCTCCTCCCATGAAGATTGAATTGAAGATCAGAAGTAGCCTGTCAATGAGTTGGAGATCAACCATGAGGATATTTAAAAGCTGGCACATTTTGGATGCCAATGTCCAGAATTATGGGGTGCATTTAGCCAATTACCATGGACCATGCCCTGAAATGTTGGTGCCTGGCATCTGACATGGAAGTCCTTTGAACCAAGCCAGTTGAAGTCATAGAGATGTACAGCATGGAAACAGACCCTTCGGTCCAACCCAATCATGCCAACCATATATCCTGAACTGATCCAGTCCCATTTGCCAGCATTTGAACCTACATCCCTCTAAACCTTATTCATATACCCATCCCGATACCTTTAAGTATTGTCACCTTCATCACCTCCTCAAGCAGCTCATTCCATACATGCACCTCCTTCTGTGTGAAAATGTAACTCCTTCACTCCCTTTTATCCAGTATGCTTCTGATTTCCATATTAAGAAATCTTGGTATCTAGCCTGTTCAAAGCAAATATGAGGAAAAGATTGCTAACATACAACAATACGTCTTCCTCCGTGGAAAGAATCTCACCTTGACGCCAAAAATTTACTTTAAAGATGCAGCAAGTTGTTCTCAACGTTGAGATAGTCCTGACTGGATTTCTCATGTGATGCTGCCACGTTTCTCACTGCAAACCATATCATGGAGAGGTGATGGCCTAACGGACTGTTAATCCAGAGACCCAGGTAATGTTCTGGGGACCTGGGTTCAAATCCCAGCATGGCAGAATTCAATAAAATTCTGGAATTAAGAATCTAATGATGACCATTGTCAATTGTTGAGGAAAAAAAAACTTGTTTGGTTCATTAATGTCCTTCAGGGAAGGACAGGCCATTCTTACCTGGTCTGGTGAGTCCAGACACACAGCAATATGATTAATTCTTAACTCCCCCATGGGCAACGAATTCTGGCCGGGTCAATGATGCTCACATCCTGTGAATAAATTACAAACAATTCAGGCCCTGTATGGGGCCCTGGGAGAAAGTGAGGACTGCAGATGCTGGAGATCAGAGCTGAAAAATGTGTTGCTGAAAAGTGCAGCAGGTCAGGCAGCATCCAAGGAGCAGGAGAACCGACGTTTCGGGCATAAGCCCTTCTTCAGGAATGAGGAAGGTGTGCCAAGCAGGCTAAGATAAAAGGTAGGGAGGAGGGACTTGGGGAAGGGGCGTTGGGAATGCGATAGGTGGAAAGAGGTTAAGGTGAGGCTGATAGGCCGGAGAGGGGGTTGGGGCAGAGAGGTCGGGAAGAAAATTGCAGGTCAAGAAGGCGGTGCTGAGTCCGAGGGTTGGGACTGAGATAAGGTGGGGGTGAGGGGAAATGAGGAAGCTGGAGAAATCTGCATTCATCCCGTGTGGTTGGAGGGTTCCTAGGCGGAAGATGAGGCGCTCCTCCTCCAGGCGTCGTGTTGCTATGGTCTGGCGATGGAGGAAGCCAAGGACCTGAATGTCCTTGGTGGAGTGCGAGGGGGAGTTAAAGTGTTCAGCCTTGGGGCGGTTGGGTTGGTTGGTGTGGGTGTCCCAGAGGAGGCACGGTGATAGTTTGGCGCACCGATCTTTACACCGCTGAAGCTAAACGCCAGCTCCCTTGCCCCCTTGACCATGACGCCACCTCCCACCACCGAACCATCATCTCCCAGACAATCCATAACCTCATCACCTCAGGGGATCTTCCATCCACCGCCTCTAACCTCATAGTCCCACAACCCCGCACTGCCCGTTTCTACCTCCTGCCCAAAATCCACAAACCTGACTGCCCCAGCCGACCCATTGTCTCAGCCTGCTCCTGCTCCACCGAACTCATCTCTGCATACCTCGACACAGTCCTGTCCCCATTAGTCCAAGAACTCCCCAGCTCCATTCGGGACACCACCCATGCCCTCTACCTCTTCCATGATTTTCGCTTCCCCGGCCCCCAACGCCTTATCTTCACCATGGACATCCAGTCCCTATACACCTCCATTCCCCATCACGAAGGCCTCAAAGCCCTCCGCTTCTTCCTTTCCCGTCGAATCAACCAGTACCCTTCCACTGACACCCTCCTTTGACTGACAGAACTGGTCCTCACTCTGAACAACTTCTCTTTCCAATCCTCCCACTTCCTCCAAACCAAAGGCACCCGCATGGGCCCCAGCTATGCCTGCCTCTTCGTAGGATATGTGGAACAGTCCATCTTCTGCAGCTACACTGGCTTCACCCCGCACCTTTTCCTACGCTACATCGATGACTGTATCGACGCTACCTCGTGCTCCCACGAGGAGGTTGAACAGTTCATCCACTTTACTAACACCTTCCACCCCAACCTCAAATTTACCTGGACCGTCTTAGACTCCTCCCTCCCCTTCCTAGACCTCTCCATTTCTATCTCAGGCGACCGAATCAACACGGACATTTACTATAAACTGACCGACTCCCACAGCTACCTAGACTACACCTCCTCCCCCCCTGCCCCCTATGAAAATGCCATCCCATATTCCCAGTTCCTTCGACTCTGCTCCCAGGAGGACCAATTCCAATATCGAACAACCCAGATGGCCTCCTTCTTCAAAGACCGCAATTTCCCCTCAGACGTGGTTGACGATGCTCTCCATCACATCTCCTCCAATTCCCGCTCCTCCGCCCTTGAACCCCGCCCCTCCAATCGCCACCAGGACAGAACCCCACTGGTCCTCACCTACCACCCCACCAACCTCCAGATACATCGTATCATCCGTCGTCATTTCTGCCACCTCCAAACAGACCCCACCACCAGCGATATATTTCCCTCCCCTCCCCTATCAGTGTTCCGGAAAGACCACTCCCTTCGCGACTCCCTCGTCAGATCCACATCCCCCACCAACCCAACCTCCACTCCCGGCAATTTTCCCTGCAACCGCAAGAAATGCAAAACTTGCGCCCACACCT
>NC_057724.1:77625170-77633315 GCF_004010195.1 Chiloscyllium plagiosum | reverse complement strand
TCCACCTATCACATTCCCAACGCCCCTCCCCCAAGTCCCTCCTCCCTACCTTTTATCTTAGCCTGCTTGGCACACCTTCCTTATTCCTGAAGAAGGGCTTATGCCTGAAATGTCAGTTCTCCTGCTCCTTGGATGCTGCCTGACCTGCTGCGCTTTTCCAGCAACACATTTTTCAGCTCTGTATGGGTCATGCCCAATTTATCAAGTCAAATATAAATTTTTGACAAACCAATGACTAAGTTTACCCCAACACTATTTTAACTGTCAAAATGTTTCTGTCAAATTAAAAGTGATAAATAAAAGGATAAAGGCATAAAGCATAACTTTTGTTCAATTAAATCATGCATATCAAAATTGCTGATTGGTACAAGCTCCCAGAGCTAACTTCTGGTTGAAGGATGGACGTTCCCCTTGGGAAGGTACTTTGGTCTACAGTTGTACTGCTCATTCAATGAACCCAATGCACAAGTGGGAATTTAAAACAAGTTCACCTGAGATGAAGTCATTGATATAATTAACAGTCAGTCAGAGGTGACATCAGCAAAATAGAATGTTGAGGAGGAACTGAATGTTGAACATCCAATTAGCAAACAAATATCTCAACAAACCACAGGAAAGGAAACTTCACCGAACTTGACTAGTGCTCTTTAAACAACATTGCAGAGTGAGACAATACTCAGACATCTCAACCACTTTAACTTAGTAGCATATACTGTGAACATACCAAATAGAAACAACAGTAGGCTATTCGGCCCTTCAAGCAGGTTTCACCATTCAATAAGATTGTGTCTGATCAGTTTATAATCTAAATTACACATTTCCATCTACATCTAATAATCTTGTCTAAAATTGGCCTCTACTTTAAACATATTTACTTTCAGTAGCAAAGAGAGTTCCAAAGTCACTCTTAACTTTAAAAAAGCACACCTTCATTCTGGACTTATGCAGAAGCAGCAATATCCTTTCCATGGCAAAAGTGAGGACTGCAGATGATGGAGATCAGAGTCAAGATTAGTGTGGTGCTGTCAAAGCACAGCAGATCAGGCAGCATCTGAGGGGCAGGGAAGTCGACACTTTGGGCAGGAGCTCTTTGTCAGGAGTGATGAAGGGCTGCTGCCTGAAATGTTGATTTTCCTGCTCCTCAGATGCTGACTGACTTGCTGTGCTTTTCCAGCACCACTCTAATCTTGACAATATCCTTTCCATGTCCATCTGTCAAGACCTTTCATGATCTAATACACTGCAGCTAAATCATCCCTCGAAACTCCAGTAGAAACAAACCTGGTCTGTCCAACCTATCCTCATTAAAGCTACCCATTCATTCCCAGGGTATCAATCTCTGCTGAGCCACTTCCAATAGATTTATATCATAAACAGGTAACCAAGCAGTACTTTAGCAAATTTCCTGAAAGGCCAATAGAAACAGATTCAACAATAGCTTTCAAAACATCGCAGTGGATGTATGGTTGCAAAGAGAAACATATTTGAGCCATGGGGATGAGCCAGGATAGTGGGGCTACTTTTTACCTCAAAGTACTGACTTAGATGCAATGAACTGAATAATTTCTTTCCATCTGACTCTATGATGCTTCCTTAAAATCTTTGTACCTGATTGCTCGCTATTATCAACACGTCATATAAATGTTTAAGGCAGAAGTGGGTACGGCAGACGCTGGAGATTAGAGTCACGATTAGAGTGGTGCTGGAAAAGCACAGCAGGTCAGGCAGCATCCGAGGAGCAAGAAAATTAACTTTTCAGGCAAAAGCCCTTCATCAGGAATGATATAAATTTTTAACTCATTTACAAGACCAGCATGTATTTGCCCACATCTGATTGCCTTTGAGACAGTGGTGGGGTGTTGCTGTCTTGAACTGCTGCAGTCCATATGGTGTAGAGATGCCGAAATGCCTTTCGGGAGTTCTTGATTTCTGACCCAGTGACAGTGACGGAACAGTGATATATTTCCAAGTCAAGTTGGTTAGTGGCTTGGAGGGGAACTTCCAAGTGGTGGTGTTCCCATGTATCTGTTGCCCTTGTCTTTCCATAGTCTAGAGGAAGTGACACACAGATGAAGAAATGTATTCCTGTGTCATTGATTTTCAGCACACCAGGGTTTGAAGTGAGCAGTTTGTGGAGTTTTAGCACTGGAACAGTTAAGCCTCTTTAAAATATAAAATAAAACAAGTCTTATGTTCCTTATTTATATTAAATGGCTTCATTGAGAATCCCAGGGACTGAAATTACACTTTTATTGTGTTATACAGAGGGACCTCGATTATCCAGCATTTGATTAACTGAATTTCAGATTGTTCGACTAAGATCAGAAGGTCCTGATGCTTGGCTAATGATGTTATGATTAGATTACTTACAGTGTAAAAACAGGCCCTTCAGCCCAACAAGTCCACACCGACCCATCCCCCTATAGTTACCCCTTCACCGATGTGAAGGCAATTTAACATGGCCAAGTCACCTAATCTGCACATTTTTGGACTGTGGGAGGAAACCGGAGCACCCAGAGGAAACCCACGCAGACACAGGGAGAACGTGCAAACTCCACACAGTCAGTCACCTGAGGTGGGAATTGAACCCAGGTCTCTGGCGCTGTGAGGCAGCAGTGCTAACCACTGTGCCACCATGCCGACCCAATAACCAGCATTCAATTATCAGGTATTTGATTAACCGAACAAAATACTCCTTACCCGTATCCATCAGATAATTGAGTTTCCTTTGTATTAGTAGTTAATATTCGTATTAACATCCCCATCACCCTGAACAACTCCAATCATGATTTCAGAAAGTTTGTGTTTTGAACGTGGCCCAACCAACAGAGAATTGACAATGTACCTGCTAATGGTCCATTATTTTTCACTTAAAGCAGCAAACCTGAACAGGTGACAACCTGACAGAAGCAAAGGGTAATCTTTAAGGAAGCAGATTATTGAGAACACCATCAGGGTCTGAACATAACGTGAAGTCTGACCTTGCTGGAAGAACTCACTGTGGCTTTTCCACCAGACGAAGTCGAGCAAGAAGAGGGTCATAAGCAGAAAAGGAAACGGCAGGTTGGTTTTGCTCAAATCCACCAATCATTCCCAGTACTCTCAGTAGGCTGTTTGTACTGATACTCTTTTCATAATAAATGATTTGACATGTTGATTGATTGCCTGAGCTCATTCTGACAGAGTGAATCCAAGAAAGACAAAAAGACAAGAAAAATCACGTGGAAACATTTGACTTAACACTGTGAAAAGGAGACATAAAGTTGAAACTTTTGTATTGACTAGAATGCCAAAAAAACTGGATTTGGAGAAGGAACAGCAATTTATGTTTTGATGGGGTGTGGTCTCATTGGTCTGATGCTGCAACAGGAACAGTTAACTGTCTTAGTTCTCAGAGCAGTCAGATTGACTCTGACCGTTCGGGTTGCTGCCATGGAGAATGAAGCAGAGATTGGTAGTGCCTGTGAATGCTTTCCCAATGAGTGCGGTATGGGTTCCTTTGCCTACATAACAACGTCCTGTATGTTAATGTCTGTAGCTTCCAGCACAAGGAAATTCATCACACAACAAGCCTGATCGTTAATCTGACATATGCAAATGAATTGAAATTCAATAACCAGAGCTCACTTCTCAATGTTTGAGTCTTGTTATATTTATCTAACTGTTTTACAGGTTATAGAGGGATCCCTGATTTACGAAGAACATCAGACTTACAAATGGAATCCCTTATAGGGATGGGATTTTAAAGACCCAACAAACAAACATTTTGTGTACATACAAATGGCTGCTTTACATTGTCATGCATTTTTTTTCTAACTTATGTACAAATTAACAGCCGCTGTTTGTAACCCGGGGATTGCCTTTAGCTGGTTTAAAGAGATGTGTGGTCTGAAAATGTGACTAAGTGATTGATGCTAAAATTAAGCATTATATCAGGGAACTAACACAACAAGGGAGTACATGTGAATATAAGACCCTAGGAAGTACAGAGAATCTGAGGAACTTGGTGAGTATGTCCATAGATCCTTAAAGGCAGCAGGACAGGTAGATAAGGAGGTTAAGAAGTCAAGTGGGATACTTGCCTTTATTAGTTCAGGCATTGAAAGCAAGGGCATGGAGGTTATGATAGAGCTGTGTAGGATTTTGGTTAGGTCAGAGCTGGTGTACTGTGTGTAGTTCTAGTCACCACACTATAGGAAGGATGTGACTGTACCAGAGAGGGTGCAGAGGAGATTCACCAGGATGTTACCCGGTATGGAATGATCCAGCGATGAAGAAAGACTAGATGGACACGGGTTATTTTCCTTTGGGCAGAGAAGGCCAAGGCAGGACTATATTGAATTAAGTACAAAGTTATGAGGGCTATAGACAGATAGGTAAGGAAAAACTTTCCCCCCAGTTGTTGGCCCCATAAGCAGAGGGCACAGTTTGAAGGTTAGGAGTAGGAGGTTTCAAAGAGATTTCACCCAGACAGTGGTGGGTATCTGGGCCTCACCGTCTAAAAGGGTGATCAGGACAGGAACTCTCAACATTTAAGCATCATTTAGATGAGTGCTTGAAATACTATAGTATAGAAGACTACAGGCCAAATGCTGGTAAATGGGATTAGAATAGAAAGATGCTTGATGGACTGTGTGGACATGATGGGCTGAAGGTCTTTTTTCCAAGCTGTAAAAACTCTACGTCTCTATTTAGCACAAGAACCCAAAAATACAACAGCACTGACTTTTGTCGTGAATGGTCTGGTGGGCAATATCCCAAAGTCCCGGCCAACATTCACCAAGTTCCTCTGCACCAACATGACTGAAAGCACTTTCACTATTCTCCTTCGATTTGCTATGATCAGACAAAAAAAAACTACAGATGCTAGAATTCTAAGTAGACAAGCAAGCAGCATCAGGAGGTGGAGAAGTCGACATTTGGGTATAACCCTTCTTCAGGAATGAAGAACACTCCCAGGACATATTGATTCAGCACAGAATACACAAGTAAACATTTTCTTTAACACAGACTGAGGTTTGTTATTGCCTATTTAATCATTTGCATTTGATGTCAGAAGATTGGACAGAAGTTTTAGAAAAAAATAACCATTGCATTAATAAGGAAGCAAAAATTTGAGAATAAAATAAAGCTAGACAGAAACCTCGAAACAGAGAGTAGGAACTTGTGTTAACATATAAAGAAGAAAGGGGATAACAAAGTGAATGTTAGTCTGATATTAAGTGAGTTTGAAGATTTAATCATGGGAGTTAGGGAGGTGGAAGATGCATAGAACAGGTATTTTGCATCAGTCTTCACTATACAGGATACAAAATATCCCAGAAGCTGTGATATATCAGGAAATGAAAAGATGGTGAAACTCAGGAAAATCACAATCACCAGAGAAATTGCTGTTAGTAAATTATTGGAGCTGCAGGCTGACAAATACCTGTGTCCTGTTAGACATCATCTTACGGTCTTAAAAAAAAGTATCTAGTCAGATACTTTATACTTTGGTTTCATCTTCTATTCAAGAAAGGAGGGAGGCAGAAAACATGGAATTATAGGCCAGTCACTTTGGCATCTGTCATGGAGAAGTTGTTGGAATCAATTATTAAAAAAATTATAGTGGCGTACCTAGAAAAGCCCAGACAAATATGAAGTGTCAGCGTGGTTTCATCAAACGGAACACATGTTCAACCAATATATTGAATGTGTAACATGCACGATGTATGAGGGGAGCCTATAGGTGTCCTGCCGATTTTCAGATATCATTTGATAAAGTGTCACCTCAAAGTTTACTATGGAATTTAAAGTTCATGATGTAAAGGGTAACATATCAACATGGAGATAAGATTGTCTGGCTGGCAGAAAACAGACACTCTGCATAAACTAGCAGGATGTGATGAGTCGAGTTCTGCCAGTTTACAAACTGAGCTATCAATACTTTACAAATTACATCAATGACTTAGATGAGGGGACTGATGACAGAGTAGCTAAATTTACAGATGACACCGAGATAGTTATGAAAATATGTTGTGAAGAAGAAATTTCATCGTTAGCCACAGGTGAGATGCAGAAGACAAAACAATGTCTAACATGGTTCCATTATTGAAGTAAGGCAAAGCCAGGGTACTATAACCTGGTGACAGGGTACTATAACCTGGTGAGCCTGATGTCAGTGGTGGGTAAGATATTGGAGGGGATTCTGAGGAACAGGATATACATTTATTTGTAAAGGCAAGGACTGGTTAGGGAAGTCAGCATAGCTTTGTGCATGGGAAATCATGTCTCACGAGCTTGATTGAACTTTTTGAAGAAGAGACAAAGAGGATCGATAAAGACAGAGTGGTAGACATTAGCAAGGTGTTCCACAAGGTTCTGCATGGTAGATTGGTTAGCAATGTTAGATCATATGGAATCCAGGGAAAACTAGCCATTTTGAAACAGAATTGGCTTGAAGGGAGGAGACAGACGGTATGGTAGAGGGTTGGTTTTTGGACTGGAGGCCTGTGACCAGGGGTGTGCTGCAAGAATCGATGCTGGGTCCACTGTTTTTTGTCCTTTATATAAATGATTTGAATGTGAACATAAGAGATATGGTTAGTAAGTTTGCAGGTGACACCAAAATCGGTGATGTGGTAGACATTGAAGATGGTTAACTCAGGGCAGATAGAGTTTAATTTAGATAAATGTGTGGTATTGCATTTACATAAGCCAAATTAGGGCAGGTATTTTCACTTGATGATAGTGTCCTGGGGAGTGTTGTTGAACAGAGGGACCTTGGAGTGCAGGTTCATAGTTCCTTGAGGGTAGAGTCACAGGTAGGCGGGATAGTGAAGAAGGCATTTGGTATGCTTGCCTTTATTGGTCATAGCATTGAGTATAGGAGTTGGGATGTCATGTTACAGCTGTACAGGACATTGGTTAGGCCACTTTTGAAATATTGCATTCAATTCTGGTTTAATTAGAACCGAGAGAACGGCAGATGCTGGAAATCAGAAACAAAAACAGAAATTGCTAGAAAAACTCAGCAGGTCTGGCAGCACCTTTGGAGAGAAATCAGAGTAAACGTTTCAGGTCGAGTGACCCTTCCTCAGAATTTCCTTTACGTAGGACTTTTACAACAATTTGAGGTAATCAGGAAAAGTCAACATGGTTTTGTGAAAGGAAAATCATGTTTGAGCAATCCACTGTGGAGTTTTTTGAGGAGCTAACATGTGCTGTGGATAAAGGAGAACCAGTGGGAAATTTCCAGAAGGTGTTTGATAAATCACCTCATCAAAGCTTATTGTGAAAAACGAAAGCTCATTGTGTCGGAGATAGAATACTGGCATGGACAGAGGGTGAGCTGTCTAACAGGAAACAGAGAGCAATTATAACAGGGTCATTTTCTGGTTGGCAAGATGTAACAAGTGGTTTGCCACAGAAATTGATGGTGGGAACTCAACTATTTATAATTTCTACCAATTACTTGGATGAAGGGAACATGGGGTATGATGGCCAAATTTATTGATGACACATATACAGATAGGAAAGTATGATGAAGAGGACATTAGCTTGCTGGAGAGGGATAGATATATGTTAAGTAAGTGAGCAAAGATCTGGTAAATGGAGTGTAACATGGGAAAATGAGAATTTGTGCATTTCGGCAGAAAGAATAAAAAAGTAACACCTTTTCCAAATGGTGAGAGATTGAAGAGGTGTAGAGGAATCTGGGCGTCCCGGAGTTGAATATACAGATACAACAAGTAATCAGGAAAGATCACAGGATGTCATCATTTATGATGAAGGGAACTGAGTACAACAATATAGGGCACTGGTGAGATCCAATCTGAAGCATTGTCCACATTTTTAAAAAATGTATTCATGAGAATATGGGCATTGCTGGCAGGGACAACATTTATTGTCCATCTGAAGTTCCCCTTCGGTGGTGAGCTGCCTTCTTAAATTGGCGTGGTCCATTTAGTGTAGAAAGACCCACAATGATCATAGATTCATAGAATCATAGAGATATACGGCATGGAAACAGACCCTTTGGTCCAACCTGTCCATGTCGACCAGATATCCCAACCCAATCTAGTCCCATCTGCCAGCACCCGGCCCATATCCCTCCAAACCCTTCCTATTCATATACCCATCCAAATGCCTCTTAAATGTTGCAAT
>NC_057724.1:77618341-77622062 GCF_004010195.1 Chiloscyllium plagiosum | reverse complement strand
TCTGTCCTCGTATTCCTGTCCTCACTAGCTCGTTGCACTGGGAGTAATCCAGATATTACTACCCTTGAGGACCTCCTTTTTAAATTTCTGCCTAACTCTCTGTAATCTCCCTTCAGAGTCTCAACCTTTTCCCTTCCTATATCGTTGGTTCCAATATGGACAATGACCTCTTGCTGGCCCCTCTCCCCCGTGAGAACATTCTGCACCCTCTCTGAGACATCCTTGATCCAGGCACTAAGGAGACAACACACCATTCTGCTTTTTCTCTGCTGGCCACAGAAATGTCTGTCTGTACCTCTGACTACAGAATCCCCTAATACAATCGATCTCTTGGAAGCCGACATACCCCTCATTGCATTAGAGCCAGTCTCAATACCAGAAACTTGGCTGTTCGTACTATTCCCCTGAGAATCCATCACCCCTTACATTTTCCAAAACAGCATACCTGTTTGAAATGGGTATATCCACAAAAGACTCCTGCCCTAGGTGCCGACCTCTCTTACCCTTCCTGGAGTTAACCCATCTATGTGACTGTATCTGAGACTTTCCCCCCTTCCTATAACTGCCATCCATCACATACTGTTGCTGTTGCAAATTCCTCATCGCTTCGCTCTGTCTCTCCAACCGATCCACTCGATCTGATAAGGTTCGCATCCAACAGCGTTTATGGCAGATATAATCGGCAGTAACCCTTAAACTCTCTTTAAACTCCCACATCTGACAAGGAGTACATATCACTGCAAAGGCCATTTTTGCTCCTTCACAATCTACAGACCCAGAAAATAACACCATCTTATTCCTTTACAAACACTGCCCCGGGTTAAATTAATAGCTATGGCTTATATTTTAAGTTTAATCAAGAGACTTATCTCCAAAAACATATAATCAAGAAAGAATCCACTATACTCACCACTGCAGCCATTCTCTTGGACAGACTTAAAACAACTTTAAAATTTCTGGCTTTAAGAGCTGCTCCTTTTTTGAGGTATTTTTGGTGTTGGAGGTGATTTCCTCGAATTCCAGGAGCAGCAGTTACTGGTTTATATTCTGTTGCATTGTTTTGGTACTTTGGAAAAAAAAAGTCAAAACAACAGCAGTTTAAAAGGGAGAAGAACAGAAAAGGAAGCACATGGTGAGGACAGTGCAGGATAGAGAGAGAGAGAGAGAGAGAGAACGAGAATCTGCACAGTTGCTGCCTTTGCTGTTTGAATTTGTGTATCGCTGAACATCGGAGTGCATCTGGGAAAATTAACAAACAGTGAAATTCACAACTAATCTTGGAGGAACTATTGGGCGAAGTTCACAGCACAGAATCAGATGAGGAATCGAATCAGATGAGAATCAGTGAGGACTCGAGATGCTGGAGATCAGAGTCAAAAAGTATGGCGCTGGAAAAGCACAGCAGGTCAGGCAGCATCCAAGGAGTAGGTGAGTCGACGTTTTGAGCATGCTTGAATTGTTGATTCTCCTGCTCCACGGATGCTGCCTGACCGGCTATGCTTTCCCAGCGCCACACCTTTTGACCATAATGATGTTAGGCAGTTCCACCCTGCTTATATTTATTATCTTATTTAAGGAAGGATGTGACTGCATTTGAAGTGTTACAAAAAAGGTTTAATGGCCTAATACCTACAAAAAGTGGATTATCTTTTATGATAGGTCAGACCAACTAGGCTAGTATCAGTTAGAAGTTAAAAGAATAGAATGGAACTTGTTGAGATACGTAAGTTTCTGAGAGATCTTGCCACTTAGAATCATAAAGTCATACAGATGTACAGCATGGAAACAGACCCTTGGTCCAACTCATCCATGCTGACCAGATAGCCTAAATTAATCTAGTCCCATTTGCAGGATTTGGCCCATAGCCCTCCAAACCCTTCCTATTCATATACCTATCCAGATGCCTTTTGAAAGTTGAAATTGTACCAACCTCCACCATTTCCTTTGGCAGCTCAATCCATCCTGTACATGAAAAAGCTGCCCCTTCGATCCCTTTTAAATCTTTCCCCTCTCACCTTAAACTTATGCCATCTAGTTGTGGGCCCTTCCACCCTGGGAAAAAAAAGCCTTGTCTACTTACCCTATCCATGACCTTCATGATTTTCTATACAATCACCCCTCAGCCTCCAACATTCCAGGGAAAACAGCCCCAAACTATTCAGCCTCTTCCTCTCGCTCAAACCCTCCAACTCTGGAATCATTCTTGTAAATCTTTTCTGAACCCTTCCAAGTTTCACAACATCCTTCCTATAGCAGGGAGACCGGAACTGCACGCAGTATTCCAAAAGGAGCCTAACCAATGTCCTGCAGGGTCATTGTTTAAAAACAAACATTGTTTTACAACGGAAATGAGGTGAAAGATTTCATTCTTTTTCGGGGGATCATAAATCATTGGAACTCCCTTCCTGAAATAAAAAGGCAGTGGATACAGAATCTTTGCATAGTTTTAAAGTGGAGACGGTTAGATTTTTGTTTAGTCAAGGGGTTAAAGGTTATGAGGTGGGAAAGTGCTTTAAGTTAACAATCCAATCTGCCATGATCTGATTGAATTGCAGGGCAGTCTGGTGGGGCAGAATGGTTGACATCTCTTCCTTTTTTGTGTGTTTATATTCCTCAAACTTAAAATCGCACTTCCAACATGGCAGTGCTCCTTTGGCACTGTAATGGTGTGCTAACATGAAACTGTTGTACTTCAATAGCCTCTTTATTGTGTTCAGACATCGCAAGGTCAATTTCAAACACGACATATTATCAGTCCAAAATATCACATTTGAGTCACATCAAATGGTGACCAATTGTTTTTCAAAATGTAGGCTTTAGTGTCTATCTTAAAGGTGGAAAATGAGGCATTAAAACATCAAAAGGAAATTGAAACACTGAAAGCGCGGGTGCCAATGATGGAGAGATTAGAATGTAGGATGCTCCAAAAATTTGAATTGGAAAAGAGAGCTATGGGAACTGGAGAAGATTACTGTGATTGGGAGGGGTGACACCATGGTGGGACTTTGATACAGGTCAGCCTGGTTTATGCCTTCGTAATTCAGCAAGTAGGTGCTTTCAGCATATACTAAAGTTTTAATCTGATATTTGGTTGAAAAAAAACACAGGTAACAAGGACTTGTACAAGAAATGATCACGTGGTTTCAGATGTCTGTGATCTCGTAAAGAGCACAGCTCACTGGTAAGGTGATTCATCTCTTAGCTTGAGGTTGATTAATTCACCTACGGCAGAAATAACTGGTTTTGCATGCTACTAAGAAGGAAATTGCTGCTTTGAGGTGCTTTGGGTTGTCTTTAATGTACATCCCCCATTCAGGTTTGTGAGCATCAGCTTATAATCATTCACTGGGAAAAGGGTGATTGAATCACCCAAGTAGTAATGCAAGTGTCCGTGAAAACTCAGCATGGATCTCACACACACACACACACCTCCTAGGTACATACCTGTGATGTTGAGTCCTATTCCTAAGAT
This sequence comes from Chiloscyllium plagiosum, assembly GCF_004010195.1. NCBI lineage: Eukaryota > Metazoa > Chordata > Chondrichthyes > Orectolobiformes > Hemiscylliidae > Chiloscyllium > Chiloscyllium plagiosum. The sequence goes on along the minus strand of NC_057724.1, from coordinate 77,618,590 downwards.
TAGGGAGGGTGGTAAAAAAGGAGGGGGGGTGGCGTTGCTAATTAGAAATGGTATAACGACTGCAGAAAGGCAATTCGAGGGGGATCTGCCTTTGGAGGTAGTATGGGCTGAAGTCAGAAATAGGAAAGGAGCAGTCACCTTGTTGGGTGTTTACTATAGGCCCCCCAATAGCAGCAGAGATGTGGAGAAACAGATTGGGAAACAGATTTTGGAAAGGTGCAGAAGCCACAAGGTAGTAGTCATGGGCGA
>NC_057724.1:77607958-77616494 GCF_004010195.1 Chiloscyllium plagiosum | reverse complement strand
CAAGTGTGAGTTTGTCCATTTTGGAAGGACAAATAAGAATGCGGAATACATGATCTTTTCGTCTTCACCGGGGTTAATGGTATGGTTCTTAGTAAGGTGGAGGAGCAGAGGGATCTTGGGGTCTATGTTTATAGATTTTTGAACGTTGCCACTCAGGTGGATAGAGCTTGTAAGAAGGCCTATGGTGTATTAGCGTTCATTAGCAGAGGGATTGAATTCAAGAGTCGTGAAGTGATGTTGCAGCTGTATAGGACCTTGGTTAGGCCACATTTGAAGTACTGGGTGAAGTTCTGGTCGCCTCACTTTAGGAAAGATGTGGAAGCTTTGGAGAGGGTGCAGAGAAGATTTACCAGGATGTTGCCTGGAATGGAGAATAGGTCGTACGAGGATAGGTTGAGAGTGCTAGGCCTTTTCTCATTGGAACGGCGAAGGATGAGGGGTGACTTGATAGAGGTTTATAAAGGGATGTCAGGGGTAGGTTCTTTACCCAGAGAGTGGTGGGGGCATGGAATGCGCTGCCTGTGGGAGTGGTAGAGTCAGAATCATTGGTGACCTTTAAGCGGCAATTGGATAGGTACATGGATGGGTGCTTAAGCTAGGACAAATGTTCGGCACAACATTGTGGGCCGAAAGGCCTTTTCTGTGCTGTATTGTTCTATGTTCTATGTTCTATTCCCGGGACTTGAGTATTGTTCTATGTTCTATGTTCTATTCCCGGGACTTGAGTCCATAACTTCAACTGATGCTTCAGTGCCATCTTTTGGATGAGACTTCACATTAAAGAATAAGTTATATGGTTATTTATCTCGTGCAAATGTAGAAAAGAGGAACAGATGTAGGCCATTCTACCCTTCACACCTGCTACCTCATTCAATGCGATCACGGCAGGTCAGCCATGATCTTATTGAATGGTGGTGCAGGCTCGAAGGGCAGAATGGCCTACTCCTGCACCTATTGTCTATTGTCTATTGTCTGTTTGTGTTCCGCATTCTACATTCTTATGTGGCCCAATAACTGTGATTTCCTTGCCTCCATCAAGAATCTGTCTGCCTCAATCTTAAAAATATTAAATGGCCCCACCCCTGTTCGCTTTTAAGGCAGGGAGTTCCAAATGTGCACAACCCCCTGATAGGATAGAAAAATTCTCCTCATTTGTATCCTCAAAGGGTGACCCCAAATTTTAAAATAGTGTCCCTGAACTCACCCACAAGGGTAAACATCCTTTCCAGTGGTGCTGAAAGAGCACAGCAGATCAGTCAGCATCCAAGGAGCAGGAGAGTCAACATTTCAAGCATAAGCCCTTCATCAGGAATCCTTTCCAATCTTCTATTCAGGATCAGTCACACCCTGCGCACCACCCCCAACCCACTATTTTAAACTCCAGTGTAAACAAGCTCAGTCTCTCCAACCTGTCCTCATATGACAATGTGTTCATCCAGGTATCAATCTGGTAAACCATCTGCAACACTTTTGCATCCTTCATTAAAAAAGGAGAGCAAGTTGCAATGCAGTTTTCAAGATGTGACCTCACAAATGCTCTGTATTAATGAAGCATATATTCAATTTCTCCTGTAATAAAGGACAGCATTCTGGTAGTCTTCTTGATGTATTGTACCTACACACGAATGAGTTATGACACATGTACTAAGACACCTAGATCCCTCTAGATCTTGGGATTCTGCAGTCCTTCGCCATTTAAATAATGCTGTATTTTATTCTTCCTGCCATAGTAAACAATTTCATCTTTTCCCACATTATGTTCCATCTGCCAGATTTGTGCTCACTCAATTATCCTTTTTGGACTGCATCCTTGTTGAGCCTCCTTTACAAACATACTTTCCTATCTTTCTTTGTGTAATCTGTGAATTTAGCCCCTATGTCTTTGATTTCCTCATATAAGTCATTGACAAAAGTTAAGGACCCATTGCAGGAGCCCAATTGTTACATCCTGCCCATTATTTGAGCTGCAACACAAACTGTAAGTGCTGGAGAAGCTCAGCAGGTCTGGCAGCATCTGTGGAGAGAGAAACAGAGTTCATGTTACAAGTCCCTCTTGAATAGAGCAATTATATTTGTTTATTTATCATGTGATAGAACCTTTACAAAATTGAAAGAATTTTGGGAAATTAACACCAATGCATCTACTGACTCATTGTCCACACCTTTCATTATCTGAGGACAAAGTCCATCTGGTTGATCAGGTTCCTCAATGCTGCTTCCCACCAACAATAATTCCTTCTCTTCTTTCAATGTTCTGATTTACAGGAATTGCTGAAATGCATTCCACATCCTCTATAGTGAAGACAGGAGCCAAATATTTACTGGTTACATCTGCCATTTCCTTATTATCTACTAGCAACTCTCATTCATGAGATCAGACTTGATCATATCAAATGGTAAGGGCCTGTAGCCTCCAGAGGGTATGTCTTGTATGTCCTCGACCTGATCGTGGGATCCTACCCACCACTAGGGCCCAATGGAAAACTGCACAGTTTGGCACAATCCATCATTGTTACCAGATGCAAACTCTGCTTCAAGATAATGAAGATAATCCCAAACATCTGCCTACGCAGAGGAAAATGGAGGAGAGTAGGGAAGGAGGAAGGACTTGCATTTACACAGAACCTCAGGATGTCCAATGTGCTCTACAATCAATGAAATATTTTGAAATGTAGTCACTGCTGTAATGTGTGAAATGCAGCAATCAATTTACACTCAGCCAGCTCTCACAGAACAATGTAATAATCATTAGAAGATCTGGTTTACTAATGTTGGCAAATATTGGCCAGGGCTGTTATTGCAGAATGGCACCCCTTCACACATCCTTTCTGATGTAGCACCTCAGCCGGGCTCACAGGGGTCGACCTGACCTCCCAGTCACCGCTCATTTCAATTCCCCTTCCCACTCTCTTTCCAACGTGACCATCCTCAGCCTCTTCCATTGCCACAGTGAATCAGACCACAAATTGGAGGAAGAACACCTCATTCTTCTGCCTGGGCAGCCCACAGTCTGGAGGACTCATATTGAGCTCTCCAATTTCAAATAATCTCTCTTTCGAGCTCCTCCCCCATCCCTTCCAATCCTCTGACCGACCCTTTCTTCCAACTGAATTCATTCCTCCCATTAACCAACCAGGTTGTACTCTGTACCTGTTTTCACCTTTCACTACCTCACCAACCCACTCCTCTCCCCAGCTGAAACCCTCCCACATCCCCTTTATCTGCAGCTCCCCTTCCCCAGTCCTAAAGAAGGGTTACACCTGAAACGTTGACTTCTCCATCTCCTGTTGCTGCCTGGCTCGCTGTGTTCTTCCAGCCTCCTGCCTGTCTACCTTGGATTCCAGCATCTGCAGTTTTTTGGTCCTTAACCACTGTTTTATGTGTGTATGGAATATATTACTGTCTACACTGGTGAGAGGGATACAGTGATATGTCTTAGAACAACGCGAGAGAGGAATCGATGCCAATTGAAAGCAGCAGACATTCCTGACCACCCGTCAACTCAAGACAGGGTAATGAGTTGTGAAAAAAGTAGCAGAACCAGTTATCTGGCATTGATGCAGTTGATTTTATTCCAACAATTTTAGTCTGTGTCCTAACAGGTGGTTAACGCCCATCACCCTGCTGCACATATACAGAGGGAAGGCATGGGAACATTGCACATTAATCTTCGCATCTATGAACTCTGCCTGCAGGCACAGACAATTAACCTTTCTGTTTAAACATCTTTCACTGACTGGCAACGTCTTCACTGCTTGAGGACAGAGATCATCACAGGTTTAATGCTACATGGAGGCCAACAGGTCCCAGTTTAGCAGATCTTAGCATGAGGGGACAAGTAGCATTGGCCTCAGTTCCCCTGGGCTAAAGGTGGGGAGGAAAATCAATAAAATGTACACTCCTTCTTGCTGTGTGATGACTCTCACTGCGATTTATTTTCAAACTTTTTATTAATTCCAGGTATTAAATGTATCATTGGCAAGAACAGACAATAAGCCTTATGAGAAAAGACTCCATCTGTATCCTCTAGAGCTCAGAAGACTCAGGGATAACTTAATTGAAACATATAAGATCATGAGGGAACCTGGCTGGGTGGATGTGGAAAGGATGTGCTAGAAGCTAGAATTAGGGGTGATTGTTTCATAATAAGAGGTCACCCGTTTAAAACAGAAGTGAGGAAACTTTTTTTTCTCTCTCAGTGTGTTGTGAGTGTTTGGAATTCCCTTCCTCAAAAGGCAGTGTATGCAAAATCTTTAAATATATTTAATGCAGAGGGAGATAAGTTCTTATTAACAAAGAGATGAAAGGTTACTGGGGATGTGCAGGAATGCAAGGCTGAGGTTAAAAGCAAATCGACCATGAATAGGGGCAGAATGCTCAAAGGGCCAGGTGGCTTACTCCTGTTCCTTATTTGTATGTAAGTGACAACATTCATTGTCTATTCCTAAGGTTCCTTGTAAGCTACAACTGATTATTTTTGAGGACAGGAACATGGACGTCTTGCTGCAGGGTCTTGGTGAGACCACAGCTGGAGTACTGTGTGCAAGTTTGGGTCTCCTTATCTGAAGAAGGATGTTCTGGCGATGGAGGGAGTGCAGTGAAGGATTACCAAATTGATTTCTGGGATGGCAGGACTGATGAATGAGAAAAGGTTAAATCAGTTAAGATTATAGTCACTGGAGTTTGGAAGAAGGAGGAGCGATCAATTGAAACCTGTAAAATTCTAACATGGTTGACACAGGAAGGATGTTCCTGATGATGAGGGAGTCCAGAGCTGGGGGTCAGAGTCTAAGGATTTAGGGTAAACCATTTAGAACTGAGATGAGGAGAAATGTCTTCACCCAGGAAGGGGCGAGCCTGTGGAATTATCTGCTACAGTGGTGTCAAGAGTGTGGTGGCAGAAAAGCACAGCAGGTCAAGCAGCATCTGAGGAGCAGGATGCCGCAGTGGAGGCCAATTTCAAGAAATAAGTGGGTGCAGCACTTGGACCAAAGGAAATGAGGGAATAGCAGGAATTGGTTATTGAGTCGGATGTCAAGATTAGAGTGGGGCTGGAAAAGCACAACAGGTCAGGCAGCCTCCAAGGAGCAGGAAAACCAATGTTTCAGGCAAAAGCCCTTCATCAGGCAAAAGCCCTTCATCAGGAATTAAATTGGATGATCAACGGCACGGTGGCACAGTGGTTAGCACTGCTGCCTCACAGTGCCAGAGACCCGGGTTCAATTCCCGCCTCAGGCGACTGACTGTGTGGAGTTTGCACATTCTCCCCATGTCTGCATGGGTTTCCTCCGGGTGCTCCGGTTTCCTCCCACAGTCCAAAGATGTGCAGGTCAGGTGAATTGGCCATGCTAAATTGCCTGTAGTGTTAGGTAAGGGGTAAATGTAGGGGTATGGGTGGTTTGCGCTTCGGCGGGGCGGTGTGGACTTGTTGGGCCGAAAGGCCTATTTCCACACTGTAAAGTAATGTAATGTAATCTAATCTAATCAGCAAGATCAGAATGAATGGTTACAGCAGGCTTAAAGGGTAAAATGGCCTACTCCTGTTCCTATTTTATTTCTATATCTTGTTGGCCACTTAAGCATCAACCACCCTAATATGATAACAACAAATGCTAGAGGTCACAGTGAGTCAGGCAGTATTCCTGGAGAGAGAGCGAGCTAACGTTTTGAGTCTTTGTTCCTCCAACCACCCTAACGTAGTTGTGAGTTTCATGTCAGACTAGTTTGGGTAAAGGCGGCAGGATTCCTTCCTTCTCTGGAAAACAAGGCAGCAAATTGGATTTTCAAGGACAATTTGACAATACCGGCTTCTTATTTCCAGACTGTTTGTGAGCTGAATCTAAACCCCTGAATATCCACAATGGGGAACTGAGCTGCAATTTTCTGAAACATTAGGACAGTGTGTGCTTACGGATCTTTGAACACAGACTGCTTCCTGAGGCTGACCATATGTGATCTTACTCCCTATTAAACTATTATGAATGTTTATTCATTCACAGAATGTTGGTGCAGCTGGCTAGGACAGCATTTATCATTCATCCCTAATTGCCCAGAGGGAAGTTAAGAATCAACCACATTGCTCTGGCTCTGGAGTCACATGTAGGCCAGACATAAAGTAAGGTGAGAAGGAGAGATTCCCTGCCCTTAGGGGCATTGGTGAACTCAATGGGATTTTTTCCAGCAAAACCAGGATTGAGTTTAATGGAAACAAAAACAGAAATTGCTGGATAGGGTCTGGCATCATCGTTGGAGCAAAATCAGAGTTAATACTTCCGGTTCAATGACCCTTCCTCAGAACTCAAATTGAACCCAAAATGTTAACTCTGATTTCTCTCCACAGACGCTGCCAGACCTGCTGAGATTTCCCAACAATGTCTGTTTTGTTTCTGATTTTCAGCATCCGCAGTTCTTTCAGTTTATATTTAGTGCGACATTGCTCTCTTTTTCTGCTGGAAAAGGCTGGAAAAATTGACAACCCCTGAATCTGTTTCCCATCACTCATTAGATTAATTTGATAAATTAGATGAATTAGATCAATTAAAAGACAAAATGAAAAACTCAGCAAAGGTGTTCAGGGTTCCTATTTGGCTTAACAGGTTCTAATAGATTGGAAGGCAAATTGCTCTGACAATGGGATGAATGCTGTCCTAGCAAGCGGCACCAACATTCATGCACCTGATCCCATTCCTCTCCGACGAGCGGGCATGAATTGTATTTGGAAATCCACAGTCACACGCATTCCTTGGGAAAATGCATTCAGATTCTGTCTTGACAGTTTGACAGAAAGGTCACAGTGGGTGGAGATGGTTGAGAAATCATGGTAAAATAAAGACTCCCTTTTCCCCAGTAACTGCCCTGAGGTGAATAAAATAGCCAGTGAACAATGTAGACAAACATGTAGAAAATCAGTCTTTCCAAATGAATAGCTACATATGTTGGGACGGAAGTAATACTAAGTTGCCCTCTTTTATCAAACTCAAAATGAGTGCAAAGCCGGACAGTTCTGGGGACTAACATGAGTCTTTTCTTACTACCCTGAATTGTTAGCCGAGACTACATGCTTTTACCTGCTGGGGGTGGGGGCTGTCACACTGGAATTATCTGACTCAAACAGGGTGGGGGGAGAAAATGAGAAATAATTACTTTCTTAAAAATAGCAGTGATATTGTCAAAACTCTCCCACTGTCGTCACCATCACCTTAGAGACCTTCGTTTGCAAGTGGTTTCTGCGCTGAAGGAGCATAAAAGACAGACGTTTGTTTGTATCATTTGAAATCATTTGCAAATCCTGCCAACACAAGTAGACAAAAGGAGCAGCTCTTTGCTAAATCTCTCAGGTAATCATTTGCCACTGTGATCCTACTTTGTGTGGAATGCAATAATCTTACAGTTTTCCGAGGCAATTCTTCTGCAGCCTGGATTTAGGGGAGAGAATGGAGTTGCACCTGTATTCATTTGTTTATATAAATTTGTTTGCATTTGAGGTGAGTTTTGCACTCCAAACGTTGCGCTACTGACCAGTCAGGAGTGGAAGGCAATTTGGAGAAGGTTCATATTAATCCTTTCCATGAAGATAGTTCTTTGTCTCCACCACCCCGCACCCCCCACCCCCCCACCCGCTTACTAGGACAGTGACCTGACGAAGGAGCAGTGCTCCAAAAGCTTGTGATTTCAAGTAAACCTGTAGGACTAAAAGCTGACAGAACTGCAGATGCTGGAAATCAGAAACAAAAACAGATATTGCTGGAAAAACTCAGCAGGTCTGCCAGCATCAGTGGAGAGAAAGCAGAATTAATGTTGCAGGACCAGTGACCCTTCTTCAGAACTCAGAGCTTCAGAACTGCAGTTCTGAAGAAAAGTCACTGGACCCAGAAGGTTAACTGATTTCTCTCCACAGATGCTGCCAGACCTGCTGAATCTTTGCAGCAATTTCTGTTTTTGTGTCAGTGTTTCTATTGGACTTCCAAACAGATATTTAACATGAATTCTGGGTAATCCAAGATGGAGGACCAGAAAAAAACGCATGGCTGTAAGAGCTGTTCCTTTTTGAGGTATTTTAGGTGTTGGAGATGATTTCCTCAAATTCCAGGGGCAGCAATTACTGTTTTATATGCTGTTGCATTGTTTTGGAACTTTGGGAAAAGAAAGTCAAGACAACAACACTTTTAAAAGAGAGAAAGACAGACCAAAGCAGTGAGCACATGGTCAGTAAGAAAGAGAGAAAGAAACCTACACTGCTAACTGAGACAGCAGTGAATCTAACTAGTTACTGTCTTGTTAGAACACAGAACATAGAACATAGAACAATACAGCACAGAACAGGCCCTTCGGCCCACGATGTTGTGCCGAACATTTGTCCTAGCTTAAGCACCCATCCATGTACCTATCCAATTGCCACTTAAAGGTCACCAAAGATTCTGACTCCACCACTCCCACAGGCAGCGCATTCCATGAACTCACGACTCGCTGAGTAAAGAACCTACCCCTAACATCTGTCCTATACCTACCCCCCCCTTAATTTAAAGCTATGCCCCCT
>NC_057724.1:77590424-77606784 GCF_004010195.1 Chiloscyllium plagiosum | reverse complement strand
TTCTATCTAATTGGCCAAATTTCCCTCTATCCCATGCCTCCTGCCTTTCCGCATAAGCCTTCCATGGTGAACCTTATCAAATGCCTTACTAAAATCCATGTACACTACTTCCACTGCTCTACCCTCATCCACATGCTTGGTCACCTCCTCAAAGAATTCAATAAGACTTGTAACGCAAGACCTACCCCTCACAAATCCGTGCTGGCTGTCCCTAATCAAGCAGTGTCTTTCCAGATACTAATAAATCCTATCCCTCAGTACCCTTTCCATTACTTTGCCTACCACTGAAGTAAGACTAACTGGCCTGTAATTCCCAGGGTTATCCCTATTCCCTTTGTTGTTTGACGTCATGTATCACTGGGCATCGGAGTGTGTTTAGGAAAAATTAACAATCAGCAAAATTCACAGCTGACCTTGGAGGAACATGTGTGGGAGAGCTCACAGCACAGGAACAGATAAGTGCATATTTTTGAAACTGTAACATTGCTGTAAGTTTATAGTAATGAGTAGAGTAGGTTCTTTCTTGATTATATGTTTTATTGAGATCTTGATTAAATTTAAAAATGTAAACCATAAGCACTAAGTTAGCCTGGAGCACTGTTTTTAGAGCAAAAAGACAATGCTATTTTCTGGGTCTGTAGATTGTGAAGGAACAAGATGGGCTTCATTCGTGTGATACGCTCTTTCTGTCTGATGTGGGAGTTTAGGACAGTTTCCTTGTTACTGATGATTATGCCTGCAAGAAGTGTCTTTGGTTGTGAATTCTATCAGATATTGCATGAATTGCTTGGAGTGGCATTGGGGCAATGAAGAATTTATATGAGCTAGGGGCTGTGATAGATGGTAGTTATAGGAAGGGAGAAAAGCTGCAGTTACTGTTCAGGTAGATGGGCTAACTCCAGGAAAGGTAGGAGGGATAGGCAGGTAATGCAGGAGTCTTCTGTGGCCATTACACACATTGGAACTAACAACAATGGAAGGGGAAAGGATAAGATTCTGAAGAGAGAATATAAAAAGTTAGGCAGGAATTTAAAAAGAAAGTCCTCGAGGGGAGTAATATCTGGATTACTCCCAGTGCTATGAGCAAGTGAGGGCAGGAATAGGAGGACAGAGCAGATGTGGCTGAGGAACTGATGAAGGGAAGAAGGATTCATGGTTTTGGATCATTGGAATTTCTTCTGGGGGAGGTGTGACCTGTACAAGAAGGATGGATTGCACCTGAATTGGAAGAGGACTAATATACTGTAAGAGACATTTGCTAGAGCTGCTTGGGAGGAGCTTGCTGAGATATTTGTATCATCGATAGTCACAGATGAGATGTCGGAAGACTGGAGGTTGGCTAACATTGTACCACTATTAAAGAAAGATGGTCAGGAAAAGTCAGGGAATGATAGACCGGTGAGCCTCACATCAGTGGTGGGCATGTTATTGGAGGGAATCCTGAGTGACAGGATTTACATGTATTTGGAAAGGCAAGGACTGATTAGGGATTGTCACCATGGTTTTGTGAGTGGGAAATCATGTCTCACAAACTTGATTGAGTTTTTTGAAGAAGTAACAAAGAGGATTGATGAGGGCAGAGTGCTGGACGTGATCTATATAGACTTCAGTAAGGCATTTGACAAGGTTCCCCATGGCAGACTGGTTAGCATGGTTAGATCTCGTGGAATACATGGAAATCTAGCATTTGGATACAGAACGAGCGAGAAAGTGGAAGACAGAAGGTGGTTGTGGAGAGTTGCTTTTCAGACTGGAGGCCTGTGACCAATGGAGTGTCACAAGGATCGGTGCTGGGTCCACTACTTTTCGTCATTTATATACATGATTTGAATGTGAACATAGGAGGTATAGCTAGTAAGTTTGCAGATGACACCAAAATTGGAGGTGTAGTGGACAGCGAAGAGGGTTACCTCAGATTACAACAGGATTTGGATCAGATGGGACAATGGGCTGAGGAGTGGCAGATGGAGTTTAAATTAACAAATGCAAGGTGTTGCATTTTGGTAAAGCAAATCAGAGCAGGACTTATACACTTAATGGTGAGGTTCTGGGGAGTGTTACTGAACAAAGAGACCTTGGAGTGCAGGTTCATAGCTCCTTGAAAGTGGAGTCACAGGTAGATATGGTAGTGAAAAAGGTGTTTCGTATGCTTTCCTTTATTGGTCAGAGTATTGAATACAAGAGTTGGGAGGTCATGTTGCAGCTGTACAGGACATTGGCTCAGCCACCTTTGGAATATTGTGTGCAATTCTGGTCTCCTTCCTATCAGAAGGATGTTGTGAAACTTGAAAGTGTTCAGAAAAGATTTACAAGGAAGTTGCCAGGGTTGGAATATTTGAGCTAAAGACAGAGACTGAACAGGCTGGGGCTGTTTTCCCTGGAGCGTTGGAGGCTGAGGGGTGACCTTATGCAGATTTATAAAATCATGAGGGGCATGGATAGGACAAATTAACAAAGTCTTTTCCCTCGGGTCGGTGAGTCCAGAACTAGAGGGCGTAGATTTAGGGTAAGAGGGGAAAGATATAAAATAGACCTAAGGGACAGCTTTTTCACGCAGAGGGTGGTATGTAAATGGAATGAGCTGCTAGAGGAAGTGGTGGAGGCTGGTACAATTACAACATTTAAAAGGCACCTGGGTGGGTAGTTGAATAGGAAAGGTTTAGAGGGATATGGACCAAATGCTGGCAAATGGGACTGGATTAGGTGAGGACATCTCATTGGCATGGACCAGTTGGATCGAAGGGTCTATTTCTGTGCTGTACATCTCTATGATTCTCTGACCTTAGGTTTAAGCAATCAGACTTCACAGTGCTGGACGTAGTATATTGGCATGGATAAAGAATTGACTAATGGGCAAGATACAGTGAGTGTTGCTAAAGGATTCTTTTCCACATTGGTGACATATGACCATGGGATTCCACAGGGATCAGTGCTTGGATCACAACTGTTTACAATATATATTAATGCCTTGGAGAAAGGAAGTGAATGTACTGTAGCCAAATTTACAGATGACATAAGAATAGGTGGAAAGGAAGGTTGAGAGAGGAACACAAACAGTTTACAGAGAGATGTTGGTAGGTGAAGTATGTGGACAAAAAGTTGGCACCTGGAAGATAATATGGGAAAATGTGAAGTTATTCATTTTGAAAGGGACGGCAAAAAGAACAGTATTATTTAAATGGAGAAAAACTGCACAAATCTGCAACGCAAAGAGACTTGGGGGACATGTGTACAAAACACAGAAAATTAGCACCTGGGGCAGCATGTAATCAGGAAGGCTCATGGAATATTGACCTTAATTTCAAGGGGGTTGCAGTATTAGAGGAGGGAAGTCTTACTGCAGTTGTACAAAGTGCTAGTGAGACCACATTTGGAGTGCTGTGAACTGTTTTGGTCCCCTTATTTAAGGAACAAGTATTATTTGATTGGAGCACGTTCACAGAAGATTCTCAAGGATGATCCCCAATATTGAGGACTTGTCTTATGAGGAAAACTTGAACAGGTTAAACTACTCACTGGAGTTTAGAGAAATGAAAGTTGATCTCATTTCGACAGTTTGGATTCTTACGGAGCTTGCCAGGGTAAGTGCTGAGAAAGTGTTTCCCATGATAAGAGAGTCTAGGACCAGAGGACATGGCCTCAGAATAAAGAGGCACCAATACAAGACTGAGATGAGGAGAAATTTCTTCTGTCAGAGGATTGTGAGCCTTGGAACTCCTTGCCACAGACAGCTGTGGGGGCAGAGTCCCTGTGGATATTTAAGGATGAGATAGAGAGATTCTTGATCTGTTGGGGAATCAAGGGAAAGGGGAGGAAAGTGGATGTGAGAAATGTCAGATCAGCTGTGATCTGATTGAATGGCGGAGCAGGCTCAAGGGGATGAATGATCTACTCCTGTTCCTGTTTTATACAATGGTTAGGAATCAGCACTTTCATCGCTGCGACCCAGGTTCGATTCCCAGTCAGGGAATGGGTGTTTTGTTTATTCAGTATGTGGATGTACTCAGTAGAGAAGGTGCAAAACTTGACCTACTCTTGGGAAATAAGGCAGGGCAGGTAGCTGAGGTGTCAGAGGGGGAGCACTTTGGGGCCAGCGACCATAATTCTATTAGAATTAAAATAGTGATGGGAAAGGATAGACCAGATCTAAAAGTTAAGTTCTAAATTGGAGAAAGGCCAATGACACTGAGATCTTTTGATATAAATTATGTGTCTTATGATCCTGCTCCACACTACCTGATGAAGGAGCAGCACTCCGAAAGCTAGTACTTCCAAATAAACCTGTTGGACTACAACCTGGTGTTGTGTGATTTTTTAACCATTAACCATGTAATTCTTGTTCTGGTTTCTCTTACAAAAATGCAATATCTCACATTTATCTAAATTAAACTCCATCTCCTATTCCTCAGCCCACTGGCCCAGTTGATCAAGATCCCGTTGTACTCTTAGATAACCTTCTTCACTCTCCACTATGCCACCAATGTTTATGTCATCCACAAACTTACGAATGTTTTTGATATTCTAATTCAATGACAAACAACAGTGGACCCAGCACTGATTGTTGTCACACACCATTGTTCACAGGCCTACAGTTTGAAAAACAATTCCCATCACCATCCTCTGTCTCCTCCCATCCAGCCAATGTGAATAACAGCTCTTTCATTTATTTAATAGAGAGGTTATTTCTATTGAATAGATATGATAGTGCACTGATTTTGGAAATTTCACTTCCACAGATTTTCCGATCACAATGGCTTTGACATTTTCCATATCTAGTTTCTTCTGAGCTTTCTTCATCAATGGCTGCCTTAATAACTACATTATTTCTCTGGACATTACATCCATCCTAATAAAATTATTGTTTCTGGTTATTGTACAAGAAATGGTCAGTCTTTTAAGGATTTTGATATGTTATCATTCCCAAATCTGAAACTGGTGGGATTATCAAATTTATTAAAAGATGATGTGGAGGTGCCAGTATTGGACTGGGGTGGATACTGTCAGAAGTCACACGATACCAGATTAAAGTCCGACCGACAGGTTTATTTGAAATCACAAGATTTCAGAATACTGCTGCATCGTCAGGTAAAGTCCTGATAAAGGAGCAGCGCTCTGAAAGTTTACGATTCAAATAAACCTGTTGGACTATAACCAGGTATTGTGTGACATCAGACTATTTATCAGAAAGTCTGGTTGGTATCTTAATTACAGAATAGATGTATTCCACACACAATAAATGTGCATCCACTATACAATACAGCACAACTGAAAGATTTTGCCATTAAAGCATTCACCATTGGGCTGAAATTTCTTGTGAGCTTGACAGAACCCTCTCTTTGTTCTCATCTCCATGTGATTGCTCCAAATCTTTCATTTCATGTTTAATTTCAAGCGTTTGATTATACTGAATCAGACAGTTCTGTGTAATGGGACTTTCATTCACACCAGAAGTGTCAAAGAACAACACCCTGAGCCTTTCAGGAGCTCATTCGCTTATTGTGAATCCCAAATTCTCACCTCTTCTCAAAGTTATTAACAGCATTTCAGTCTTCATTTGTATTATTCCATACTGTCATATTCCATACTGTCACCTGAAACCTACAATGGGAAGGTCTTACTTCTCTTCTATTTTCTTTTTAGATTGTCAATTTCTCCTCTGGTACTATGATCACTGCTGGGAAAGAATGCTTTCCTAACAATTTAAATGCTTCTGATATTTGTTCTTGCAGTGTGTGACTACTCTCAGAATTTGACTGCTGTAAAAACTAGAAGTCTGCCCTTACTTGATACTTTGGCACAGTCCAAAAATGTAAATGCTGGCACAGATTGAGGAATTTCAATATGAAACTTCAGCAGACTTGCATGCAATCTATTAAATGGACTCTGTAGCCTCAAATAATGCTGATCTTGCTAATGTTGACCTTGTCTAGCACACACCCTGTGCAATGTAACCCATACGCCTCTGTCTAAATCTTCTCACAACCTCTATTCGGTACATCCTTGCTTGCTATGATCTGCTTGTCCTGCTTGTAAGCAACGCTTTTCACTGAATACATGATGAAAAAATCAATCAATCAATCAAATTCTATTATGGAATCTTCCAGAGTTCTCCCCTCAGTCTATCTAAAATTTGTCAAAATCTTATGATGCTTCATAAACAGTCTAAAGATCACCTTTCTAATATTATCAAGCTCTCTCGACCCTACCTGTGTTTAAACCATCAAGGTCTGGATCTGAAAAAAAACTTAGCTTCTTGTCTTTCCCGCACACAATAACAAAAAGTGCTGAAGCCATACCTCAACTGGGCCAGTGGGCTGAGGAAAAGGAGGTGGAGTTTAATTTAGATAAATGTGAGATATTGCACTTTTGTAAGAGAAACCAGAACCTCATATTTGGTACAGAAATAATCCAGTATCGAAGTAATTTCATTCCTCCACAGATCGTAGGGTGAGTTTTCAGCAAACAGGGCTGGGTGATTATGTATTTGAAAGTGTACATTTTGACTCAACTATCCTCTGCTACCATGGGTAAGCATAAGAAAATAATTAATTGAAACGGAATTCAAGTCCACATTTTTAGTGAGATGTTCATTTCAATAAGCTACGCTCCTGAAAACTCACGCCCACATTGATTATGAGCTCCCCATTTTTATGCAAACAATTCAAACCTAATTAACCTTTAATTAATAAACACATTCTCTGTTCTCATATTTGTTGGATGAAAGATTGTCAGTGGATATATGGGAATGAGGAGTTGAGATAAAATCTGATCAGCCATAATCTGATTGAATGGTGGGGTAGGATTGAAGGGTTGAGTGGCCTACTCTTGTTCTGTGGTTATGTTCGTATCAGGCCTCAGGCATTCCTTAAGACCATATTAAATGAGTACAGCAACAAAGTTAATTTAGGAAGGTCCTTGTGGCTACCTTTCTCCCAGACCAAAAGAATCATGCTTATAAGAGGAACCAGCTTAACCCAGACTTTCTTGAGTTGACAGACAAGTGAATTTATGATTCATTAAACATATGAAATGCTAATGCAAAACACACACATGCACACTGATTATAAGTGACATGTGAGTTTAACAAAGTTGGAAGTTAAAAGATGTATGGATCGGTCACTGTGGGTTGTTCAAGTCAAGTCAAGATTGGGATGCTGCAGCCTTTACTTTGTGTACTATCAGCATTTAGGAGGAGAAAGTGAGGTCTGCAGATGCTGGAGATCAGAGCTGAAAATGTGTTGCTGGAAAAGCGCAGCAGGTCAGGCAGCATCCAGGGAACAGGAGAATCGACGTTTCGGGCATAAACCCTTCTTCAGGAATGTCCTTTCTGGTATAAGCCCTTTCCTGAAGAAGGGCTTATGCCCGAAATGTCGATTCTCCTGTTCCCTGGATGCTGCCTGACCTGCTGCGCTTTTCCAGCAACACATTTCCAGCTACTATCAGCATTTACATTGATAGTTGAACAGTTGATTTGGAGATTGTTCACACTGTAATTTCGTTGAAATTATTTTGTCCTGCTTCTTTTTGACTTGCTTGCTGGTTGACTTTCAGTACAACAGAATCCTTAACCGACAATGCAGGGGTGATGAGAGGATGGTTCTTCCATTCTGACTTTCACATGCACACTGGCCCTGGAACCTAGGCTGGGTACACACCAATACCTCCGCTTAATATCACACATGAGCATCTTAGTCCATGAGCACTCACAGAGCAATTTCGAAAGTAACACTTAAGTCCAGTTCTTGAATGGAGAAAAGACACAATGGCACCTACCCAGACTTTTTTTTCCCATAATTTTCAGTCTGAAATATTCACAGGATTATAGTTCAGTTTGTAGTCCATCTCTTTGAAGCTTCCTTAACACCATCAAACATGACATCTACAAGAGTCTCTGTGGGCAACCACTGAATTCACAACTGCAAACAACCTTTGGCTGTAACTCCACTTTCTAAAGAACACACATTGTAATTAAAAATTCAATATGTCCGTAAGTGATCCATGGTTATGGTCTTATAACAGCAGAGAAAAGAAAGACCTTTCTTTTACCAAACTACGTATTACTTATTGAGTCCTTTCAAAAGTACATCCACAAACCGATAACCCCTAGAAAGACAAGTGAAACATGTGAATGATGGAGCAGGTTCAAAGCGCTGATTGGGATGAGAAGTCTCAGTTGTGAAGAGAAACTGGATAGGCTGGTTTTGTTTTACCCCTGGAGTAGAGGAGGGGGACGGGGATCTGATTGAGGTAAACACAATAGAGGGGCATCGGTAGAATTGATCATGAGAATCTCTTCCCCATGGCAAGTGTGTCTAAGACCAGAGGGTGTAAGTTTAAGGCGAGGAATAAGTTATTAAGAGGAAATCTGAGGAAATTCTTTTTCACCCAGAAGGTGGTAGAAATATGGGATGTGCTGCTCTGAGAGGGAGGTGGAGGCAGATGGTCTCACAGCATTTAAGAAGCATCAGGATGAGCACTTAAAATACCAGGGCATAATAGGCAATGGGTCAAGTGCAGGTGAATGGGATTAGTTTAGTTTAGTGTTTGTTGGTCAGCTTCGACATCGTGGGCTGAAGGGCCTGTTTCCATGCCGCATGACTCTATGACTGCATGGCAATTCACCAGAGCCAGCATTGTTTTATGCAGAGTAAATTGTCTTTGACTAATTTGCTACAGTTATTTGAAGACATAATAAGCAAAGTGAATAATGGGGGTCCCGTAGATGTAGTATACCTGAATTTATAGAAGGCATTTTATAAGGCACTGCACAAAAACTTAATACTCAAGGTAAGACCACATGGGGTTAGGAGTGATTTATTCACTTAGGTAGAGGATTAGCTGACCAACAAAGTGCAGAGAGTTGGAATAAATTGGTGTTTTTCTGATTGGCAAGATGTAACAGTTGGGGTGCCACAGGGTTTGGTCTTCAGGTGCCAACCATTTACAATCTACATTAATGGATCATCATTGCTGCCATTTCCTTTAAAACTGTACAATGTAGGCCATCAGGCCCTGGGGAAGTGTCTGCCTTCAATCCCAATAGTTTGCTCAGTGCATTTTCCCTAGTGGTGATGATTGTTCAATGTCCCTTCCTTTCTATTACTTCTGTGTGACCTGTTACGATTGGGATGGTTTTAGTGTCCTCCATCATGAAAACTGCAGCGAAATACTGATTTCATGGCTCCTACATTTCTGCGTTCTCCCACTACTAACTCCCTAATCTCAGCCTCGAAGGGACAAACATGCACTACAGCTCTTCCCTCGTTCTGTAATTGGTAACCTTTTACTAATGGCTGCTGGTTTCTGATTAAATGGCAGCTCATAGATCTTTAACTGGCCTGGTAGCTCTCTGAAATGAATCTTCCTGAGCTAAAGAGGTGGAATTCATGCCTGGGGACTATCAGAATTAAAATTAGCTTTGTTGTCACATGTACTCAAATGAGTAAACTGAAAAGTTTACAAATCGCCATTTATGGCGTCATCTCAGATACAAAGGTACATCAATACAAATTCTTAGGGGAAACAAAAATTAGAAAAATAACAAAATAAAAGTTCGAAATAACACTCCTTCCAACCCTGTCCATGCCAACACCTAGCAGAGCTGGGCGTAAGGGAGGAAGTAGGGAATGTGGTGCTTCATGTCATCTGACCCCTGGAACCTTACAGCATAGAAGAGAATATTTGGCCCATTGTGACTATGTCAGCTCTTTGAAAAAGCCATCCAGCTACCCCACTCCCAAATGCTCTCTTCCACGGAGTCTTGATAATTTCCCTCTTTGAGTATTCATTCATTTCTTTATTGAGTTACTTATGGATCCCCTTTCTTTCAGTCTGCCTTGTTTCAGATTACAGCTCACTGTTTAAAAACATTCACCTCTCCTCACCTCTGGTATTTTTTTCTGAATACTTTAATCTATGTGCTTTAATTTCTCACTGTCATTCCAGAGGAAGCAACTCCTCCATATTTAATCTGTCATTTCCAAGGAACTCACTCTGATGGACAGCACTTCATTGAAGGCAAGTCGCATCTAATAAACTAATGGAAATTTTCCAAGATCAATAAAGAAAGAAAAAAAATGCATAGAACTGCAGTTCTTAAATCTGAAACAAATCCAGAAATTGCTGGAGAAACTCAGTAGGTCTGGCAGCATCTGTAGAGAGAAAGCAGAGTTAATGTTTCGAGATCAGTGATCCTTCTTCAGAACTTCAAAAGAAAACATTTACATTTCAGTATTGTAGTTTGTTACTTTAGAACCAATGAAGTGCTTTGAAACAGTAAGGACTGCAGATGCTGGAAGACAGAGTCAACAGATGTGAAGCTGGGAAAACATAGCAGGTCAGACAGCATCTGAGGAACGGGACAGGCAACCTTTCGAGGCAAAACCCTTTGTCAGTCCTGACCGAAACATTAACTTTCCTGCTCCTCGGCTGCTGTCTGACCTGCTGTGCTTTCCCAGCTTCACATCTATTGGCTCTACAAATTTGAAGTGTAGTCACTATTGTAATGTAGGAAACCCGGCAGCCAATTTGCACAGCAAGCTCCCACACACAACAATGTAGCGAAGATCAGATAAACAACATATGAAACATTGGAACATAAGCTGCAGGCTGACGGGAATACGGAAAGGGAGGAACACGGTGACATCAAAAAGTACAAACGTTAGTAGAATGAGAATAGAAGTATTCTGGATCAGTGGTGCTGGAAGAGCACAGCAATTCAGGCAGCATCCAATGAGCAGCGAAATCGACATTTCGGGCAAAAGCCCAAGGGTCGTTGGATGCTACCTGAATTGCTGTGCTCTTCCAGCACCACTGATCCAGAATCTGGTTTCCAGCATCTGCAGTTATTGTTTTTACCTTGAGAATAGAAGTAGGCTATTCGCCCCTTCCCCCCAACCATGTGCTACTGCCTAATCAGATAGCAGCTGGTCTGCATCCAATAACCATCCACCTGGGTTGTGACATAAGCACATGTGTTGGCAGTTCAAAGTGTTGTGCATACGGTCAGCAAGGATGCCGAGAGTCCCCTGATTGTTCATTAGTTCAGGCTGAATATTTCTGTCCCTCAAAACCTTAGACTACAAACTGAGGCGACACAAGTGCAGCCACCTGCCTCTCAGCTGTGTTTCAGTTTGACCATTCATTCAATTGTGGCAACAAAACCCAATTTTGCGTTTTGCACATACCTTATTGAAACTAATAAACATGAGAGAGATGGTTATTCTTTTTAATTGTTCAATTAAGTGAGTGAATTGACTTGCTGAAGAACAATCAAGATAACCTTCATTTGTCTCGGCTGTGCACTGTATTCATGGTATTTAGTGACTTAAAGTTGGAGTCCGTGTTTTGGGGTAGAGCGGAACATGTTAAAAACCTGGCTGATAATTATGTGGAAGTCCCAACAAGCATAAAGTGACGGGCACTTGCTCTCAGAGTTGGTGTGATATTACGAGTGGAGACCTTTATGGGATTAGACAGAAAACCATTAACAAAGACCGGAGGCTTCTCAAATATCTCAGAGCAAATCCGCACTGAAGGAGATTTGAGTAGTTGATTTAAGTATTAGTCAGAGACACTAAACCTGTGAGAAAAACAGGAAGCTCTTTCCTTATTACAGATTATATTTCCAAATTAATTTCAAAATTTGGACATGTTGATATAAGTATTTTATGCTGATCTATTTCATGCTGTAAGATGTTTACTACTCTCTTTGCCCTCGGTATGTAATGTCTCAGCTCTCCAAGCTCAGATTCATTTTTACTTAAATATATCTCACAGTGGCCGATGGTTTCCTCCAAATGACCAGGAAGTTTGACCGAATATTCTTTGTCCACTCAGGGACACCTCACATTCATCGGGCATTACCCCTCAGGCAGGTCTGCTGACTAACAGAAGGACAGTCTTACTGATGAGCTATGGTCAAAACAAACTTGCATTTCTGTAGCACCTTTCAGGACATCAGGGCATCCTGAAGAACTGAACAGGTAATAAGCACTGGGAAGTGATGACCAAAGGGTATAATTGCTGGACAGTTAATCTGGAGACCCAGGTAATGTTCTGGGGACTCAGGTTCAAATCCTGCCATGTCAGGTGGTGGAATTTGAATTCAACAAAAGACTGGAATTAAGAGTCTAATGATGAGCCTGAATCCATTGTTGATTGTCTGGAAAAAGCACATTTGGTTCATTAATATCCATTAGAAACTGCCCTCCTTACCTAGTCTGGCCTACATGTGACCACATAGCAAAGTGGTTTACTCTTGAACCCTCATCTAGGCAATTAAGAATGGGCAATAAATGCTATCCTTGCCAATTAGATTAGATTAGATTAGATTGCATGATGCCCTCATCCTGTGAATGAATGAAAATATATATATACGCAACCTGCATGAAGCACAACTGTATAACCAGCTCCCAAAACAGCAATTGACAATGGTCAAGGAATCTGTTTTTTGATGATGGCTAAGAGTTATTGGGATGGCACCAGTTAACGATTCCTCTGCATTTTTTCAAAAATGCTCGCTTGAAGGTGTAGCTTGTGTTTGGAGAAACACATTTTTAGATTGTACATTGTGGCTGGCTGTCGTCATGGAACTTTCAATTATGGCTGCTTTCAGTTAAAAGAAAGAGGCCTTAAAAAAACACATATGGAACATAGTGTCAGAAGCAAGCAGCTGAAATAGTGTGAATTATGAGAGCTGTAAGACAGCTAGCTACTATAAAAAGCAGCAAGGAATATTGTGAACTGAAGTCTACAACATTAACTGCTGGGAAGTCAGTATGGCCAAGAATTTTCCAATTAGTCCTCCTATAGAGATGAAATGGGATTTGAGACAGAATGAGAAATCATTCAAGTCTCAGGAAAAATATCAGGAGATGACCGTGGAGATAAAGAGCAAAACTCAACAACTAAGGATAGCAGAGCTTGGGAAAGAGTAGCACAAGCTGGATTGCAGTCTGGAGTTTGCTGAGGAGCTGAAAAGCCAGAATGGAGAACTACTCAAGGCTTGGAAAACCCCTATTTCTATCAGTGTTGTTTTTTCTCTTTCTTTGCACATGTGCACTCACACTGATCCAACTCTCAAAGGGGAGAACAACCAAGTGGCCAGTGACAAGCAGTGCCCTTCCCATCAAAGGGCAAGTCCCTGTTTTTTTTTATTCTTAATAACCCTCACGCTACCGCCCAACTGCGGTCGTGCTTATTTGTCCCCAGCACCCATGGAGTGTGTGTGCAGGTGTGAGACACAGTGAGAGACACAAGGTGCACGAATCTTTATTCAATTGCCACCACCAGGAAGATACGAAAACACCCAGGTAGCCAGTGACAAACACTGCCCTTCACATCAAAGGGCTTTGTGATCAAAACATTGAAGGGGAGGGTAGGGACTAAATCAAAATAAAGGGAGGGAGAAATAGTGCACTCCACCCCCTGCCGGCGTCCACTCTCCCTGAACAACTCCAGGGTGTTGGTCGACACTGCATGCTCCTTCTCCAAGGACACCCGGGCCCTAACGTAACCGCGGAAGAGGGGCAGGCAGTCGGCCCTAACGACCCCCTCCACGGCCCGCTGCTTGGACCTGTTGCTGGCCAGTTCGGCCAGGCCCAGGAGCAGACCCATGAGGAGGTCTTCAGACCTGCCCTCCCTCCTCCGTACCGGGTGCCCAAAGATCAGGAGAATGGGACTGAAGTGCAACCAAAAGCAGAGGAGGAGATTTTTAAGAAAATCAAAAAGGGAGTGCAAAAGCCCACACCCAATATACACATGGTCCACGGACTCCACAGCGCCACAGAACAAGCAGTTGGGCTGGGAGTCCGTGAACCACCGCAATCTGCGGTTGCAGGGGACTGCTGCGTGCAGCACCCTCCACCCCAGATCCCCGAGAGAAAGGGGGAGGACTCCCGCGTAGAGAGCCCTCCACTGGGGATCCCCACCGCCCGGTGGCAAATGGGCACGCCAAGGCGTGTCCGGACGGTGGATGAGGGAGAAGAGGTGGACGGTGTGCAGCAGCAGTCTGTACAGGGCTCTCCTGTTCACCTCCCTAAACGAAACAAAGTTAAAATTTCGGAGGCGGCTCAGGTTGTGGGGCACAGGCTCCCGCGGGAAGTACGGGACCTTGGGGCCAATGTGAAATTCCGTCCGGGCTGGGGTGAGCTCGGACGGGGTCCCACCGCACGCCTGAGCGTCCTCCAACTGGTGTACTACGTCGGGTCCGAGCACCGCCGTTTTGAGGCGTCGGATGGCGGTGGCCACGTACTGGACGTCTACCGCCGCCCTGCCTGCTATGTCCTGCGGCAGCGTCCAGCCCAGGCCCCCGGCACCCAGCACGTCCCCGACCCTGGTCACCCTCGCCGCCGCGGCCCTCTCCTCCGACAGCCACTCGGACCCGCGAGTACGGAGGTGCGGATTCCTGAGCAACGGCTCCCTGACGACAGCCGCTACTCCAGCCGGAGGGTAGGCGCGACGCGGTTCGACCATGTTCCAGACAGTGATCAGGTCCTGGTACAAGACAGGCAGCGTTTTGAGGGCGACCTGCAAACCGTCACGGTCGACGAACAGGAGCTGCGTGTCGTAGTTGAGGTTACGCACCTGGCGGAGAAAATACGTCGCCAGGGCGCACCACCTAGGAGGAGGCTAGACGTAAAGTTATCGCCGCAAGGTCTGAAGGCGGAACGTCGCGACCTGGGTGCGGGCGCACACCAGCGACTGGCCGCCCTCCTCAATAGGGAGACTCAGAGCCTGCGCGGCGACCCAGTGCATCTTTTTGTCCCAGAAGAAATCGACCAACGTTCTCTGGATGCCAGCGACAAAGCCAAGAGGAGGGACCAAAGTGACCGGCCGGTACCACAGCATGGCGGCCACCAGCTGGTTTATGAGCAGCACTCGACTCCTGTAAGATAGCACTCGGAGCAGTCCTGTCCAGCGGCCTAGGCGAGCCGGGACTTTGGCCTCCAGCTCCTGCCAGTTGGCCGGCCAGGATTCCTCAGCCGGGCTGGGGTAGACCCCCAGGTAGAGGAGATGGGTGGTACTCCAGCTGAACCCCCGTAACTCCTCCGGCAGAGGGTCCACCCGCCACGGGCCGACCAGTAGTCCGGAACATTTGGCCCAGTTGATCCTGGCGGAAGACGCCGCCGAGTACACGGCCTGGCACTCGCGCATCCTCCCCAGGTCAGCCGGGTCGGTGAAAGTGAGGAGCACGTCATCGGCGTAGGCTGAGAGGACCACCCCCGTGCCCGCGCCGCGCAGAACCAGCCCCGACAACCTCCTCCGCAAGAGGCGCAGGAAAGGGAATATAGCTGGCCGGACAGGGGGCAGCCTTGACGCACTCCTCTCCCGAAGCGAAGGGACGCTGTCAGGGACCCATTAACTTACCAGACACTCTGCGGCGGCGTACAAAAGTCGGATCCGGGCGATGAACTGCGTCCCGAATCCGAATGCCCGCAGAGTCCCGAGCAGGTACTCGTGATCGACCCTGTCGAACGCCTTCTCCTAGTCGAGAGACAGGAAGGCGCTCGGCAGACCAGCCCGTCGACAGAAATGGATCAGGTCCCGGACCAGGTGTACGTTATCGTGTATCCTCCGGCCCGGGACCGTGTAGGACTGGTCCGGGTGAATCATGTGGGCCAGCATGGAGGCCAGGCGAGAAGACAACACCCTGGTGAAGACTTTGTAATCCGTGCTGAGGAGGGAGACCGGACGCCAGTTCTTCAAAGAACGAAGGTCTCCCTTCTTTGGCAGCCGGACGATGACCGCCCTGTGCCAAGAAAGGGGGAGCTGTCCGGCATTTAGACACTCCCCCAGGACCTGCGTGTAGTCGCTTCCCAGGACGTTCCAGAACGCCCTGAAGAACTCCACAGTCAGCCCGTCCAGCCCCGGGGACCTGCCCCTCGAGAGCCGGTCGAGGGCACCGGTCAGCTCCTCTAAAGTGACGGGAGCGTCGAGCCTGCCGGCGTCCTCCGGGCCGAGCTGCGGCAGGTCCTCCCACAGAACTCTGCGAGCATCCTCGCTGGAAGGATCCGGAGAGAACAGAGCCGTGTAATAGTTTCGGACGTGGGCCCTGATGCCCTCCGGATCCGAGACGAGGGACCCGTCGTCGGCCAGCAGCACAAGGAGCTGCTGACGGGTGCCACGCCTTTTTTCCAGCGAGTAGATGAAGGGGGGTCCAGGTCCTGGAGGAGCTGGATCCGCGACCTCACGTACGCGCCCCGAGGCCCGACGACCTGCAGGTCCCGGAGCGCGGCCTTCTTCTCTTCGTACGCCCCGCGCAGGGCCGGGTCCGCGTCGGCCCCGATCCTGGATTTCCACCTCTTCGTTGACCCCCTCGCGTACTCCTGGCAGAAGACGCGGACGTGAGCCTTGCCCA
>NC_057724.1:77587783-77589341 GCF_004010195.1 Chiloscyllium plagiosum | reverse complement strand
ATGGGGGCTGGTCCGGCGCCGCCAACCGGCCTCAAACCCCCGGCGACCCCACCCCCAGGGTCACCGGCGGTACCTTCCCCGGCACACCCCTTCTCGGAACGCCCCGAGTTCGGGTCGTCGGGCGGCGGAGGCTCGGGGCCCCGCTCCTCTCCCGACACCGGGACGCCTGGCTCCTCGGGGAAAAGGTCATCCCCCAGGGCCAAGGCCCCCGGAAAAACAGTGTGGGAAGGAGGGAGGAGTGAGGATAACACCCTCCTCCCCTCCACCGCTCGACGACCCAGCAGAGGGTCCTCCGTCGTCGCCCGCACCACGGCCCTCGTGGTTATTGAGGTCCTCCCCAGGGGCCAGAGGAGTCGAGGCAGCAGGAGGCCCTGCTGTAGACCCCGGGGGTCCGGGTGGGTCGGGCCGCGGTGCGGGACAGTCGTGGAGCACCGTTGGTTCGTCCCCTGGAGAGGGGCAGCACTGCCGGCGCGCTGCTGGAATGTCTCTCCCCTCCAAGGGCCGGTGCCTCTTCCCCAGAGAGACCAGGGGGAATTCATGGGCCTTCCCCTCCCCGCCCGCCTCGGTGGTCATGGGGCCCAAAGTCCCTCCCCCCAGCCTTTCCAGGAATACGAATAGCTGGGGGAAGACAGGGGGCGTGGCCAGGGTCAGCCGTGTCACTTCCTGCCCCGCTCCTGATTCATCAGGTGAGGGCGTGCGGGGCAGGGGCCCAGTTCCGTCTCCCCGGCCCGGAGACACAGTTGCCGCAGGAGGTGGGGCAGCGGTGGTTCCCCCCAGGTTAGTGCCAGGGTGTGGCTGGATTCAGGCTCAGGGGTCCCTGGGCGAGGTGTTGCAGTGCCAGGGGCAGGCGTCGAAGCCCCAGGGGTTTCTCCATCGGGGTGGGGAGTATGTGTGGGGTCAGTGGGGTTCGGATCAGGTAGAGGTTTGGGAGTTTGGGGGTCAGGGTTCCCTCGCAGGGGTGACGCTGGCACGGGGCATTGTTGTGCTGGGGCGGGGCAGGTCGTGGGCTAGGTTCCAGGGAAGGGGATAGGGTGGTCTCCCCGTGGGCGGGCCTGACGCGTCGCGTCTTTTTCTGCGCCTTCTGGCCTGCCGGACGCTCACCCCCCTCCCTGCCAGAGGCTGGAACATTGCAAGCCTCCGGTGCCGGGGCGTGTGGTGTTGACTTCGGGGGAGGGGGAGTGGGTGCGGCGGCACCACCATCAGCCATCGGCGTGGGCTGGGCAGCCTTCTGGGTGGGGTAGTCTTTTCTTATGTGCCCCATCTCGTGGCACAGGTGGCGCCGTCCGCCGTCCAGAAGGCGCGGTAGGCCGCTCCCTCATGGAGGAGGGTGAATGAGCCCTCAGTGACCTCACCCGGGCCAGGCAAATAAACACCTGACGCCGGAAGGAGTATATGTGTCAGAGGGCGGGGTCCTTAAGACCGAGCAGGAGCGGCTGGACCCCTGACCGGATCTCCCCCAGGATGGTGAGGTGGGGAAGAAGGAGCTCGCTCGAAATGAAGGGCGGGATGTTAGAGATCACGACCCTCTGGGCCGTAACCTCCAGAGGGTCGACGGGCA
>NC_057724.1:77546253-77584145 GCF_004010195.1 Chiloscyllium plagiosum | reverse complement strand
CACCCATGGTGTGTGTGTGCAGGTGTGAGACACAATGAAAGACAAAGTGCACGAATCTTTATTCAAATTCCACCACCAGGAAGATAGGAAAACAAATCCTCTGCTTATTTTTTTTTCACTCACAATAGGCAAACACCCGGATGGCCAGTGACAAACACTGCCCTTAGACTCCTGTTTATTTTCTTTTTTTCTTTTTTTTAAACCCCCACACTACCACCTAAGTGCGGTAGTGCTTATTTTTTTTCCCCAGCACCCATGGTGTGTGTGTGCGCAGGTGTGAGACACAGTGAAAGACAAAGTGCACGAATCTTCATTCAAATTCCACCACCAGGAAGATAGGAAAACAAATCCCCTGCTTATTTTTTTTTCCCTGAAATCTCCTGTTTTTTTTTTCTCTTTTTTATTTTTTTAAACTCTCACACTACCACCTAAGTGCGGTGGTGCTTATTTTATCCCCAGCACCCATGGTGTGTGTGTATGCAGGTGTGAGACACAGTGAAAGGCACAAAGTGTCCCCTGCTTATCTTTTTCTTTCTCTTTTTCTTTTTTTCTTTGTCTTTAGTGCGGTAGTGCTTATTATTTTTTTCCCCACCACCCATGGTGTGTGTGTGCAGGTGTGAGACACAGTGAAAGACACAAAGTGCACAAATCTTTATTCAAATTCCACCACCAGGAAGATAGGAAAACACCCGGGTGGCCAGTGACAAACACTGCCCTTCACATCAAAGGACAGTGCTGTGTGATCAAAACAGTGAGGGAGAGGGCAGGGACATTCCTCCTTTTTTTTCTGTTGATTTTTTTTTTCCTTTTTTTCCACACTACCACCTAAGTGCGGTAGTGCTTATTTTATCCCCAGCACCCATGGTGTGTGTGTATGCAGGTGTGAGACACATTGAAAAGCACAAAGTGTCCCCTGCTTATTTTTTTTTTCTTTTCTTTTTCTTTTTTTTCTTTTTTTTTTTAACTCCCACACTACCACCTAAGTGCGGTAGTGCTTATTTTATCCCCAGAACCCATGGTGTGTGTGTGCAGGTGTGAGACACAGTGAAAGGCACAAAGTGTCCCCTGCTTTTTTTTTTCCTTGTAGGGACGTCACTCCTGTTTATTTTTTTTTTATATATTTTTTTTTAAATCTCCTGTTTATTTTTTTTTCTTATTATTATTTTTTTTATTTTAACCCCCCACACTACCACCTAAGTGCGGTAGTGCTTATTTTATCCCCAGCACCCATGGTGTGTGTGTGCAGGGGTGAGACACAGTGAAAGGCACAAAGTGTCCCCTGCTTATCTCTGTCAGCCAGAGCTCTGTGATTGGCTCAGGTGAACAATTCCAATAAAGGATCTCATAGTCAATAAGATTCACCTGGTCCAATCACTATAAAAAAAGAAAACATGAGTTTAGAGGGATAAGGTCTAAATGTTGGAAAGTGGGACCAGATCAGTTGAGGATATCTGTTTGGTGTGGCTGAGTTGGATCAAAGTGTCTGTGTCCATGAACTCGAACTTCCAATGAAGCTGAGAGCCCCTGGTGATGGGCAAGGAGATGTTCTGCACTTCCAGGTGAAGCATCACAGCTGAAGCAATTCCGCACCTTATACTGTTAACTGTAAATGTCTCTGGAGAGATTTGCAGTTATTCTCACAGGGTATCAGGCCAGTGATTGTAGAACATATCCTTTAAAATACTGAGATGTTTTGTCAGGTCTTTGATCTACTGGACCATTAATCCAAAGACCCAGGTAATGTTCTGGAGCCAGAGAGGGAGTATCACCCTAGGAAAGAGTAGGTGAACAGCCAATGGAAAATCTTACGCATGCCATTTAAAACCTAAACACTTTAAAAATTACAAATGCAGGGACCAGTGAAAAGGGGGTTGACAGAGTATACAAACAGCTTTTCTCACGTATGAAACTTTTTATTATTGACTATGTCGATTGGGTAACTTGTGAATTATATTGTGTGCATCACTTGTTGCTTTAGAACATAGAACACTCTTGTGCCGAACTGTGGAACCAAACTAAAGACCATTCAACCTGCACTGTTCCATTATCATCCATATGTATTCATTATTATCCAATGACCATTTAAATGCCCTTAATGTTGATGAGTCCACTACTATTGCAGGCAGGGCATTCCACACCCTGAGTAAAGAACCTACCTCTGATATCTGTCCTATATCTATCCTGCTTCACTTTAAAGCTCTGTCCTCTTGTGCTGGCCATCACCATCTGAGGAAAAAGGCTCTCATTGCCCACCTTATCTAATCCTCTGATCATCTTGTATGCCTCTATTAATTCACCTCTTAATCTTATTCTCTCAAACGAAAACAGCCTTTAGTTCCTCAGCCTTTTTTCATAAGACCTCCCCTCCATATTAACTAACATCCTGGTAAATCTCCTCTGCACCCTTTCCAATGCTTCCACATTCCTCCTATAATGCAGTGACCAGAACTGTACGCAATACTGCAAGTGCGGCCGCACCAGAGTTTAATACAGCTGGTACATGATCTAATGGTTCCGAAACTCAATCCCTCGACCAATAAAAGCTAACACATGGTACACCTTCTTCGCAACCCAATCAACCTGGGTAGCAATTTTCAAGTACACAGACACTGAGATCTCTCTGCTCATCCACGCTACCAAGAATCTTACCATCAGCCCAGTACTCTGTATTCCTGTTACTTCTTCCAAAGTGAATCACCTCACACTTTTCCACATTAAACTCCATGTGCCACCTCTCACCCCAGCTCTGTAGCTTATCTATGTCCCTCTGTAACCTGCAACATCCTTCCATACTATCCACAACTCCACCGACCTTAGTATCATCTGCAAATTTACTTACCCATCCTTCTCCTTCCTCATCTAGGTCATTTATAAAACAGACAAACAGCAGTGGCCCCAAAACAGATCCTTGCATTAAACCACTAGTAACTAAACTCCAGGATGAACATTTCCCATCAACCACCACCCTCTGTCTTCTTATAGCCAGCCAATTTCTGATCCAACCACTAAACCACCTTCAATCCCATGCCTCTGTATTTTTTGCAATAGCCTACCATGGGGAACCTTGTCAAACGCTTTACTGAAATCCACATACACCACATCAACCGCTTAACCCTCATCCACCAGTTTGGTCACTTTCTCAAAGACCTTATTAAGGCTTATGAGGCACAACCTACCCTTCACAAAACCGTGTTGACTATCCCAAATCAAATTATTCCTTTCTAGATGATTATAAATCCTATCACTTGTAATCGTTTCCAACACTTTACTCACAACCGAAGTAAGACTCGTTGGTCTATAATTACCAGGGTTGTCTTTACTCCCCTTCTTGAACAAGGGACAACATTTGCTATCTTCCAGTCTTCTGGCACTATTCCTGTAGACAATGATGAAATAAAGATCAAAGCCAAAGGCTCCACAATCTCCTCCCTGGCTTCCCAGAGAATCTTAGGATAACTCCCTTCTGGGCCAAGGGATTTATCTATTTTCACATTTTCCAGAATTACTAACACCTCCTTCTTTTGAACCTCAATCCTGTCTAACCTTTATCTCAGTATTCTCCCTGACAACATTGTCTTTCTCCTATGTGAATACGACAAAACATATTCACTTAGTGCCTCTCCTATGTCTTCTGACTCCAAGCACAGCTTCCCACTACTGTCCTTGACTGGCCCTAACCTTACCCTCATCATTCTTTTATTCCTGACATACATATAGAAAGTTCGAGGTTTTTCCTTGATCCTATCTGCCAAGGACTTCTCACGTCCCCTCCTGGCTCATCTTAGCTCTATCTTTCGGTCCTTCCTGGCTAACTTGTAACTCTCAAGTGCCCTAACTGAACCTTCACATGTAATTTTCACATAAACTTCCTTCTTCCTCTTGACAAGAGATTCAACTTTATTTGTAAACCACGGCTCCCTCGCTCAACCACATACCCCTTGCCTGATAGGTACATACTTGTTAAGGATCTGCAGTAGCTGTTCCTTGAATAAGCTCCACATTTCAGTTGTGCCCATCCCCTGCAGTTTCCTTCCCCATCCTATGCATCTTAAATCTTGCCTAATCGCATCATAATTGCCTTCCCCCACATAAAAGCTTGCCTTGCAGTATATACCTTTCCCTTTCCATCACTAAACATAACCAAATTGTGGTCACTATCACCAAAGTGCTCACCTACCTCCAAATTTAACACCTGGCTGGGTTCATTACTCAGTACCAAATCCAATGTGACCTCACTTCTTATTGGCCTACTTATGTACAGTGTCTGGAAACCCTCCTGCATAAATTGGACAGAAACTAACCCACCTAAAGTTCTCAAACTATAGCAGTCAATATTTGGAAAGTTAAAATCCTCCATAAGAACTACCCTGTTACTTTCGCTCCTGTTCAGAATCATCTTTGCTATCCTTTCCTCTACATTTCTGGAACAATTCGGAGGCCTATAGAAACCCCCCAACAGGGTGACTTTTCCTTTCCTGTTCCTAACCTCAGCCTATACTACCTCAGTAGACGAGTCCTCAAACGTCCTTTCTGCCGTTGTAAAACTGTCCTTGACGACAATGTCACACCTCCCCTTCTTTTACCATCTTCCCTGATCTTACTGAAATACCTAAACCCCGGAACTTGCAACAACCTTCCTGTCCCTGCTCTACCCATGTCTCCAAAATGGCCCCAACATCTTAGACACAGGCACCAACCCATGCTGCAAGTTCACCCTCCTTGTTCTGGATGCTCCTGGCATTGAAATAGATACACTTCAAACCACCTTCCTGCTTGCCAGTGAACTCTTGTGGCCTTGGAACCTTATTCATGACCTCACTACTCTCAACCTCCTGTATACTGAAGCTACAATTCAGGTTCCTACACCCCCTGCTGAATTAATTTAAACCCTCTCGAAGAGCGTTAGCAAATTCTGCTCCCCCCAACCCACCCAACCAGGATATTGGTACCCCTCAGGTTCAGGTGTAGACCATCCCATTTGTAAAGATCCCACCTTCCCCAGAATGAGCCCCAATAATCCAGGTATCTGAATCCCTCCCGCTTGCACCATCCCTGAAGCCACGTGTTCAACTGCTCGCTCTCTCTCTCTATTCCTCATCTTGCTCGCACGTGGCATGGGTAACAAACCAGAGATGACAGCGCTGTTTGTTCTAGCTCTAAGCTTCCACCTTAGCTTCCTGAATTTCTGCCTTAAAACCACATCCCTTTTCCTACCTGTGTCTTTGGAGCCTATGTGGACCACGACTTGGGGCTGTTCCCCCTCCCCCTTAATGATCTGGAAAACACGATCCGAGACATCACGATCCCTGGCACCTGGGGGGCAACACACCAACCGTGAGTCTCTCTCATTCCCACAATCTCCTATCTGTATCCCTAACTATGGAGTCCCCAATGTTAGGGGACTACTGCTCTGCTCCTGTTCCCCCTTCCCTTCTGAGCAACAGGGACAGACACTGTGTTAGAGACCTGTACCCCATGGTTTAGTCCTGATAAGTCTTTCCCCCCAGCAGTATCCAAACCGTATGCTTGTTTTTGAGGAGAATGGCCACAGGATATCCCTGCACTACCTACTTCTTATCCTTTCTAACAGTCATGCAACTATCATCATTTCTCAGAGTAACTACCTCCCTGTAGCTTTTCTCTATAACTATATCTGCCTCCTGAATGATCCTGAATTCATCCAGTTCCAGCTCCAGTTCCCTAACACGGTATCCAAGGAGCTGGAGTTGGGTGCACTTCCTGCAGGTGGACCCAGCTGGGACTCTAATGGTGTCCTTCGCCTCAAACATCCCACAGGAGGAACATTGCGCTGCCTGCACTGCCATCCCTGCTAACTTCCCTCACTAAGAAACAAAAGAGAAAATGATTTCCCTCCAGTGGTGCAAAGTTAGAGGACGTGGGTGGGTGGGAGGACCTAGAGGTGCAGAGTCTCGGGTTTAGCAAGCATAAGTTGAAGGATGTTTGGAGAAATATAATTGCACCCTATACAAAATCCTTAAGTGTGGTTTTCAATTTAGAGGGAGATGCCATTAAGAGCTAATACATGGAATAGATGGGGTGCCAGTTTAACATCTCACCCTTTGACTGCACTGTCAGCTACACTTTAAGCTCATCTCCCTGGAGCCAGCACACAATCTTTTGATTCAGAAGCAAGAGGTGCAGTTGACATTTCTCAATCAATATTGATTCAAACAACATGTCACTGTTTAAACAAGTGCATCGATGCACAATTGGTGCACTTTACATAGATTTTAAGAAGACATATTTGTTACATAAAATGCTTATTAGTTTGTCACCTAAAAAACTATGAGACATGAGGGAGACAAGGAAAGCAAATGTGGGAAGAAAAAAGTAGGTGGAGAATGAAAACTGACAAGGCAGGAAGGACCGTGAAAAAGAAAGAACAATGAAGAAAGAAATAATGACTAAAGTTTAAAATTACTTCCAATGACATTGATACCGCTGCTTTGATGTAGGACATAAGTGGTACTTCACTGAGGATAGAAAAAGGCAGCAGAACTTTGAGGAGTTAAGACCATAGACATAGGAGCAGAAATAGACCATGGTTGATCTTATAACCCTCACCTTCACTTTCCTGCCGTTTCCCAGTAACCCTTGATTCCTTTCCTGATTAAAAACAAAGTCTGATCCTTGAATGCACTTAATGACCCAACCTCGAGAGTTCTCTCTGGTAAAGAATTTCACAAGATAGGAACATAAACTATGGAGTTTGGAAAGGACTTGTAGAGAGGTTCTAAAAATAAAAGTCATCTTAGTCTGGCTTTCATTGGAGAGAGATTGACTGGAAGGGGCTTAACCTCAGGCAAAGGACAAGGTTGAGAAAGTGGGGCATTCACAGTCACCTCAGTTAGGGAGCTGAATGGGACATGAATCCATGGTGTTGGCATCATTCAGCATCACAAACCAACCTTTCAGTGGTCTGAGCTAACCGACCCTGAATGGAAAAATAGGGTTAGGGTGGTTGAAGGGCTGTGTGAGAATGGTACCTCCCTCCGCCATCCCTCCTGCGTTGCCACTTGTGATTCTTTTCATTCAGAAAAAGATTCCAGTGCAGATTGGACAGACGTGTGGGTGGATACAGCTGATGTTAGCTCATCAACTACAGGGAAAGTTTCAACCATATTTTCTAGTGGGGTCTTAACTTGCTTTGACACCAATCAAAGTAAATTTGCTCCATGCACGATGTGGTTGAAACCTCCTCCTGAAGGCATTCATGAACCTGATTTATGGTCAGTCACTGACAGAGCTTCAGTCACTTTAAGGCTTCTGTGAAGGCAAAGTGAGAAAGTGGGGTGCCTATATTCTTCAGCAAGACTCTCGGTTTATAGAGAATCACAGCATTGCTACAAAGCAGAAGGAAACCATTTGGCCCATTGTGCTGACACTGCCTCTCTGAACATAATTAACAAACTCCAGCTTTTCCTCCATGATTCTGCACATTATTCCTATTTAAATAAACACTTTACACATCAGTGGAAGCTGTCTCCACCATACTTCCAGGCACTGCTTACCAAATCCAAAATACTTGCAAGTTAATTTAACATCGCAGCCATACCTCTAAGTGTAGGCTGTCTAAATGTGACACTAATCAGCTCTATCCTCCATTTATCATCTTTCACAGAACCCCTATAATGTGGAAGCAGGCCATTCAACACATACTGACCCTCAAAAGAAGACCCCACCCAGACTCACCACCTAGCCTATCCCTGCAACCCTGCATTTCCCATGGCTAATCCACCTAGCCTGCACATGCCTGTGAAACTATGGGCAATTTAGCATGGCCAGTCCACCTAACCTGCATATGAAGGTAAGCATGCAGGTACAGCAGGTAGTGAAGAAGGCTAATAGCATGCTGGCCTTCATAACAAGAGGGATTGAGTATAGAAGCAAAGAGGTTCTTCTGTAGCTGTACAGGGGCCTGGTGAGACCACACCTGGAGTACTGTGTGCAGTTCTGGTCTCCAAATTTGAGAAAAGACATTCTAGCTATTGAGGGAGTGCAGCGTAGGTTCACAAGGTCAATTCCTGGAATGGCGGGATTACCTTACACTGAAAGACTGAAGCGACTGGGCTTGTATACCCTTGAGCTGGCAGTGGAGGCCCAGTCTCTGGATTCATTTAAGAAAGAGTTGGATAGAGCTCTCAACGATTGTGAATCAAGGGTTATGGAGATAAGGCAGGAACAGGATACTGATTAAGGATGATCAGCCATGATCATATTGAATGGTGGTGCAGGCTCGAAGGGCAGAATGGCCTACTCCTGGACCTATTGTCTATTGTCATATCTTTGGACTGTGGGTGGAAACTGGAAAACCCAGAGGCAACTCATGCATACTTGGGGAAGAATGTACAAACTCCTCACAGACGGTCACCCAAGGGTGGAATCAAACCTGGGTCCCTGATGCTGTGAGACAGCAGTGCTAACCACTGAACCACCATGCTGCTTCATTTACTTAAATGATGAAAGAGAGTTCTAGATTAAAATGATTAACATGCTGAATTGAAATGGTTTTCTTCAGAGAAAAGACGTAGGAACTATCTAAGCTCATTGAGATAATAGAAAAAACACTTCACACTTAAGTAGTTTTGATGTCAGTATACAAAGAGAGAAATAATAAAGAAAAATTGAAGCAGTGAATCCTGAGAAGGGTAGGACATGGTAGAAATCATTGCAGTCCATGCAATTTACTTCGTTAATGTGGGAAAGTATATCATAATTATGACTTTATGCTGTCACACTGCAACAAGTTATCAATTGAAATTGGTTGATCAGATTATATTTAGCATTCTGTATGTTCCTCTGCTGTAAAATAAAATTGCTAAATAATTAATTATTATAAAGCCTCATAGCAGTATGTGAGTGGACAGTCTGACCTTAGAGATTTGAGGACAAAGTGAAAGGATCCACACATCCTTGTTATTCTCCCAGAAAACTAAACGATTAGGCTGCTCTCGGAGCAAAAACCACCACCAACCCTCTCTGAAGATATGGTGGGACACTGCATAGAAACACAGAAAACAGGAGTAGGACTAATCGAGGTAAAAACAATGACTGCAGATGCTGGAAACCAGATTCTGGATCAGTGGTGCTGGAAGAGCACAGCAATTCAGGCAGCATCCGAGGCCTGTCCTCGGATGCTGCCTGAATTGCTGTGCTCTTCCAGCACCACTGATCCAGAGTAGGACTAATCGATTCAGCCCTTTGAGATTGCTCTGCCATTCAATCTGATTGGAGCCATAGAGTCATACAGCACAAAAACAGACCCTTCGGTCTGACCAATCCATGCTGACCATGTTCGCAAACCAAACTAGTCCCACCTGCCTGCTCATGGCCTATATCCGTCCAAACATTTCTTATTTGTGGATTAATCTCAATGTCTTTTAATCATTGTAACTGTACCTGCATCCACCACTTCTGGAAGCTCACTCCACGTGCAAACTACCTTCTGTGTAAAGTTGCCCCTTATGCCTTTGTTAAATCTTTCTCCTCTCATCTTACAGATGTCCCCCTTCAACTTGAACTGCTCCCCCTTCAGGGAAAAGCCTCTTGCCACTCACCTTATCTACACCCCTCATGGTTTTATAAACCTTCATCGCATTATGCTTTATATTTTATATATTTTGTATTCAATTTTGTATCCAATTGGCAAGCTCACCTTGAATCCCATGTGATTATGATTATGACTGATCATTCAACTCAGTGCCATGCTCCCACTTTCTCCCCATACCCTTTTGATCCCTTCAGCCAGAAGAAGTTTTTAATTATAGGATTACAAGAGGTGGATGGAGTGGATGGTAAGCAACCCTTAGGCAAAGGGTCAGCATCAAGAGGCATCATTTTAAGGTGGTAGGGAGGAGTTTGAGAGAGGAGTTGAGGAAATATTTTTTCACCCAAAGGGTGGTAGGGATCTGGAATGTGCAGTCTGGGAGGGAACATCACAACCTTTGAAAGAGTACTTGGATGAGCACTTGAGATGACACAATATTCAAGGAAATGGGCCAAGTGTGAGAAAGTTGCACTCATGCAGATTTCGATGATTTGAACTCTGTTGTGAAAACATTCAAAGTTTTGGCTTCAACCACTTTCTGTGGCAGACAATTCCACACGCTCCCCAGTGTCTGGGTGAAGGCCTTTTCTCCCAGTCTGACATGGCCAGCCCCAAATCCTTAAACTGTGACCCCTGGTTGAGATTCTGCGTTCTTTGGAAACATCATTCCTGTATTTACCCTGCCTAGTCCTGTTGGAATGTCATAGGTTTCTATGACATTTCCCTCATTCTTCTAAACCCCAGCGTATATTATCCTAAACCCATCCAGTCTCTCTTTATATATCATTTCTGCCATCTGAAGAAATCTGCACTTCCATGTTTTGAGTGCACTAATGTTGCATTGACCCCACCACATTCCTGTGGCCATTTTAAATATTGGCATAAAAAGAAAAACAAGTCTTAAAGACCATCAGACTAATCAGGCATGCAGAATATCAAACTATTTCTGAAAGAAAATAATGAAGAGAAAGGAACTGCTTTATTATATTAAAAATGCTATATAAATGCATGTTCATAACTGCAGTAAAAATGATCTCAGAATATGAGTCATGCTGGCAAGAATGACATTAACTGAACACTTAAAATAAAAGAAAAATCCTGCTGATGCTTAAAATATACAACAAACACTGGAGAAACTCAACAGATCTGGTAACATTGGTGGAGAGAGAAAGAGAGTTAATATTTCAGGTCCGGTTCAGGTCATTAGACCTGAAGTACTATGTTTCTCTCTCCACAGAAGCTGTCAAACCTGCTGAGTTGCTCTGTGCTTGTATTAACTGACCATCCTCTGCTCTGAGAAGTTGGTGATGATGGAATATCGCAAACTACCTCAACCCGTAGAGGGCTCGCACGGCCACAACTGGGTCCAGGACCTCATGATGTGTGTAAGTGTCGTTTAATAAACATAAGATTACTTCCAAGTATCTGGCCAGCAAAAAACTGAATCCAGGCTTATGGCATTGAAAGCCTCTCACAAGCTGGAGCTTGCCAGGAGAAGATTGCAGCATCTGAGAAAGAGCTGCTGGTTGGAACGGTTCTGTTTGTATTAAATAAGCACAACACAGAAACTGCTTTAAGGCAGATTGCATCCGGAAAATATTCACTACTGACAGCTCTGAATTCAGTTAGCAATACCACCCTGACACTGCTGGGGCCTCCACTTAGAAAGTACTTCATTGGTTGTCAAATACTCCGGGACATTCTGCAACTGTGAAAGACGTAAACCCAAGTGCTCTCTTTATTTTACATTCCCAGCCTGATCTGGGAGGACAATTCACCAAGATGATGGACCAGTTCTTTAATACTGCAGTCCAATTTGTCCCCACTACACCATGTTTTTCCCTGGAACTTGGTCCCCAGTATGCCCCCAACCCAAAATTCGCTGTTGTAAATTATTATTGAAACTGCTTCCATTCATCTTTCAGGAAGGGAATGCTGGATCTTGATTACTTGTGGTGTAAGTGCTTTTTCTTATTATTCAGTCTCTCCACACACTGGAGACTCTCGCATGCAACTCCTTCCAAAGTTCACAGGCCCTCATTTTCTCCCAGCAGTCTCTCAAAACTGTAGGTAGAGACACTTCTGCAGAGTGTGGGGACAGTCTGTTTGACAATTTAAAAGTAGAGAAATTACTTGCATTTCTAGTGGATCTTTCATGACCTCAAGATGTCCCTAAGAACTGTATGACTAGTGGTGTACTTATTGGAAGCAGAAACAGAAATTGCTGGAGAAGCTCAGCAGATCTGGCAGTAGCTATGGAGAGAGAAGCAGAGTTACCATTTCAAGTCCAGTATGACCCTTGTTCAGAACTCAAGACCTGAAGACGATCCATTGAGACTCAAAATATTAACTCTGTTTCTGTCTTCGCAGATGCTGCCAGACCTGCTAAGTTTCTCCAGCATTCTATGTTTTTATTTATTTGAGATTTCCAGCATTTGCAATATTTTGCTTTCAGTTAAGTACTTTTTTTGAAGTGTAGACACACCTGTAATGCGACAGCGAATTTATGAAACCACTGACAGATAAGAATTGGTTAATGATAACATTTTCTGTTTTTATTTAAATGGTTTCTGGTTGAAAGATAATATTGGGCTGGACACCAGGCATGAGTTTAAATTGTCTTTTCTGAAGTGGCTTGGAGGTGCCAGAGTTAGACTGGGGTATACAAAATTAAAAATCACACAATACCAGGCTGTAGTCCAACAGGTTTATTTGGAAGCACGAGCTTTCAGAGTGCTGCTCCTTCATCAGGTGGTTGTGGAGTATAAGATTGAAGGACACAGAATTTATAGCAAAAGTTTACAGTGTGATGTAACTGAAATTATATATTGGAAAAGACCTGGATAGTTTGTTACATCTCTCATCTTTTCGAATGGGCGTGTTAATTTCAGTTCTTTCATATAGATTCCAGAACTTTCTTAAAGTTACATTATTAAGTGAACAATTTTCAGGATGGGATATTTTAGATTTTCCCTCAGTACTGTAATGGAATCATCAACTTGGATCACATGGTCAAGTCTCTAGAGTGGGAATCTATACCCAGTACCTTCTGATGTCATGATGGTATACCATTTAATCACAGAATGATTACAGTGCAGAAAGAAGACATTCGGCCCATCCTGCCTGCACTGGTTCATGATCTCGTGCCAATCTCCAGCCTTTTCCCCATATCCCTAACAACTGAACCAGGCTGATAATTTTATGAAAGTCCTGTTCATCTTTGGACATGGAAGTCCAAAGCAGTAGATATAAGTCGAAAAGTGTGGCGCTGGAAAAGCACAGTAGGTCAGGCAGCATTTGAAGAGCTGGAGAATCGACATTTCGGGCGTAAGCCCTTCATCAGGAATGTCAGTAGACATGATCCAAATGTAGATTCCTGTTTGTTACGCTCCAGGGAAAACAGCCCCAGCCTGTTCAGCCTCTCAAATCCTCCAACCCTGGCAACATCCTTGTTAATCTTTTCTAAACACTTTCAAGTTTCACAACATCTTTCCAATTGTAAGGAGACCAGAATTGCACGCAATATTCCAACAGTGGACCAACCAATGTCCTGTACAGCCGCAACATGACCTCCCAACTCCTGTACTCAATACTCTGACCAATAAAGGAAAGCAAACCAAACGCCGCCTTCACTATCCTATCTACCTGCGACTCCACTTTCAAGGAGCTATGAACCTGCACTCCAAGGTCTCTTTGTTCAGCAACACTCCCTCGGACCTTACCATTAATTGTATAAGTCCTGGTAAGATTTGCTTTCCCAAAATGCAGCACCTCGCATTTATCTGAATTAAACTCCATCTGCCACTTCTCAGCCCATTGGCCCATCTGGTTCAGATCCTGTTGTAATCTGAGGGGACCCTCTTTGCTGTCCACTACACCTCCAATTTTGGTGTCATCTACAAACTTAGTAACTGTACCTCTTATGCTCACATCCAAGTCATTATATCTGAGCACATTTATGAAAATAACCATAATTTTGAATTGCAATGTTGTTTTGCTTCTGCCTTGATCTTTCTGAATGGTAGAGGTCTCTGGTTTGGACATTGTGGTCCAAAGTAGCCAAGGCAAGTTGCCTCACTCTATCCAGTGGAATATGCAAACTGGAACTACAACAGAGGACACAAAGGCTGGAGAAAGGCTTGTATCCTTTGGAATTTAGAAGAGTCAGTGATGACTGAATTGAAACATAGAAGATCCTGGGGGGATCTGACCAGGTAGATGTAAAGATGGCTATTCTTTCATGGGAGAATCTAGAACCAGGGGTCATCATTTAAAAATAAAAATTGCCTATTTAAGACAGAGATGAGGAAACATTTTGTCTCTTCTCAGTGTTTTGTGAGTCTTTGGAATTCCCTTCCTCAAAAGGCAGTGGATGCAGAATCTTTAAATATTTTTAAGACAGAGAGAAATAGATTCTTGATGACCAAGAGGATGAAAGATTATTGGGGAGATGTAAGAGTGTAGAGTTGAGGTTAAAATTAGATCAGCCATGATTTCATTGAATGGGGGAAGAGGCCTGAAGGGCTGAGTGGCCTCCTCTTGTTCCTTCTTTGTATGTTTGAAGATTTAGGTTGGGTTGGCAAGATGCCAATCGAGTGAACTGCTTTGACCTGGAAGGTATCAAGCTACTTGAGTGTCATGTTCTAATCAGTAGAAGATGCCTTGACGTAGTCTTTGTTTAGGAAGGTTCCAGCTGTTCATACAGAATACGACCACAGCTCTGAATTGCTGTAACGTCATTCTTTTGTGCAGAATTACTTGATCTGGGTTATTTTCTCACTGAGGGGAGCTGGTGTTATGTTTCAGTGCTTGAGATACAGGGAAGGATTGCAGGTTTGAAAACTAAAATCTGGTGAAATTAAGGCAGTTTCATATCCTAGGGGGTTGAAGGTCAGAAAGGTAAACAGCACCATCTCAGAGCATCATTATATTTGGCGAGCAATGTATGAAAGGGGTGACAAATGGGGGAGGAGCTGAGCCGGTGGGTAGAAGGAGTGGAGGAGGGTTTACGTTTTTTACCCTTCATAAAGTTGAATTTCAAAAGACCTGAATTGAGATGCTCATTCCCTATGCCTGAAGGCTAGAGAATTACAAAGACACATCAAAGAGCCTTACCTAGCACCAAGCAATTCCAAAGCAGAAAGTGAGATTCTGAATTGAGTGACAGCAGGGGTCTTACTGGCTGCCTTTGTAAAGAAGCTCTCAAAATCCAGCAAAGGAATATTAAGTGGTCATATCCAATTTATATCATTTTACTTCTTTCATTCCAGCAACGTTGCAAATTTAAAAAATTGAGTGTGCTGAATATATATGCATGGAAACATATCGTTTAGTCCAGCTGATCCAAATTGCTGATGTTATGCACACCGAGAATCTCCTCAAACCCTTCTTCACCTCACCTCACCAACAGATCATTTGATTACTTTCTTCCTCATGTCAGTTCTCGCTTCCTCTTAAATTGAGCAATATTATCTCCATTGCTTACATCATAGGCTGCTTTCTTATTCTCAACACTTTTACCCAATTCCTGATTGGATCACCATTGTTTTTTCACAAAACAGCCCCAGTCTGTTCACTCTCACCCAATAGTTATTCCTCTCAGTTTTGGTGTCACCTAGAATTAGAACAAAGAACACATAAAATTTACAGCTCAGGAACAGGCCCTTCGGTCTTCCAAGCCTGAGCAAATCCAAATGTACTGTCTAAACCTGTTGCTCAACTCCTAAGCATCTGTATCCCTCTGCTCCCCACCTACTCATGCATCTGTCCAGATGCATCTTAAATGAATCTACTGTGCCTGCCTCTAACACCTCTGCTGGCAACGCGTTCCAGATGCCCACCACCCTCTGTGTGAAGTACTTGCCGCGTGTATCCCCCTTAAACTTTCCACCTCTCACCTTGAAAGCATGACCTCTGGTTATTGAATCCTTCACCCTGGGAAAAAGCTTGACTCTATCCACCCTGTCTATACCCTTCATGATTTTGTAAACCTCAATCAGGTCCCAACTCAATCTCCGTTTTTCTAATGAAAACAAACCTAACCTACTCAACCTCTCTTCATAGCTAGCACTTTCCATACGAGGCAACATTCCCGTAAACCTTCTCTGCACCCTTTCCAAAGTGTCCACATCCTTTTGGCAATGTGGCAATCAGAACTGTACACAGTATTCTAAATGCAGCCGAACCAATGTCTTGTACAATTTTAACATGACTTGCCAGCTCTTATACTCAATACCCCGTCCAATGAAGGCAAGCATACTATATGTCTTCTTGACCACTCTATCCACCTGTGCAGAAACCTTCAGGGTACAATAGATCTGTACTCCCAGATCTCTCTGCCCATCAACTTTTCCCAAGGCTCGTCCATTCATTGTATAATTCACTCTAAAATTAGTTTTGCCTAAATGCATCACCTCACATTTGTCTGGAATGAACTCCATCTGCTACCTTTCTGCCCAACTCTCCTGTCTATCTCTATCCTCCTGTATTCTTTGACAGTCCCCTATGCTTTCTGCTACTCGACCAATCTTCGTGTTATCTGCAAACTTGCTGATCA
The DNA here is from genome assembly GCF_004010195.1 of Chiloscyllium plagiosum. Lineage (NCBI taxonomy): Eukaryota > Metazoa > Chordata > Chondrichthyes > Orectolobiformes > Hemiscylliidae > Chiloscyllium > Chiloscyllium plagiosum. The sequence goes on along the minus strand of NC_057724.1, from coordinate 77,568,021 downwards.
TACCAACAGTGCTCTCTTCCAGATCATTTATGTATATTACAAACAACAGTGGCCCCAATACTGACCCCTGTGGAACACCACTGGTCACCTTTCTCCATTTCGAGAAACTCCCTTCAACTACTACTCTCTGTCTCCTGTTCCTTAACCAGTTCTTTATCCACCTAAATTGGTAAGGCACGATCTCCTCTGCACAAAACCATGTTGCCGATCAATAATAAGCCCATTCTTTTCTAAATATAAATAGATACTATCCCTCAGTACCCTCTCCAGCAACTTCCCCACCACCGACATCAGGCTCACTGGTCTGTGGTTACTCGGAATATCCCTACTATCCTTCTTGTACAGGGGGAGAACATAAGCTACCCTCCAGTCCTCCGGCACCTCACCTATATTTAAGGATGCCACAAAGATATCTGTCAGGGCCCCAGCTATTTCCCCACTTGCCTCCCTCAGCCACCTGGGAAAGAGCCCATCTGGTCCTGGGGATTTGTCCACCTTAATAACCTCTAGCCTACCCAACACATCTTCCCTACTTATGCCAATGTGATCCAGCCTAATCAAACTTCTATCTCTAATCTCAACATTCATCATGTTCCTCTCCTCAGTGAACACTGATGCAAAGTAATCATTCAGAATCTCACCCATTCTCTCAGGTTCAACACACAAACTTCCTTCCTTATCCTTTAATGGACCAAACCTTTCTCTAGTTACCCGCTTGCTTCTTATATAAGAATAAAATGCTTTGGGATTCTCCTTAATTCTGCTCGCTAAAGCTATTTCATGACACCCCTTAGCCCGCTTGATTCCTCGTTTAAGACTTGTCCTACTCTTCCGATATTCCTCCAGGGCCTGTTCTGTTCTTAGCTGCCGAGATCTTATGTACGCTTCCTTTTTCCTCTTGTCTAGTTGTACAATTTCTCCTGTGATCCACGGTTCATGAATCTTGCCCTTCCTATCCTTTGCCTTCAATGGGACATGTCTATCCTGCTCTACCGTTAACCTATCTTTGAAAGCCTTCCACATCTCAAATGTGGACTTCCCTTCAAATAGCTGTGTCCAATCCACATTTCCAAGCTCCTGCCTAATTTTGATATAATTGGCTTTGGCCTAGTTTAGTACTCTTCCCTTATGACCACTTTTTTCTTTATCTACGAGTATTCTAAAATTTACAGAATTGTGGTCACTGTTCCCAAAGAAATCTCCCACTGCAATTTCTGCCACCTATGCTGGCTCATCCCCCAGTGCCAGGTCCAATATGGCCCCTTCCCTTAACAGACTATTGACATACAGCTCTAGGAAACTCCTGGACGCTTCTTACAAGTTCTACCCCATCCAAATCTCTGTTTGTTGTCACTGTCTTTTCAATGTAATGGATACAGACCAAATTTACACTGAAAATGACAATAAACACACAGAGTTTCATGGTACGCAGAATAATCAGTAAAACTAAGGCAAAAGGTGAACATTTTTCAGTGTTCAAGAAATGTCTTAAATTCCAAAGAGATAACCTGAAGCAGAGAATAGACATCATCTTTTTCTTGGAACAAGACTATAGTGTCAGCCATGAATCTGTGGGTGTGGTCTCACCTCTCCATCAAAGTGGTGGACTTGAGCCACATCTCTAAGTCTAAAGCATGAAGACTAAGCTGACACTCACAACACAGCATTGAAGAAGTGCTGCACTGTCAGAGATGCCATCTTTCAGATGTGGTGTTGAACTGCGGCAACTTGCTCTTTAGTCCAGGTGAATAACTGCAGACCACCTATTACTACAAAATTCACTTTGGAAACAATGTACAAAGGATCCTCTCGGCCATGTTTAACAGGATAGTAAACATTGACACCAGTGTCTCATTTGGTGACTCAACTAAAGGTGACCCTGAGTCATATATTCTTTGGTGCATTCCTTGGGAGATTCATGTAACAGATATCATAAAGTCCATCTTGATAGAATATTACTGGACAGAATACTCACTAAACTCAACTAATTTGGGATTGAGTGTTTAAGAGTTCATCGCTTATTTTTATATATTCACAGGATGATGGCATCTCTTGCTGGGCCAGCACTTCTTGCCCATCCCTAACTGGCTCGAGGCAGTTAAAGGTCAACCACTGCTGTAAGGATCTGGAGTCACATGGAGGCCAGACCAGGTAAGTATGGCAAGTTCTGAGGAAGGGTCACTCAACCCGAAACATTACACTGATTTCTCTCCACAGATGCTGCCAGACCTGCTGAGATTTTTCAGCAATTTCTGTTTATGTTTCTAATTTTCAGCATCTGCAGTTCTTTCAGTTTTTAATTAAGGACGACAGTTTCCTTTCTAACAATTGGTTTTTCTAACAATTTCTTCATCAGTGATAAATAAACTGTCTGCTTGTATCAGCTGCACAGTTAATTGATTGTGTGGCTCATTTACAAATCAGCAGAGACTGACACAGATCTCAGAGAAGGCAGGAAATAAAATACAGAAGTTCCTGCTCATGCATGGAGGAGGTAGCCTGCAGTCCAGCACGTCAAAGTACTCCGATATAGATTTATCTGGTCATCTAGGAGGAGAGACCTTGTGTTTTACTAAAGTAAGGCATGTCCAAATGTTTCATCTTGCACTCATTCAGAGGTGCCATTCAAAATAATTTAAAAACGCAACAAATGCCAAGTAAGAACAAACCTTTTCGCACAATGACTAGTTAGCGTCTTGTATGTACTGCCTGGAACACAGATTCAATTCAGGCATTGGACAGGGCATTGGATTACAAGGTGATAAAAAAAGAACAATGAGCAAGGTTTTGGAGAAAAGACCAAAGAATGGCACGAAATTATAATGCTCATTGGCTAGCCAGGACAGACACAATGGGCTAAATGGCCTCTTTCTTCATAACACTTCTGCCATTCAGTGGTTTTCTGGTCCAATCCTATTAGACCCCTAAAAAGCAACAATCACCTCATCTCTCGACCTCCTCTTTCCAGGAACAACATTCTTCAATAATCGAATCCCTCGATTTCCTCATTTTGGATCTCCTGTCTCCTCCATGCTCACAAGATCTGCAATATGTCCTTCTGCATTGTGACCACTGCAGCTGTGTATAGTGTTCTGAAACTGAAATACTCACTCCCTTAGCAGATTGGGAAAAAGACATAGCTAGCCTCAGAAATGGTAACATGCAGCTGTCAACTCTGCTGTGATCCAACACCAAACTGCAGGAAGCCTTCAGAAAAAAGAGTCAAAGGCTGCCTGGGGTGCTGACCTCTGATCATCGGTCATTTAGCTAATGTGCACTATCTGTTCAGGCTGTGGGGATTTTCTATTTGGTTGCTCCTCATCCAGACTGTGAAATCTCCCCTTCCCTCCCAGGCTCAGGATTCCTCGATGTGTCTCTTTGATGTGCAATCTCCTAAATGGACCAAGCGAAATCACTTTTCTATTTTCTTCCATTCACTAATGCAATCATGACAAATTACTGCCAACAGCTGATCACAGCCAGAGAATAACAGATAACAGAAGGAGTCCATTCAGTCCATCGTGCAGAGTGCTCTCATTTCCTTCAGAAGCTGGCTCTGGGGAGAACTGAAGTAAATTCACACCAAGTGAACAAGTGAACGCATTCTTTCTGAATTCCCCTGGACAAGGTTTAGAAACGCAATGAATAATCCCTCCACCCGATTTCTATAGTCCGGAGTGGTGGCCCCTCAGTCCGGATCGGTGGTCACTCAGTCCGGAGTGGTGGTCACTCAGTCCGGAGCGGTGGCCCCTCAGTCCGGAGTGGTGGCCCCTCAGTCCGGAGCGGTGGTCACTCAGTCCGGAGTGGTGGTCCCTCAGTCCGGAGTGGTGGCCCCTCAGTCCGGAGCGGTGGTCACTCAGCCCGGAGTGGTGGCCCCTCAGTCTGGAGCGGTGGCCCCTCAGTCCGGAGCGGTGGCCCCTCAGTCCGGAGCGGTGGTCACTCATTCCGGAGCGGTGGTCACTCAGTCCGGAGCGGTGGTCACTCATTCCGGAGTGGTGGCCCCTCAGTCCGGAGCGGTGGCCCCTCAGTCCGGAGTGGTGGCCCCTCAGTCTGGAGCGGTGGTCACTCAGTCCGGAGCGGTGGTCACTCAGTCTGGAGCGGTGGCCCCTCAGTCCGGAGCGGTGGCCCCTCAGCCCGGAGTGGTGGCCCCTCAGCCCGGAGTGGTGGCCCCTCAGTCCGGAGCGGTGGCCCCTCAGTCCGGAGTGGTGGCCCCTCAGTCCGGAGCGGTGGTCACTCATTCCGGAGCGGTGGTCCCTCAGTCCGGAGTGGTGGTCACTCAGTCCGGAGCTGTGGTCACTCAGTCCGGAGCGGTGGCCCCTCAGTCCGGAGCGGTGGCCCCTCAGTCCGGAGCGGTGGTCACTCAGCCCGGAGCGATGGCCCCTCAGTCAGGAGCGGTGGTCACTCAGTCCGGAGCTGTGGTCACTCAGTCCGGAGCGGTGGCCCCTCAGTCCGGAGCGGTGGTCACTCAGTCCGGAGTGGTGGTCACTCAGCCCGGAGTGGTGGTCACTCAGCCCGGAGTGGTGGTCACTCAGTCCAGTGTGGCCTTACCATAAATTTCTGGTCTCGAGATGATTCCCAAAGTGCGGTTCCACCGCGGCTAAGCTCCAAAGAAAGACCTGAATGTTTGAACTTTGAGCTCTGCTTCTTTATTTTCTACCTAAAACTAAGAAGGATTGCAGTGTGTACCTTGTAACCTTTTTTTGTGTATTTTACAGTGTATTGCAATGTTTAACTTTTAACTTTGGTTGTTCTTTCAACGTTTTCTTAAGATTCCGTGACGAGGTACGTAAAACCTAAGATGGTGTTTTGTCTTGTGACATTATGCACTTTTCACTGCACTCCTGTACCCTTGCACTTGTGTATGTGAGACAATAAAATCAAAATCAGTTTTTTAAACACCCAAGCCCCCTCCATTCTGCTCCTTTCACATTTTTGCAACATCCTTCCATTCCTGTCTCAACATAAAACACAAAACAGTACAACCCAGTACAGGACCTTCGGCCCTCAATGTTATGTCAGCCTTTATCCTACTCTAAGATCAGACTAACCTACATACCCTTCGTTGTACTATCATCCATGTGCCTATCCAAGAGTCGCTTAATTGTCCCTAATGTATCTGACTCTACTAACACCGCTGGCAGTACATTCCACGCACCCACCACTCTCTGTGTAAAGAACCTACCTCTGACATCTCCTCTAAATCTTCCTCCAATCACCTTAAAATTGTGCCCCCTCATGATAGCCATTTCCACTATGGGAAAATGTCTCTGGCTATCCACTCTATCTATGCGTCTCATCATCTTGTACACCTCTATCAAGTCACCTTTCATCCTTCTTCACTCCATTGTGAAAACCCTAGCTCTCTCAACCTTTCTTCAAGAGACATGCCCTCCAGTCCAGGCATCCTAGTAAATCTCCTCTGCACCCTCTCTAAAGCTTCCACATTCTTCCTATAACGAGGCGACCAGAACTGAACACAATATTTCAAGTGTGGTCTAACCAGGAGTCTATAGAGCTGCAGTATAACCTCGCAGCTCTTAAATTCAATACCTCTGCTAATAAAAGCCAGCAACTCTATCAACCTGGATGGCAACTTTGAGGGATCTATGGACATGGACCCCAAGATTCCTGTTTCTCCACACTGCCAATAATTCTGCCTTTAGCCCTGTATTCTGCATTCAAATTCGACCTTCCAAAGTGAATCACTTCACACTTTTCCAGGTTGAACTCCATCTGCCACTTGTCAGCCCAGTTCTGCACTCTGTCAATGTCCCATTGCAACTTACAACAGCCCTCCTAGTTTCCCTTCCAATATATTGTTATTGGCCTCAAGTACTCAATGTGCAACTTTCAATCATGTTATCCCTGCTATGAAATGCATTTACAAGCTATTAAACCTTGACAACATTTACATTCATCAAACATCTCAAATAAACTGCGGTTTAAAGGGTGTCATCTTTCAAATCTGATATCTGCCTTCTCGGGTAGACATCTAAAATCCTAAAAGGAAGAGCAGGAGAGTTCACTCCAGTTCCCCAATTAATGTTTATCTCCTGGAAAAAGTCACCTGGTCATTGTCACATTGATATTTGTTGGAGCTTGCTGTGCAGAGATTAGCTCCTGTTTTTCTTACACTGCAACAGTGGAACCACTTCATTGGTTTAGGATGCTCTAAGTTTGTGAAATAAAAGTTGTAAATGCAGTTTTCTTTGCTTGCACAAAACCACAAGGCCATAAGATATTGGAGTAGATTTAGTCCATTCGGCTCATCAAATCTGCTCTGCCGTTAAGTAACAGCTGATATATCGAGACAGCATTGTGGCTCAGAGGTTAGCACTGCTGCCTCACAGTGCCAGGGACCTGGGTTCGATTCCAGCCTTGAACACCTGTCTGTGTGGAGTTTGCACATTCTCCCCGTGTCTGCGTGGGTTTTCTCCCACAGTCCGAAAATGTGCAGGTCAGGTATATTGGCCATGCAAAATTGCCTATAGTGTTAGGTGCATTAGTCAGAAGTAAATATAGAGTAGGGGAATGTGTCTGTGTGGGTCAGAGGGTTGGTGTGGACTTGTTGGGCTGAAGTGTCCGTTTCCACATTGTAGGGAATCTCTTCTGTCTTAGCGACACTTCAGGATTCCAGGAAATCCAAGATGGAGATCAGGAAAAATTCCTCACTGTAACAAGCTGCTCCTTTTTTTGAGTTATTTTAGATGTTGGAGGTGATTTCCTCCCATTCCAGGAGTAGCAATTACTGTTTATATGCTGTTGCATTGTTTTGGAAATTTGGAGAAAAAAAGTCAAATCAATAGCACTTTTAAGGGAGAGGAACAGAGAATAGGCAGCACATGGTCAGGTCAGTGCAAGAGAGAGACAGAGGAAGAAATCCACACTGCTAACTCCAGCAGCAGTGAACCTGCGCAGTTCCTGCCTTTGTTGTTTGAATTCATGTATCGCTGGACATCGGAGCATGTCTGGGAAAATTAACAAACAGTGAAATTGAAAACCAATCTTAGAGGAACGTGTTTGAGAGAGGTCACGAAACAGAAACAGATAAGTGAATAGTTTTAAGAATAGCCTTACTGTAAATCTACAATAGTGAGTAGAGTGAGTTCTTTCTTGATTATATGTATTTATTGGGATCTGTCTCTTGAAAAAATATAAGACACAAATATTGTTAGGCCGGAGCAGTGTTTTGGAGAGGAATAAGTCGGTGCTATTTTCTTGGTCTGTTGATTGGAAGAAGCAAAAATGGCCTTGAATAGAGTAATATGCTCTTTCTGTTGGATATGGTAGTTCAGGAAGAGTTTATGTATTACTGAGGATTATATCTGCAATAAATGCCATTGGTTGTGAATCCTTTCAGATCGAATGGATTAGTTGAAGAGACAGTTAAAGGCAATGAGGAATTAACAAGAGCTAGGGGGTGTGATGGATGGCAGTTACAGGAAGTGAGAAAAACCACCAATTCAATCACATAGATGGGTTAACTCCAGGAAAGGTAGGAGGGGTAGTGCAGGAGTCTTCTGTGTAGCTATCTCCATTTCAAACAAGTATGCTGTTTTGGAAAATGTAGGGGGTGACGGATTCTCAGTGGAATGTAGCACAAACAGCCAAGTTTTTGGTGTTGAGAGAGGCTATAATGTAATGAGGGGTACATCGGGTTCCAAGAGATCAATTGTGCCAGGGACTCTAGTCCAAGGCACAGACAGACGTTTCTGTGGCCAGCAGTGAAAAATCAGAATGGTGTGTTGCCTCTCTGGTGCCAGGATCAAGGATGTCTCAGAGAGGGTGCAGAATGTTCTCAAAGGGAGAGGGACCAGCATGAGGTCATTGTACACATTGGAACCAATGACATAGGAAGGGAAAAGAATGAGATTCTGAAGGCAGAAAATGGAGAGTTAGGCAGGAATTTAAAATGGAGATCCTGGAGAGTATAATATCTGGATTACTCCCCATGCTGTGAGCTAGTGAGGGTAGGAATAGAAGGATAGAGCAGATGAATGTATGGCTGAGGAGCTGGTGTCTAGGAGAAGGATCCACATTTTTGGATCTTTGGAATCTCTTCTGGGATAGAAGTGACCTGTACAAAAAGGATGGGTTGTACCCGAATTGAAAGGGGAATAACATACTGGCAGGGAAAAAGATGGAGGATGGGAAAAATTTCTGGCTGGAACAGGCTACTCCTTTTTGAGGTATTTCAGGTGTTGGAGGTGATTTCCTCAAATTTCAGGAGAAACAATAACTGTTTTATATGTGTTGCATTGTTGTGGAACTTGGGGAAAAAAAAGTCAAAACAATAACACTTTTAAAAGGGAGAGGAACAGACAAAGGCAGCACATAGTTGAGGTCAGTACAGGAGAGAGAGAAAGAAAGAAAGAAAGAAAGAAAGAAACCCATACTGCTAACTGACGGAACAGTGGACCTGCACAGTTACTGCCTTTGCTGTTTGAATTCATGTATTGCTGGACATCGGAGTGCAAGTGGGAAAATTAACAAACAGTGAAATTCACAACTGATCTTGGAGGAACCTATTTGGAGAGGTCACATCACAGAAACAGATAAGTGAATATTTTTAAGTGTGGCCTTACAGTCAGTCTGCAGGAGAGAATAGAATGGGTTCTTTCTTGAATATTTGTTTTTATTGAAATGTGTCTCTTGATTAAACTTAAAAATACAAGCCGTAAGTATTAAGTTAATCTGGAGCAGTGTTTTGTCGAGGAATAAGATGGTGCTAATTTTCTGGGTCTGTCCATTGAAAGAAGTAAAAATAGCCTTTAGTAGAGTGACATGCTTTTCTTGTTGGATGTGGCAGTTTAGGGAGATCTTACATGTTACTGAGGATTATATCTGCAGTAAATGCCTTTGGTTGCGAATCCTATTAGATCGAATGGGTCAGTTAGAGAGACAGTTAGAAGCAATGAGAAATTTGCGAGAACAAGGGGGTGTGATGCTTTGCAGTTATAGGATGGGGGACAAGTCTCAGATACAGTCACATAGATGGGTTAACCCCAGGAAAGGTAAGAGAGGTGGGCAGGTAGTGCAGGAGTCTTCTGTGGCTATCCCCATTGCAAATAAGTATGCTGTTTTGGAAAATGTAGGAGGTGATGGATTCTCAGGGGAATGTAGGACAAACAGCCAAGTTTCTGGTACCGAGACTGGCTCCAAAGCAATGGGGGGTACATCAAGTTCCAAGAGATCAATTGTGTTTGGGGATTCTCTAGTCCGAGACATAGACAAATATTTCTGTGGCCAGCAGCGAAAATCAGAATGGTGTGTTGTCTCCCTGGTGCCAGGATCAAAGATGTCTCAGCAAGGGTACAGAATGTTCTCAAAGGGAAGAGGGAGCAGCAGGAGGACATTGTACACATTGGTACGAACGACATAGGAAAGGGAGAAGGATGAGATTCTGAAGGGAGAATATAGAGAGCTAGGCAAGAATTTAAAAAGGCGATCCTTGACAGTAGTAATATTGAAATTACTCCTGATGCTGTGAGCTAGGGAGAGCAGATGAATGTATGACTGGTGTATGGGAGAAGGATTCACATTTTTGGATGATTGGAATCTCTTCTGGTTGGAAGTGATCTGTACAAGAAGGACGGATTACACCTGAATTGAAAGGGGACTAATATACTGGCAGGGAGATTTGCTAGAGCTGCTCGGGAGGATTTAAACGAATAAGGTAGTAGGGTGGGACCAAGGGAGATAGTGAGGAAAGAGATCCTTCTGAGACTGATACAGTTGGGAAAAGAAGTGAATCAAACAGGCAGGACTGGCAGGGACAAAACAAGGAACAAGGAAAGACTGATAAATTAAACTACATTTAATTCAATGCAAGAGGCCTAACAGGGAGGGCAAATAAACTCAGGGCATGGGTAGGAACATGGGATTGGGATATCATAGCAATTATAGAAACATGGCTCAGGGATGGACAGGACTGGCAGCTTAATGTTCCAGGATACAAATGCTACAGGAAGGATAGAGAGGGAGGCAAGAGAGGAAGGGAAGTGGCATTTTTAATAATAGATAGCATCACAGCTGTACTGAGGGAGGATATTCCTGGAAGTACATCCAAGGAAGTTATTTGGGTTGAACTCAGAAATTAAAAAGGGATGATCACCTTTTTGGGATTATGCTATGGACCCCCCAATAGTCAGAGGGAATTTGAGAAACAACTTTGTAAGGAGATCTCAGCTATCTGTAAAAATAATAGGGTAGTAATGGTTGGGGATTTTAACTTTCCAAACATCGACTGGGACTGCCATAATGTTAAAGGTGGAGATGGAGAGGAATTTCTTAAGTGCATACAAGACAATTTTCTGATTCAGTATGTAGATGTACCTACTACAGAAGGTGCAAAACCTGACCTACTCTTGGGAAATAAAGCAGGACAGGTGACTGAGGTGTCAGTGAGGGAGCACTTTGGGGCCAGCAACCATAATTCTAATAATTTTAAAACAATGATGGAAAAGGATAGACCAGAACTAAAAGTTGAAGTTCTAAATTGAAGGAAGGCCAATTTTGACGGTATTAGGCAAGAACTTTCGAAAGCTGATTGGAGGCAGATGTTCACAGGTACAGGGACGGCTAGAAAATGGGAAGCCTTCAGAAATGAGATAACAAGAGTCTGGAGACTGTATATTCCTGTCAGGGTGAAAGGAAAGGCTGGTAGGTGGTGGGAATGTTGGATAGCTAAAGCAATCGAGGGTTTGGTTGAGAAGAAGAAGGAAACATATGTCAGGTATGGACAAGATAGATCGAGTGAATCCTTAGAAGAGTATAAAGGAAGTAGGAGTATACTTAAGAGGGAAATCAGGAGGGCAAAAAGTGGACATGAGATAGCAAACGCAAATAGAGTTAAGGAGAGTCCAAAGGGTTTTTACAAACACATTAAGGACAAAATGGTGATTAGGGAGAGAATAGGTCCCCTCAAAGATCAGCAACGTGGCCTTTGTGCGGAGCCACAGTAAATGGGGGAGATACTAAATGAGTATTTTGCATCAGTATTTACTGTGGAAAAGGATATGGAAAATATAGACTGTAGGGAAATAGATGGTGACATCTTGAAAAATGTCCATATTACAGATATGAAAGCGCTGGATGTCTTGAAATGAGTAAAGATGGATAAATCCCCAGGACCTGATCAGGTGTACCCAAGAACTCTGTGGGATGCTAGAGAAGTGATTGCTGGGCCCCTTGCTGAGATATTTGTATCATTAATAGTCACAGGTGAGGTGCTGGAAGACTGGACGTTGGCTAACGTGGTGCCACTGTTTAAGAAGGGTGGTAAGGACAAGCCAGGGGACTATAGACCGGTGAGCCTGATGTCGGTGGTGGGCAAGTTGCTGGAGGGAATCCTGAGGGACAGGATGTACATGTATTTGGAAAGGCAAGGACTGATTAGGGATAGTCAACATGTCTTTGTGCGTGGGAAATCATGTATCACAAACTTGACTGAGTTTTTTTAAGAAGTAACAAAGAGGATCGATGAGGGCAGAGCAGTAGATGTGATCTATATGGACTTCAGTAAGGCGTTCGACAAGGTTTCCCATGGGAGACTGGTTAGCAAGGTTAGATCTCATGGATTACAGGGACAACTAGCCATTTGGATACAGAACTGGCTCAAAGGTAGAAGACAGAGGGTGGTGGTGGAGGGTTGTTTTTCAGACTAGAGGCTTGTGACCAGGGGTGTGCCACAAGGATCGGTGCTGGGTCCTCTACTTTTTGTCATTTATACAAATGATTTGGATATGAACATAGGAGGTAAAGTTAGTAAGTTTGCAGATGACACCAAACTTGGAGGTATATTGGACAGTGAAGAAGGTTACCTCAGATTACAACAGGATCTTGATCAGATGGGCCAATGGGCTGAGGAGTGGCAAATGGAGTTTTATTTATATAAATACGAGGTGCTGCATTTCGGGAAAGCAAATCTTAGCAGAACTTACACATTTAGTGATAATGTCTGAGGTAGTGTTGCTGAACAAAGAGACCTTGGAATGCAGGTTCATAGCTCCTTGAAAGTAGAGTCGCAGGTAGATAGGATAGTGAAGAAGGCATTTGGTGTGCTTTCATTTATTGGTAAGAGTACTGAGTATTGGAATTGGGAAGTCATGTTGCGACTGTACAGGACATTGGTTAGGCCACTTTGGAATATAGCTTGCAATATCAGAAGGATGTTGTGAAACTTGAAATGTTACAGAAAAGATTTACAAAGATTTTGCCAGGGTTGGCTAACGGCATTCCTCCTCATCTCAGTTCTACTCCTGATTGCAGTTGGCCCAGAGTAGGGGACTCCTGGTGTTGGCGAGGGGACAGCAGAGTGGGGGACTCCTGGTGTTGGTGAGGGGACAGCAGAATTGGAGACTCCTGGTGTTGGTGAGGGGACAGCAGAGTGGGGAACTCCTGGTGTTGGTGAGGGGACAGCAGAGTGGGAGACTCCTGGTGTTGGTGAGGGGACAGCAGAGTGGAGGACTCCTGGTGCTGGTGATGGAACAAAAGAGTGGAGGACTCCTGGTGTTGGTGAGGGGACAGCAGAGTGGAGGACTCCTGTGTTGGTGAGGGGACAGCAGAGTGGAGGACTCCTGGTGTTGGTGAGGGGACAGCAGAGTGGAGGACTCCTGGTGTTGGTGAGGGGACAGCAGAATGGGAGACTCCTGGTGTTGGTGAGGGGACAGCAGAGTGGGGGACTCCTGGTGTTGGTGAGGGGACAGCAGAGTGGAGAACTCCTGGTGTTGGTGAGGGGACAGCAGAGCAGGGAACTCCTGGTGTTGGTAAGGGAGTAGCGGAGTGGGGTCTCCTGATTGCGGAGCGAGTGTGGGTTCATCATGGGACCTGGCATCAGTGACAGTATTGATAAGGAAGTTCCAGCAGCCCAGGGTGCCAACTGAAGAGTGGCGAATCCTACATTGGTGGATCTGACACAGACAGTCGCGAGGCGGTGGAGAAGGGCTGGCAATGCTGGTGTCACTGGTGAGCCGCCTCGGGCCTCAGGACTCTCTTTCTGATTCTTTAATTAATTCAAAATGGTGATAGCTGAAACTTTTCACTGTTATTTTTGCTGTAGAATGAAAGTAACATTAAATCATTCAACCTCAACTTATAAGGTCATCCCTTCGCTCTGAGACTGTGCCCTCAGGTCCTAGTCTCTCCTACTGAGTGGAAACATCATCTTTATGTCCACTCTGTACAGATCTCTCTCTATTCTAAGTTTCAATCAGATTCCCCTCATCCTCTAAACTCCATAGAATATTGAGTCAAAGACTTCAGCTGCTTCTCATTCGACAAGAATGATGCATGGGGTCATTTTTTAAAATCTTCCTTGGACCCCCCTCCAACGCTAGCACATCCTTCCTTATATACAAGGCCCAAAACTGCTCTCAATATTCCAAACTCGGCGAAAGTGGTTACTGCTGGAGATTAGAGTCAAGATTAGAGTGGTGCTGGAAAAGCACAGCAGGTCAGGCAGCATCCGAGGAGCAGGAAAATTGATGTTTCGGGCAAAAGCCCTGATGAAGCCCTGCATTCCTGGTGAAGGGCTTTTGCCCGAAACGTCGATTTTTATGCTCCTCGGTTGCTGCCTGACCTGCTGTGCTTTTCCAGTACCACTCTAATCTTGACTCATATTCCAAATACGGTCTGACCAGCATCTTATACCGCCTCAGCAATACATCTTTGCTCTTATATTCCAGCCCTCATGAAATGAATGCTAACATTATACAGTGTTTGACTTCCTAACTATCAACTAAACCTGCCAGTTAACCTGAAGAGCATCTTGAACTAGCACTCCCGAGTCCCTTGAAGCTTCAGATTTCTAAAGCCTTTCCCCACTTAGAAAATAGTCTGCATGTCTAATCTTCTTACCAAAATGCATAACCTCACACGTTCCCACATTGTATTCAATCTGCCACTTTCTTTGCCCACTCTCCTCGCCTTTCCAAGTCCTTCTGCAGCCTCCCCATTTCCTCAACACTACCTGTACCTCCATCTATCTTTGTGTCATCTGCAATCTTACCAATAATGATCATTCATTCAGATCATTAATGTACAACTTGAATAGTTTTGTCCCAACACAGACCACTGAGGAACTCCAGTAATCACCAGCTACCATTCTGTAAAAGACCCCTTCATTCCCACACTCTACCTTTTGCCAGTCAGCCAATCCTCTATGCATGCCAGTACCTTGTCCCAAACACCATGGGCTCTTATCTTATTTAGCAAGCTCCTGCGCAGAACCTTGTCAAAGACCTTCTGGAAATCCAAACAGATCATGGTTTGAGCTATAGGGAGAGGCTGAACAGGCTGGGGTTGTTTTCCCTGGACCGTAATGGCTGAGGGGTGTCCTTATAGAGGTTTATAAAATCATAAGGGGTATGGATAGGATAAATAGACACGGTCTTTTCCCTGGGGTGGGGTCCAGAACTAGCAGCCATAAGTTTAGGGTGAGAGGGGATAAATTTGAAAGGGAACTAAGGGTCACCTTTTTTACAGAGTTTGGTGCGTGTATGGAATGAGCTGTCAGAGGAAGTGGTGGAGGCTGGTACAGTTACAACATTTAAAAGGCATCTGGACAGGTATATGAATAGGAAGGGTGAGAGGGATATGGGCCAAATGCTGGCAAATGGGACAAGATTAATTTAGGATATCTGGTCAGCATGGATGAGTTGGATCAAAGGGTCTGTTTCCGTGCTATACATCTGTATGACTTGATGTCCACTGGCTCTCCTTTGTCTAACTTGCTCATCACTTCCTCAAAAAATTCTAATTGATTTGTCAGGCATGACCTCCCCTTGGTGAAGCTGTGCTAACTCTGCCCTATTTTACCAGGCATTTCCAAGTACTCCGCAAACTCATCCTTAATTGTAGACTCTAAATTTTATTAACAACTGAGGTCAGGCTGACTGGACCATAGATTCTTGTGTTTTGCCTCTCCCCCTTCTTCAACAGTGTGTTGCATTACACATTTTCCAGTCCTCTGGGGCCCTTTCTTATTCCAATGGTTCCTGAAAGATCACACCAATGCCTCCATGATCTCCTCAGTTGTCTCCTTCAGAACTCTCGAATGTAATCCATCCAGTCTGGGTGAGTTATCTGCCTTCAGACCTTTCAGCTTCCCCAGCACCTTCTCCTTAGTAATGACAGCTACACTTACCTTGGACCCCTGACTCTCTTGAGGTTCTGGTATGGTCCCTTGTGTCTTTCCACTGTGAAACCTGATGCCAAGTATCTACTCAATCCTTCTGCTTTTTTTTGTTTCCCATTACCACTTCTCTGGCCTCATTTTCTGACAATCCAATGTCCATTCTTGCCTCTCTCTTACCTTTTTGACCTTGCCTTGTGAAGATTTCTGGGTCTACACCTTTTGAGCTCAAGTTTTCTTCATGATCGAGGGTTTGCAGTGAGAGCCTTGCTACCACTTTTCACGGAATCCCAGAATGATTACAGCATAGAGGACACCATTCTGCCTCTGTGCCACAACTTCCTGAATGAGCTATTCACCGAGTTCCCTTCTCCTGCCTTCTCTCTGAGGCCAGCACACATTATCCCTCTTGAAATAACCATTCACTTCTTTTTTGATTGTATCGATTGAACCTGCCTCCTCCACGCTCTCCGACAGCACATTCCAGACCCGAATCACCATGAAATGTTTCTCCACATTTCACTTTTGCTTCTTCTACTAATCACTCTAAGTCTGTGCCCTCTCATTCTCTAGAACATTTCCTCCTTGCTTAGTTAACCCGATCTCCTCATGAGGTTGAATGCTCCTTCCAAATCTTCTCTAGTCCTTAAACAATCCCAAATTCTCCAGTCTTTTTGATAGGCTATGTTAAATTCCATTGCTGTGATTCTCTGATACAGGACCATGCAAACCAAAATAGTTCACAGGCAATTACTGTTAAGACCAGCCCTAATGCAAAGGGAAGATCACGTGGCGGAAGAAACCACTAATGACCAATAAATCGAAAATCCAAAGGTAAAATGTCACTGTCTTATAAGAGATGCTCAGCTGGTGCATTATTACTGTAAGTACATGAAATACAAGCCCTCAAGGAAAATACAATTTGTTTTCATACCAGACAGAAAGGATTATTGCATTAATACAGAAGCCCTGTATCAAATATAATGCCACCCTACAGCTACGGACAACACACAAAGTTCGAATTTTTGTAACTCCTTTTACCACTGCAGTTGGATAGAAGTAAAGTTCAAGATCTGAAAATGTAAGTTATCAGCTGAATTTATGAGGAGTTCCTCTCTCTTGTTTCCTCAGGTTTTCAAGAGATCAGCTTCACTGCACAATGACCTCTCACTCCACTGAGTGCATCAGCTTACACTAATGGACTTCATATCACAGCAGAAATGACAAGAGTCCTGAGGCATCGCATAAACTCATTCTCTGATGAACCTCTCGAGGCACGGGTCATGAGTTGGTGAGATGATCAAGCCACAACTTCGAATACTGTGCAAAAGCAAAACTGAAAAATGCATAGATTTGACCTACTCAGAGCTTTCAGATTTACTTGCAATTTATTTGCTGTAATCTGCATATTTGAAGATTGTGAAACTGCAGTGTAGACTGACAGCAGAAGAAATTTAATATTTGTTCTTCCTGACCGCACTAATATCCAGCCTGGGTCACAACTGCTCCAATCCTCGCTTATGCCCAATCCCAACTTCCTCTCTCCTAGCCAGGAAATGACCTACCCAATATGGTCATGGTCTGGATCATTCCATTCCAAATCCTATAACATCCACAGGTGGAAATCTACACAGTAGAAAGGCAGAAAAGGTCAATACTAAAGAAGGAGAGGAAAGACATGTAGTCAATGTAGCAAGGTTGGGAGTGTGACAGCCAATTTACAGAGTGATATCTCACAAACAGCAATGTGATAAATGACCAGATTGGCCACAAACATGTCTTTGATGTTATGACATCGTCGGAACTTTCCTTGCTGGATCAAAGAATCATCTGGGATGTGGGACCTCTCACATGGGCTGGCAAATCACTCACACCATAAACCAACTTATGCAAGGAATTGACACAGACACAAAAGACCAATTACGCTCCTTCTCTCCTGTAAATTTTATATATTCATGATGAAGTAACTGCACAGACGCTGGTATCCCATCACCAAGTCATCCTTTATTTACTTGGGCACAATACATTGGCTGTGGCCAGTCAGCTCGGAGTCAGACCCCTGCACTGAGGAGATTTGAAATCTCCTGGTTAGACTGGTCAGCTAGGGCTTTCCTGATTTGCCCAGGTTAACAACCCCAATCAAGGATCTTGTGGTCAATAAGATCCAGCTGGTTCTAATCACTACAGCCCTTCCTTCCTAAGTTCAGGGATATAGGCCTAAACTTTCTCCTGTAGCTTTTCTTGAGACATTTTTGCCCCGGATCTGGTTCCTCTGATTCAGGCTCTGACAAAGGCAGCCTGTACCAGACCATAGCCCGTCTCTTGCATCCAGAGCATCTTGGGAGAATCTCCTCCTGTTCTTTCATCGGTGACTATATCAAGGCTGCATCCACCTCGCACTCTGATGTTGGCTCGACACTAGATTGAGAGGGAGATCCTATGGTTTCTGACAGGCCTTCTGGCTGTTTTAAAGGGCCAGCTATGTTTTGCTTCTGTCCAGTTTGTGAGGTAACAGCTTTAGGTGATCCACGTGTTTGGTCAGGACCTTATGACTGACCCGAACTTTGTAAGTGACAGGACCTGGCCTCATGTCAACCTCATCTGATTCACATAGGACCATTTCAACGATTCTGGTACCAAACTTTATCCACTGAATTAAATTGTCTCTCTCATTTAGAGGCAGCATGTGGCCAGCATTGGTGTTCCTGCTGCTGTATCACCCTCCCCCCAGGTCTGGGAATATCAGGTTTAACCTGGTGTGAAGTCTTTTCCCTATCAGCAACTCTGCTGGAGCTATCCCTGTTGTTGTATGTGGGGTGGTCTTATAATCGAGCAGGAACCGGGACAGTTTGGTATCGAATGATGCTGTAGACTGCTTCCTTTGGTCTGCCTTAATGTTTGGGCCACTCTTTCCGCTAGACCATTGGACAATGGATGGCATGGAGCTGTCCTTACGTGCCAAATGCCATTGGGCTTCAGAAAATATTTGAAATCCCTGCTGGTAAATGACGTCCCATTGTCAGTGACCAATACTTCTGGGAGACCATGTATCGTGAACGATGCTCACAGCTTCTCATCCCTGAGTTTGCTGTGAATGAACTTTATGTATGTCCAACCATTTTGAATGGGTGTCTACAAAGACCAAGGATATTAAATCCGTGAAAATATCGGCATGGTAGACATGCAATCAAGTCCAAGGTTTTCTCAGCCATTCCCACAAATGTCGGGGAGCTGCTGATGGCAATTTATGTCCTTGATGGCACTCTGGGCACTGTCCCGCCAATGCAGCTATGTTGGCATACAAACCTGGCGACCACTCACAGCTAGTCATTGGTATCTTCATCTTGGAAACCTCTAGCTGAGTTCAGCCAGTATCTGGCAGTGACCATTACTCAGGACAATCACTCTTGCTCCCCACAGTAATAAGGCATCCTCTACAGTGATGTCTTTTTGCCAGGTCTAGAATGACTTCAATCTGGGTTGCGATAGCCCTTCTGTTTCCTCTATTACCACCAGCTGTTTCAGTTTCACTAGGAGAGGATCTTTTTTGTATCCACAGTCAGATATTGTCAGCATTAACTGGAAGGGTGTCCAGGAAGTTCAAAGTCAAGATGGACTCTTCTAGGTGAGGCACCACTGGTGGAGTATCTGCTAGTGGGAGGCAGCTCAAGGGATCCGCATTAGCCACTTGGCTTCCCAGGCAGTGTTCCAACTTGTACTTGTACGTGCTGAGAATAAGGGCCCAATGCTGAATTCTATCAGAACCTATAGACGGCATCGCCTTGTCTTCGTTCAGTAGCCCTAGCAGGGGATTGTGAACTGTTACTACGACAGATTCCCATTTGTAAAGGCACTGACGGAACTTCCTCATACCAAAGATGACTGCCAAATCTCCATTCTCTATCTGGACGTATTTCTGTACAGCATCAGTCAAAGTCTGGGAAGCATGCACGACTAGGCATTCCTCTCCATTGGGCCACTGGTGAGCTAACACTGCCCAACACCGTGCGGGGAGAAATCACATGTCAGCACTGCCTTTCACTTTGAATCGTAGTGGGCCAACACATTAGGTGATGATAGCAGCTTTTTCAGTTACCTAAAGGCTACTTCTTGGCTACATGACCATTTCCAAGGCTGACCCTTTTGCAATAGCAGGAGTAAGGGTGCCAAGGTGGTGGCCAGGTTATGTATGAATTTTCCGTAATAATTCATTAATCCAAGGAAGGACTTACACTCCAGTACAGACGTGGAAAACAGGGCTCCTTTGATCACCCTCACTTTATCCTCCAACGGATGTAACCCAGTTTTGACAATTTTATAACCCAAGTAGGAGCACCTAGAACACACATTGTTCTGTTTTAAGGTGTACCTTCACCTGGGAGAAACGTGTAAGCACAATGTCCAAGTTCTTCAAGTGCTCTTTATTAGTCTTCCCTAATATTAATACATCATCCAGATAAATGGCAACCTGAAGTACCCCTTGTAAAAAGTTTTCCATGGTCAGCTAGAAAAGGATGCAGGCTGATAATACCCCAAATGGCCATCTTGTATATTGATATAAGCCCCTATGAGTATTAATTGTAGTGTACTTCAGGAAATCCTTATCCAGTCACAATTGCAGGTAGGCATGGATCATGTCTAGCTTCATAAAGGATATCCCTCAACCAACTCTGCGTACAAGTCCTCTCTGTGGGGGAGTGGGTATTTATCCAGCTGTGAGAAGCAGTTTACCATTTGCTTAAAATCCCCACAAAGGCGAAGTGAGCCATCCAGCTTCACAATCGGTACAACTAGTGCTGCCCATTCTGCAAACTGCACTGGTTTGAAGACTCCTTCGCTCTCCAGCCTCCCGACTTCCACCTCTACTTTTGCTGCCAGGCAAATGGTACCAGGTAGGCCTTGCAAAATCATGGAATTGCTTCCTGGTCAACACGTGAAGTGGATTTCATTCCTTTGATAGTCCCAAGCCCTTCCTGAAATACACCTCTGTATTTCACTAAAATTTCACCGAGACAGCCATTTCTGGTCAAAGAATGTTGAGCCAATCCAGGTGAATCTTCCCCAACTAATTCTGCTCCAATGGGCTTGGGCCCAAGCCTTTTACTATCATCAGTTGTAACTGCATAAATTGCATCTCATAGGAGACTAGACCCAAAGTTGTACCCTTAATCTCAGTATGGCTGAGGTCTTGTGCAAACTTAAGGGTTGGAGTCCTGAGTGAATCTTGTTAAAGACAGACTCTGCAACCACAGATACTGTTGCACCGGTATCAACCTCCATAGGAACTGGAAGGCCATTCACCAAAGATTAATTTTAATCGGTTCTGATTTGGATCTCACTGAATAATTTAAATGCTCCAACCCACAGGTAGAGGGATTTTCCAGGGTGTGCACTCTCCTGGGTCCTGACATATGAGTTTTCTTACTCACGTCAGGCCTTGTAGGGCTCCTTTGCTCTCTCAAGACCACATATCGGCAGCAACTGCAATGGCTTGCCAGGCCAGATCCTGATGAACATTTTAGCCACTTGGTTGATATTTGGATTTGTTGTTGGGTTCTGCTATGGGCTGGTCTAGGGACCCTCTGCTCAGGGTATGCCCTGTGCAAGGGTATGCAATTGCCTACACTCAAGAGAGGTCCCAAGCTCAGTCAGAGAGGTGAGGGAGTCCACTTCCATTGGGATGCTCTTTAGTTCCCATGCTCCGCTTGCCATATTTTCTAATGACAAAGCCAGTTGTTGTGCCTGTTTGCAGTCCAGTTGGGCCTCCGCTAGTAGGTGTTTCTGCATGATTACATGTTAATCCCACATCCCAAATGGTCTCTCAGTATCTCATTCAGGGCTAACCCAAAATTACGTGCCTCTGCCAGTGATCTGAACCTCATCAAAAATCCCGATAAGATTCCCCAGTTCTCTAACAGCCAAATATAATCGATCATGTCTCAGAATTAGAGGAGGTGTGGGGCCGTAATATTCCTTAACCAACTCCTTTCAACCCTTGGACGGTTTTAGTGTGTTGTGCCTCTGAGAAAGTTAAGCCCCTTACAACTGAGAATGCTGCGGATCCGCAAGCAGTCAGAAGAAAAACTCATTGCTTTTCATTGGCCCCAATGCCATTTGCCCAGAAAAGAAAAGTCATATTCTTTAAACATACTAGCCCCCGTCTTCAACAGCAGGATCAAATGAGTCAAACTTCCCAAATAAAGTCATGATGCCAGAAATGCTTATCCCACTCTCCTTGCCACTGAAATAACAGCACAGACTCCTGCCCGGAGGAGGTACTAAACCTCCACATTAGGATTTTTTTAAAAATTAATCATCCATGTCATGTGTGTGTAAGTGCAGGAGTCAATAAAAACACCATGTTCAAAATAATTTCCTTCAATATATTCCACCACGAGAAAGAACACTCGTGTGGCCAGGGAACCAGTGTCAGGAAGATGGGGCAATGACTACATGAAAGAAAAAGTGAACGAGGTAAAAACAATGACTGCAGATGCTGGAAACCAGATTCTGGATTAGTGGTGGTGGAAAAGCACAGCAGTTCAGGCAGTATCCGAGGATCAAGAAAATCGACATTTCGGGCAAAAGCCCGTCATCAGGAATACAGGCAGAGAGCCTGAAGGGTGGCTAGATGA
>NC_057724.1:77542098-77545837 GCF_004010195.1 Chiloscyllium plagiosum | reverse complement strand
TGGACCTGACCAGGTAGTCATGGAGGGAACGGTCTTTGCGGAAGGCGGAAAGGGGTGGGGAGGGAAATATATCCCTGGTGGTGGGGTCCGTTTAGAGGTGGCGGAAATGTCAGCAGATGATTTGGTTAATGCGAAGGTTGGTAGGGTGGAAGGTGAGCACCAGGGAAGTTCTGTCCTTGTTACGGTTGGAGGGGTGGGGTCTGAGGGCAGAGGTGCGGGATGTGGACGAGATCTGTTGGAGGGCATCTTTAACCACGTGGGAACGGAAATTGCAGTCTCTACAGAAGGACATCTGGTGTGTCCCGTGGTGGAACTGGTCCTCCTGGGAGCAGATACGGTGGAGGCGGAGTAATTGGGAATACGGGATGGCATTTTTGCAGGAGGTAGGGTGGGAAGAGGTGTAAACCAGGTAGCTGTGGTTGTCGGTGGGTTTGTAAAAAATGTCAGTGTCAAGTCAGCTCCTCTGACCAGCCTATTCCCTCCCAACACCCACCAGCTCACCCCCTGCCCCCCAACTCCCCACACCGGGGATCAGGAGTGTGGGACTGAAGTCCAACCAAAAGCAGAGGAGGAGGACCCTTCTGGTTATATATTTTTTTCTCAATCCTCTGTTATTTTGTTTTCCCCTACAACCCCCTCACACTACCACCAAACAGCGGTGGTGCTTATTTTTTCCCAGAACCCAAGTTGTATGTATGCAGGTGTAGGACACAGTAAAGAACAAGTACAGAAATATTAATTCATATTCCACCATCAAAAAGAAAGGAGGCAATTCGCCTGGTGTGCTGACCAATATTTACACATCTACTCTCGCCTAAACAAAATGACTCATTTACCTCCCATTTGAACTTCAGCCATTCACTACATGATGAGCACAGCAAAGTTCAAAAGTAGGTACTCCATTACTTGCCATGAGGTCAGGCAAGGTATTGTCTAAATGTAAAAGTTCTTCATTTCTTTAAATAGGTACAGCAATTACTTAACAACAAATGATCTGGGACAAAAAGAGCAAAAGGTGAACATCAGTCAAGTTACAAAATATTTACTATTGAAAGATTAATATGATGGGTTTCATGATGAACTCAATGGATATAATGAACAGTAGTGTTTACCATTACATCTGCTGTGCATTCACACTATGCTTCACAGGAACTAATGAATAGAGGAGCATTGTTATCTCACTCAGGCTCCTTTGCTATTTGCCTTTGGTTTCAATACAATCATTTGACTGGCCTTTTATTGAATTTATTGTCCTTTGTGGAGCTTGATTTTATAGGAATCGCAAAAACTTTCATCCTCCCAACTCACAACACATTGGCTGGCCTTCAATGAGTTGAAAAATTCCATAATCCTGTGAAGAAGATCAACAAACTGGCAAAGCCTCTATTGTTGGCCATGCCTTAGGTTAAAAAAAGAGATGTATCCCAACAAGTGCATTATATACACACAGTGGTCCAAAGTGTCTCCTCTGGCCACAAGCACTTGTTTGATACGAGCTGTTTGGAGAGTACACCGTGGGAATTAATGCATACACTTAAATGAGTACATGGTAGTTTAGATGGAAGATCACAGACCAGAATTGTTAACTCTGTTTTTCTCAATGCTGCCAGGTTTGCTGCATATTTTATGTACTTATTTAAGGATTTCTATGACATGACATCTATAAAGAAATGCAGCCTGAGCAGATATGCAACATTAATGGATTATTTTGGAATTTAAATATGGGATGATATCTGCTTCTCCAATGTTTCTGGGCAATAGACTTGGAATCCCCTTCCTAACAGCACGGTGGGTTGGTTCAAACTTGAGAATTAGGAGCAGAAAGAGTCCCTTGAGCCTGCTCTGCCATTCAATTCGTTTACAACTGACTGTTTCAAATTCCATAATCACACCTCCTTCCAATAACCCTTGATTTGCTGATCTGTCCAGAACAATGACAGCCTCTCTGAGGCAAAGTGTTCCAAACTCCAACAACCTAAAAAGTGGAAAAGAAATATAAATCCCTAACTAGGTTCTAACCAGCAACTTCCTCATTTTTGAACACCACACCCTACTTCTGGAATCACCCACATGAGGAAGCAACCTTTTCCCATTCATCTTGTCAAGATCATTCAGGATTTTACAAACTTCCATCAAATCATTCCTCATTCTACTAAACTCCAGTGAAAACAAGCCCAGTCGGTCCAACCTTTCGCTATAAGGTAACAAATCCATTCCAAGAATTAATCTAATAAACCTTCTTTTAACACATTCCAATGCAAAACTGCACACAGTATTTTAGATATAATCTCAGAAATCCCTGTATAATTGAAGCATAACATCCTTACTCTTATGTTTAATTCATCTTGGAATAAAGGATTCCATTTGCCTTCACAATTACTTGCTGTGTCTACATGCCAATATTTAGTAACTTTGTACACCCGTACACACGCATCCCTCTTCAGCTTGGAATTCTACAGTGATTCTCTGCTTAAGTAATACTTTGCCTTTTTCACTCTTCCTTCAGAAGTGACCAAATTAACATTTTCCCAATCATATATTCCATCTGCCAGATTCTTGCCCAGTCACTCAATCTATCTATAACCGTAACACCTTGGTCATATGGCATGGTAGGTAGCATTTGGGCTGGGCTAGTCATTTTTTTGTATTGACGTTCTAAACTCCCCCATCCCCCATTGAGGATGGCAATAATTGTGGAACCTCCTCCTCCAGTAAGTTGCTACATTCTCCATCACCATTTATGACTGGATATGGCAGAATGGCAAATTGACATATTTGTTTGTTGTGGGATCACTTAACTTGAGTTTGGAATGCAAGTAGTCTTGAGTTGTTGCTTCACCAAGTTGGTATGTTATTTTATATGCCTGGTGGTGCTCCTGGCATGCTCTCCTACACTCTACATTGAACCAGGATTGATCCTCTAACTTGATGGGGTGTTGTCGAGGGGTGAGTATACTTAACCATTTATTTACAGGTTGTGATTGAATGCAATTCTGATGCTGCTGATGGCACAGAACACATCTTGAATATCTGGATTTGAGTTGCTAGACCTAATCTCAATCCATTCCATTTGCTATGATGGTGGTGCACACAACACAATCTAATCTGTCCTCAGTGTGAAGTCAAGACTAATCAGTGGTCACTTCTGCGAATACTGTCATGGGCATGTTCTTCTGTGACAGGTAAATTGGTGGGAGAAAGGTCAAGTGGGTTTTTCCCCTGTAGTCAGTTCTCTTATTACCTTTGAGGAGGTGACCAAGCATGTAGATGAGGGTAGAGCAGTGGATGTAGTATACATGGATTTTAGTAAGGCACTTGATAAAGTTCCCCATGGTAGGCTTATGCGGAAAGTCAGGAGGAGGCATGGGATAGTGGGAAATTTGGCCAGTTGGATAGAAAACTGGCTAACCGGTCGAAGTCAGAGAGTGGTGGTAGATGGTAAATATTCAGCCTGGAGTCCAGTTACAAGTGGAGTTCCGCAGGGATCAGTTCTGGGCCCTCTGCTGTTTGTAATTTTTATTAATGACTTGGATGAGGGAGTCGAAGGGTGGGACAGTAAATTTGCAGATGATACGAAGATAGGTGGAGTTGTGGACAGTGAGGAGGGCTGTTGTCAGCTGCAAAGAGACTTAGATATGATGCAGAGCTGGGCTGAGGAGTGGCAGATGGAGTTCAACACTGCCAAGTGTGAGGTTGTCCATTTTGGAAAGACAAATAAGAATGCGGAATACAAGGTTAA
>NC_057724.1:77534189-77542042 GCF_004010195.1 Chiloscyllium plagiosum | reverse complement strand
GGAAGTCGTACGAGGGTAGGTTGAGAGTTCTCGGCCTTTTCTCGTTGGAACGGCGTAGGATGAGGGGTGACTTGATAGAGGTTTATAAGATGATCAGAGGTATAGATAGAGTAGACAGTCAGAAACTTTTTCCCCGGGTACAACAGAGTGTTACAAGGGGACATAAATTTAAGATGAAGGGTGGAAGGTATAGGGGAGATGTCAGGGGTAGGTTCTTTACCCAGAGAGTGGTGGGGGCATGGGATGCGCTGCCTGTGGGAGTGGCAGAGTCAGAATCATTGGTGAACTTTAAGTGGCAATTGGATAGGTACATGGATGGGTGCTTAAGCTAGGACAAATGTTTGGCACAACATCATGGGCCGAAGGGCCTGTTCTGTGCTGTATTGTTCTATGTTCTATGTTCTATGTTCTATGTACCTGCTGAATAAACAGACTTTGGAGTGCAGGTTCATAGTTCCTTGAAATGCAGGTAGTCAGGATAGTGAAGAAGGTGTTTGGTATGCTTTCCTTTATTAGTCAGAGTACTGAGTACAGGAATGTTGAACTCATGTTACGGCTGTACAGGACATTGGTGTGGCCATTTTTAGAATATTGCATGCAATTCTGATCTCCCTGCTATAGAAAAGATATTGTGAAACTTGAAAAGGCTCAGAAAAGATTTACAAAAATGTTGTCAAGGTTGGAGGGCTTGACTTACAGGGAAAGGCTGAATGGGCTGGGCTGTTTTCCCTGGAGCTTCGAAGGCTGAGGGTGACCTTACAGAAATATTAAATCATGGATAGGGTAAATAGATAAGGCCTTTTCCCCAGGTTAGAGTTGTGCAAAACTAGAGAGTATTGATTTAAGGTGAGAAGGGAAAGACTTAAAAAAGACCCAAGGGGAACCTTTTTGATGCAGTGGGTGGTATGTGTATGGAATGAGCTGCCAGAGGAAGTGGTGGAGGCTGGTACAATTACAATATTTAAAAGGCATCTGGGTGGGTACATGGATAGGAAGGGTTTAGAGGGATAAATGCTAGCAAATGGGACTAGATTGCTTTAGGATATTGGGTCTGCATGGACAAGCTGGACCGAAGGGTCTGCTTCCATACTGTACATCTCTATGACTCTATGACCAAGTGTGTAATAGAAAGGTAGGTTAACATGTAGGAAACAGTGATCAGAACATTATTAGATTTGTAAACAAAACATTGAAAAGAAAAGTCAAAGACAAAGATATATGAACTGAACAAAAGATTATTTTCAATTCACCTAAAAGGGCCCAGACAAAAAAATTAAATAACTGCAAAATGAGGCAACGCACAATGAAACAATGTGGACAAACAATGGTAAAGATTCAAACAGCAGATGATTAAACATATTCCCACAAACTCTAAAGGCAGATTGCAGACAAAAGCCTGAAGATCCTTCAATTAATAAAGGAACAGACATTAAAGAGAGACTTAAAATGGACACGCAAATCAAATCTAAAGAGAAACAAAGACTTGTATTTCTATAACATCTCTCATGAAATCACATGGCTTCAAAGTGATTTGTAGCCTTTAAAAAGCTTTTGAAATGTAGTCAGTTTGTGATGTACAAATTGCAACAGTCAAATGATGTACAGCAAGGTCCTATAAAGAGTAATGTGGCAATCAAATAGATAATTTTACTAGTTGAGGATTACCAGGAGCTGATACCCAAATAAGACATTAGTGAATCCACAGTAAAACAATATTCTTGCACCAAGTCAATCTTTATTTACACATGAACAGTCCTTAGGTATAACAATGTCTCAAACAGAGTCAGGCACTAATTGTCAGTATCTCTGACACTCAACCTTTTTATGTCAGCCAGGGCTCCTGATTGGACCAGATTAACAGCCCGAATCAGGGAACTCTTATTCTATGTTGTCTGGCTTGCTGAGCTCCTTACAATCACTGCACATAGAAAATATCGATTCTGAAGCAGGAAATCTTCATAGACATTTAACAGATATATACAGATGGGCATGTACATAAAGTAACGTTGGGGATTTTACAGATTCATATTCAAGGACACAGTTAATTCAAGAAGCAAACCAATTATTTGAGAAAACAACAGTTCCTTTGCACAAAAGTAGATATTACAGATAATTGATTTTTTAAAATGTGTTTGCTACTAAGGTACATGATATTAGAAAAGTTGAGGAATGAATTGGAAGCTGATTATTGGGTAGATAAAAAAGAGTAATGGTCAGTGGGTCTAATTGGAACAATATAAGCAGTATGTAGCTTGATGGTTTCCTATCATTTATCTCAATAAGTTCTGACTAAGATATAAGGACACATGCTAACAATATTTGTAGATGAAACTAAAATGGAGGTTGGTGATTAATTAGGTGGTGGGCCGTAAGTTATGTCGGAAGATCATGGACGTGTGAGTGCATTGGTAACAAGGAACATAAGAAGCAGTAAGACTGGGGCTGAGCAATTCCTGTCCCCATGGATCTGGGCACCCTGAGAAATCAAAATCTGCCTGTCTTTGTCTGAAATGGATTCAACATTGGACCACCCATAATCATTTGTGGTTGAGAACTCCAAAGATGTATAATTCTTAGAGAAAATTAATTTCTCCTCATCTCAATCCAAAATCATCAGTCCTTTATTCTGAATCTGTGTCCCCAGGTTTTAGTTTCTCCAGCCAGTGGAAATAGTGGTGACCCTGTCGGGACCCTTCAGAATCTTCTATGTTTCAATGAAATCACTTCTCATTTTTCTAAAGATGAGAGAATATGAACACAATTTGCTCAGCCTCCTACAATAAGGAAAACCTTTCATTAATTTATTAAACCTTTGTGGTCCCACCTCCAATGCAAGTATATCGTTTCTTGCTGTGGAGAAGAATGTTATGTAAAGTGTTTCTCTTTTGTTCTCACTGTACAATTGCAATGAAACATATTTATTCATGTATTCCAGTGCCCTTGCAATAAATGACAAATATACTATTGCCTCCTAATGTCTTTTAGCCTGTATGCTAACTTAGTATGTTCCTTTTATTGGTACATCCTACTCTGTCCAGAGAGTAACAAAAATTGCTGGAGAAACTCAGCAGAATTAATTCGCCTGAATGGGAACGTTTTACTGAGATTTGAGTACCACATTTTGAGATCAAGGTCTGAGAGCATCTGTGGACAGAAAGCAGAATTAACACTTTGAGTCTCGTAACCCTTTTCAGAACACTACTTTCTTTGAACACCAACATTCATAAATTTGGCTTGTGCTATAACCCATAATATCCCATTTTCTTAACAAAAAAGAACACACTAATTGTAAATTCATATAATCTATAGCACTGTGTCAACCATAATTACTAAGTTCATTAGTTATTTAACTTAAGCTCATTGATTCAACTCCATGCACCAATATTACAAAAGATGTGAGAAGATTTATGAAACAATAGGAACTCGGAAGATGATTGAAGTGTTGGAATATGAAATAGACCATGATGTAAAGGAGTAGCAAAGCTTCACATAGTTGTGCCACATGAGGCAGTAGTTGTGCTTTTGACAGAAGAGGAATAAAAGTCAAGGCTAGAAGGACCAACAAAAAGGCAGTAGTAAATCATCCAAATAATACATCCCTTCTTCTGACGAAGAGTCACCAACTCTATTTTTCTCTCCACAGATGCTGACAGACCTGTTGAGACTTTCCAACAATTTCTGATTTTGTTTCACACCCCCTACGCAGTTTGCTTTACATAGTCAGGCAGGAAGTATAATGGGTGGTTCGTTCATCCCCAACCCACAAATACACCCCTTAGAATTGAAAATCCCCCCAGCCATTCCAGCTCAGGTTGGTTTCCATAGCAACTTTTTGCCCAGATTAGAAATTCTTAATTTCAGATGTGCTGCTGTAACATTGACAAAATACTTCATCAACAGGAGAGAGAGAGAGAGAGAGAGAGAGAGAGACAGAGACAGAGACAGACAACACTATCTGCTTCCGTATCTCGAACAGATTGTTCTGAGCACTACGGATAGGAGAAAAGACACTAACCCCTACACTCTTTAAAAACTGGATAAATTAACCCTTTGCTGGCCTTATTCTGAAGGCAAGGCCATTGTTGAAGCAACTGAATGTACTTAGGCCTTGGATAGTCCAAGGAAATCACTGTTCTTCAAGATAGTGTCTTAGGCTCTGCCTTCTTCAGCCGCTTCTTCTATGACCTTCCCTCCATCATAAAGTCAGAAGTGGGGATGTCTGGCACCACTGCGACTCCTCAATCACTGAAGCAGTCATGTCCAAATGCAACAAAGACCTGGATGATATCATGGCTTTGGTAATAAATGGGAAGCAATATTTGCAGGTAGTAAGTTCCAGACAATGAGCATCTCCAATAAGACAGAATCTAATAACCTACTCTTGATGTTCAATTGCACTATTAGTATCAAATGCCCGACTATCAAATCCTGGGTGTTACTGTGATCAGAAACAAATGAACCAGTGAAAAATACAAGAATGGGTCAAAGATAAGGAATTCTCTGGCAAATATCTCAGCTCCTGATTCCCTAAACCTGTCCAACATTTACAAGGTAAAAACAATGAGTGCAGATGCTGGAAACCAGATTGTGGATCAGTGGTGCTGGAAGAGCACAGCAGTTCAGGCAGCATCCGAGGAGCTTCGAAATCGACATTACGGGCAAAAGCCCTTCATCAGGAATAAAGGCAGTGAGCCTGAAGCGTGGAGAGATAAGCTAGAGGAGGGTGGGGGTGGGGATAGAGTAGCATAGAGTACAATGGGTGAGTGGGGGAGGGGATGAAGGTGATAGGTCAGGGAGGAGAGGGTGCAAGCACTGAGTAGTGTTTACACCCTGCAGTACATTAATTGACAAAGGACTCTGTGACAGATAGATCGGTGAGACCAAGGTCATGTAGAAAATTTCCTCTTCTTGGTTACTTCATCACCTACTGCAGGACCAATCTAGCAGTTATGTTCTTTGGGATTCAAACATTAATGGTACTACTAAACCACTTTGGATGACGAACACTGAAATCTCCCACCTAGAGTACATTCTGTGCTCTTGCCAGTCTCAGTGTTTTTTCTGTTGGAGGAGCACATGCAGTAAGGCAAAATAATCATCGGGAGATTTCATGTTTGGCTTGATGCCATAAATCCTCATGGGGGTCTACAGTCCATGCTGATGACTCCCTGGGCAACTCCCTCCTGACTGTTTACCACTATGCCATGATCCCTGGTGGGTATGTCTTGTCAATGGGGTGGGACATAGAGTCATCCAGAACAGAAACAGACTCTTTAGTCCAACCCATCTGTACCGACCAGTATCCCTACAGTGTGGAAACAGTCCATTTGGCCCAACAGGTCCACACTGACCTTCTGAAGAGTAACTCACTCAGACCCTTTCACTTGCCCCCTATTATTCTACATTTCTCCTGGCTAATGCACCTAGCCCACACACCCTAAAGGCTAGGTGCATTAGCCCAGACTGTCAAGTATTAGTCTGGGCACCAGAAGCGATAATGGCACACACAGTCCTATTGATTGTGTAAATTCTGCTTTACTAACATAACAAGCCAAAGTTAGATAGATGTCTGGTAGACAAGTCAACCAGCAACATGACATAGCCATACTCATGGAATTATACCTTTCAGTCACCCCATCCCCTTCCAATGTGGATGGTGAGTGTACGGATTGAGCTGCCACAGGAAGTGGTGGAGTTTGGTACAAATGCACCATTTAAAAACGCATCTGGAAGGATACATGAGTAGGAAGGATTTAAAGGGATATGGGTCAAATGTTGGCAAATAAGACAAATAGGTTTAAGATATCTGGTCGGTATGGATGAATTGGACCGAAGGGCCTGTTTCTGTTCTGTATGACTCTATGTCCCATCCTATCGACACAACATACCCACTATAGGTCATGATGTAGTGGTAAACAGTCAGGAAGGAGCTGCCCTGGGAGTCCTCAGCATGGACTGTAGACCCCCATGAGGATTTATGGCATCAAGCCAAACATGAAATCTCCCGATGATTATTTTGCCTTACTGCATGTGCTCCTCCAACAGAAAAAACACTGAGACTGGCAAGAGCACAGAATGTACTCTAGGTGGGAGATTTCAGTGTTCGTCATCCAAAGTGGTTTAGTAGTACCATTAATGTTTGAATCCCAAAGAACATAACTGCTAGATTGGTCCTGCAGTAGGTGATGAAGTAACCAAGAAGAGGAAATTTTCTACATGACCTTGGTCTCACCGATCTATCTGTCACAGAGTCCTTTGTCAATTAATGTACTGCAGGGTGTAAACACTACTCAGTGCTTGTGAAGCGGAAGTCCTGTCTTCATGTTGAGGATTCCCTACATTGTGTTGTGTGACACAGCCACCATTGAATGAAATAAATTTTGATAAGATTTAACAACTCAAAACCAGGCATCCATAAGGCACTGTGGGTTACCAGTAACAGCAGAAATTGGCTATGGATCCTGACAACATTCCGATAATAGAACTGGGTAATCATGTTCAGCAGACGTAAAGGAAACCTTCATATTCCCCTCGAAACCACACACATCCTGACTTGCGATTGTTTCATTTGCATTTTCATTTCTGCAGGATGAAAATCCTAAACTCCCTCCCTCATAGGTCTGTGGCTGTAGTTTTTTGATTAATCTGCTTGGTCACACCTCCAGGGCAGATAGGATTTGAACCTAGACTATCTCACCCCCCAGATAGGGCTACTGTATCAGACAAGACAGCAGCTCACATTGTGGATGCACGGACACCCTATGGACTGCAGCACTTTAAGAAGGCAGTTCATCAGCATCTTCCCCAGTATATTTGGGGATGGGCAACAAATACTGGCCGAGCCAGTGACACACACATCCTTTGAATTCATTAGAAAAGAAATTACATCTTCAAACATCATTACCAAAGCTCTATTATAATGTTGTGATTCTTTGTAAAGATTGTACATTTAGAGACACAGAGTCATAGAGATGCAAAGCACAGAAACAGACCCTTCAGTCCAATAGGCCCCAGCCTATTCAACCTCTCCCTATAACTCAAATCCTCCAACTCTGGCAACATCCTTGTAAATGTTTTCTGAACCCTTTCAAGTCTCACAACATCCACAACATTTACAGTAAGTTGTCATTTACATAGAGCACTGTATTTCTTCAGACGCATTGCAATGTTTTTACTTTGGAAAAAGCCCAATTTACAGTGGAAACTGTCCTTTCAGTCTTAAAAAAAAGAGTGACACGATGGCTCAGTGGTTAGCACTGCTATATCACAGCGCCAGGGACCCAGGTTTGATTCCACCCTTGGTGACTGTCTGTGCGGTGTTTGCATGTTCTCCCTGTGTCTATGCTGGTTTCCTCTCACAGTCTAAAGATGTGTATGTTAGGTGGTTTTGCCATGCTAGATTGCCCATAGTGTCCAAGGATGTGTGGGTTAGGTTTCGCATAAACCAAATCATCCGCCGACATTTCCGTCACCTCCAAACAGACCCCACCACCAGGGATATATTTCCCTCCCCACCCCTCTCCGCCTTCCGCAAAGACCGTTCCCTCCGTGACTACCTGGTCAGGTCCACACCCCCCTACGACCCACCCTTCCATCCTGGCACTTTCCCCTGCCACCGCAGCGACTGTAAAACCTGCGCCCACACCTCCTCCCACACCTCTGTCCAAGGCCCTAAAGGAGCCTTCCACATCCATCAAAGTTTTACCTGCACATCCACTAATATCATTTATTGTATCCGTTGCTCCTAGCAGAGCGCTTTAGGGAACATCTCCGGGACACCCGCACCAATCAACCAAACCGCCCCGTGGCCCAACATTTCAACTCCCCCTCCCACTCTGCTGGGGACATGGAGG
>NC_057724.1:77523645-77534144 GCF_004010195.1 Chiloscyllium plagiosum | reverse complement strand
GAGGACATGGAGGTCCTGGGCCTCCTCCACCGCCGCTCCCTCACCACCAGATGCCTGGAGGAAGAACGCCTCATCTTCCGCCTCGGAACACTTCAACCCCAGGGCATCAAAGTGGACTTCAACAGTTTCCTCATTTCCCCTTCCCCCACCTCAGCCTAGTTCTAAACTTCCAGCTCAGCACTGTCCCCATGACTTGTCTGGACTTGTCTGACCTGCCTATCTCCTTTTCCACCTATTCACTCCACCCTCTCCTCCCTAACCTATCACCTTCATCTCCTCCCCCACTCACCTATTGTACTCTATGCTACTCTCTCCCCACTCCCACCTTCCTCTAGCTTATCTCTCCACGCTCCCGGCTCACTGCCTTTATTCCTAATGAAGGGCTTTTGCCCGAAACGTCAATTTCGAAGCTCTTTGGATGCTGCCTGAACTGCTGTGCTCTTCCAGCACTACTTCCAGCACATTTACAAGGCTCAAGTCAGGATTGTGCTGGAACAGTCTCCACATTTCTGGATGAGTGCAGCTGAAACAACACCCAAGAAGCTTGACACCATCCAGGACAAAACAACTGCTTGGCTGGCAGCACATCCACAACATTCAACATTCGCTCTCTCCGCCTCTGACACCCTGAGCGTTTACATATGCACTGCACTATCACGAACAGAAATTCACTGAGCCTGTCTGACAGCACCTTCCAAACCTGCATCCTTTACTACCTAGAAGGACAAAAGCAGCAAATACATGGGAATGCCATCGCATGCACGTTTCCCTCTGAGACACTTACCATCCCGACTTGGAAATATGTCGCTGCTCCCTCACCATTCATGGGTCAAAATCCTGCAGCTCCATTGCAAACAATCCTGTGGCTAGGCCAATAACCCAAAGGCATTAACGGTTCAAGAAGACAGTTCACTATCATCTCTCTGGGAATGTTAGGTGCGGTCAATAAATGCTGGCTCAGGCAGCAATGTCTGCATTCCATAAATGGATGAAAAATGTTATGATTGTGAAATTTCTGGCACTTGCAGCATACATTATATAACATCCTTAACATAGGAAAAAAGACAAAGGTATTTCATAATCAATTATCAAAAAAAAGTCGCACTAAAGCATTTAAGGAGCTCTTGGATTTGATTTGATTTGGATTTATTATTGTCACATGCACCAAGCTACAGTGAAAAGTATTGTTTTACATGCTAATCAGACAAATCATACCTTGCATAAGTACATCAGGGTAATAGAACAGGATGCAGAATATAGTTTTATAGCTACAGAGAGGGTGCAGTGAAAGATCAACTCTAACATATGAGAGGTCCATTCACAAGACTGATAACAGCAGGGAAGAAGCTGTTCTTGAATCTGTTGGTAAGTGCTTTCAAACCTTTGTGTCTTCTGATCAATGGAAGAGAGTGGAAGAGAATATAACTGGGGTAGGAGGGCTCTTTAATTATGTTGTCTGCTGTGCAGAGTCAATGGATGGAAGGCTGGTTTATGTGATGGATTGGGCTGCGTTCACAACTTTCTGTAATTTCTTGCTGTGTTGGGCACAGCAGCTGCAATACCACACTGTGATAAATCTGGATAGGACGCTGTCTGTGGTGCATCAATAAAAGTTGGCAAGAGTCCTTATGGACATGCCGAATTTCCTTAGCCTTCGGAGGAAGTAGAGGCGTTGGTCAGTTTTCTGGAGTGTAGTGTCAATGTGAATGGACTAGGACAGACTGTTGGTGATATTTACTCCTGGGAACTTGAGGCTTTCAACTATCTCCACCTCAGCACCATTGATACAGACAGGGGCATCTCCTCCACTCCACTTAGTATCACAGAATCATAGAGATGTATAGCATAGAAACAGACCGTTCAGTCCAACTCGTCCATGCCAACTAGACATCCTAAATTAATCTAGTCCCATTTGCCAGCATTTGGGCCCATATCCCTCTCAACGCTTCCTATTCATTTACCCATCCAGATGCCTTTTAAGTATTGTAGTTGTAACAGCCTCCATCACCTCCACTGACAGTTCATTCCATATATGCACCACCCTCTGTGTGAAAAAGTTGCCTGTTAGGTCCCTTTTAAACCCTTCTCTTCTGTTTTGGACTCTCGTGCCATGGGAAAAGATCTTGACGACTGATCCGATCCATGCTCTTCATGATTTTATAAACTTTTATAACTTCACCCCTCAGCATCTGATACTCCAGGGAAAACAGCCCCCGCCTTTTCAGCCTTTCCCTGTCAGTCAAACCCTCCAACTCTAGCAACATTCTTGTAAATCTGCTGATGACCAGCTCCTCTGTTTTACTGACATTGATGGGGATATTGTTGTCCTTGCACCATGCCAATAAGCTGTCTATCTCCCTCCTGTCCCTGTAGGGACAGACAACCAAAAGATTTACCTGGGAATAGCTTTAAATGAGGTGAAAGAAGCATAAATGTTTTGGAAGGGAATTCTGGATGTGAGGCCTTATCTGCAAAAGGAATAGCCATTGATAGTAAAGAAATGAAAATCTGGGAGCGCAAAAGGTCAGAAACTAGGGCAATGGAACCACAGGGGGATTGCAGGGATAGCGTGAGTCTATTAAGGCTATTATAAATACGATAATGGCTGATCGTTTTAGATTGTGTTCTTGCGTGACATTATTCTTGCAGGTTTATGAGGAAGTGATTATAGAAAAATCCCATTCACAAGAAATGTATAAAAAGTAGATCTGTATTGATAATCTCAGGAAACTTCCAGTTGTTAATCGTGCTACACTGTTAAAGATGTTTGGACATTATTTTGGTCAGCAGTTTGTCAGAAACACTGATTTAATTTGGAAAATCACCGAGACTTTTCCTTGCCTTTGTGGTCAGTCCATCGCAGCTTATTTTGTAACAACCACCAGAGCTGCACAAATGGACAAGGTTTAATTTCAACATCAAATCCATTTTGCAAACCGTGAGCTGACAGCACCTTCGCTTGGACAGACTCAACTGCCTGATCTGCCCAGTAGTCAACCTCTAGGACAAATTAAAGGAAAGGGAATGATAAACAAGCAATGGCAACTAATCAATAAATGACAAGCGTTTGAATCTCCCAGCCATCTTGATGCAACAGCACCCTGCAAAGACTTCAAGACTATGGAAAGGCCTGGGGAAGATTAAAAAAAAAACACAAAGCATTCTAAAAATTTGATTTTATTCACTCAAATCAACATTATCTCACAAACAACATAAAGGAATCATCATTAAAGTCCATCTGCACTAATTGTGAAATAAAATATGAAATGCACACAAATTACATCGTCAATAATGTAAGGCTTAAGCCTACCCTGAACTCAATGCTGAAAATAAAATGTTGCCTATCACAACAAAATAAACAGAAGTCATTTTATTTTAATTATCTGAATATCAAAGCTTCCTCATTGCTTTTACTTTCACTTTCTCCTTCACCAACTTGAATAAGATCTTCAATCAGAATTTTTGATTCTGCTTTTCTTTTTTGCTATAATTTCTCCGATCAGCTAACAATTGACAACCAATAAACTGATTGTTCCCAACAGCAACAGCTCCTTAATGTAAACATTCTGGATGGTGATCAATATCTTTGACCTATTTGTTGAGGATATTCATCTGTCAGCCCTTATGAATGGGAAATGCTCTATCATGTGCATAGGTTAATTCTTGTCCTGGTTTAGACCATCGCACTTTCATTCATGAGAGGCTTAGCAGGTAAAACTGAGAAACAGCAGAACTTCTTTACAAAGATACATTACTACCTGTTAGGGTACGCTTAGTGCAACAATTTCAGATCATAACCATTGCTGCCACTTTTACAAGGAGCAGTTGCTGGTGATTTTTCCAGTTTGGCCTCTGATCCAACTATTGCTTTTTAAGTCTGTACTATTAATGTCTCCTTTTACCTAGCTCCATTGCCCCTTTGTCATTGAATTGTTTCTGTCTTCCAACCTATCGCTGCCCTCTCCTTTTGTTTTACAGGTCATTCTGTAACGCGCATTTCCTTAATACAAATTTGCTGTAACATGATTGATGAAGTGGGAACACTGTTTCTAAAGTGCAAACTTTTAAAATGCGTGTTGGCTGTATCACAATTACATTGCCAACACTTTAAGTGCTGTTTGTAAAGTGTGACTTCTCTATAATTCAGGGTTGCACAAGAATGCAACCATCATGTTATAGAAGAACTATCTGCTTCCCATTCTAACCCCATTCTTTCCCTGCCTTTGGCTGTGCATGAAACCTGCCACATCGCTAACTTTTTTCCAGTTCTTATGAAGTATTATTGACTTGAAATATTGCACTGTATTTTACCAGATAGCTACTGAATATTCAATAGGTAGGTTGTAGACACCATACTTCAGGCACAATATAAAGACCATAGCAAGGATCCAAGGAGAGTTATAAAGCTATCACTGGGAATGAAGTAATTAGGTTCTATGGAAAGTTGTGAAAAATTAGAACTTTTTTTCTGGACAACTAATTAACCCTTTAACGAATTCAAAAATCTACCAAACATTTGCAGCCTTTTGACGTTTCGTCACTGTACTGTTGGAGATACAGCAGCCATTTTGCATATGGAAAGCTCCCCCAAACAGCAATGGATGAGTACTCTGTTTGTTTATTAATGCTGATTGTCATCAAGAGTGTAGTGTTGGAAAAGCACAGCAGGTCAGGCGGCATCCGAGGAGCAGGAGAATCGACGTTTCAGGCAGATTGGTCAGGTTGCCATGGATTACTCCATTTCCCTCTTTCAAGAGCTACCAAGGGCTCTTTTACGCCCTCCTGAGAGAGGAGATATAATTGATGTTTAACTGTTTTTGAAAGACAGCACTGACAGTGTAACACCCTCTCAAGGCTGTAGTGGAATGCTTGCTGTTATGACAGATCATAACCCTAAAATATTGTGGATGTTTTTACACCATCATTCCAAAATAAGCTTCTTTTAAAAGATGGCTTATATAACAAAAACAGTTGCAGATGTAAACTAATTGGCTGTCTAGAGACAGAGGGAGAGAATTTAACACCAAAAGTATCAAAGAACCTTCGAACAGATTGGATTGTGAGTTCTTGCGACGATGAAGGTAATAAGTGGCTGACAAGCCCCTGCTCCTCAGCAAGCCATTATGTCCAAACTGCATTCAGAATTTGTGTTTTCCCCTCGGAAGAGTGATATAGATATAGAATCCCTTACAGTGTGGAAACGAGCCCTTTGGCCCAATAAGTCTATACCAACCCTCTGAAGAGTAACTCACCCAGACCCATTCCCCTACATTTACCCCAGACTAATACACCTAACCTACATCCATGAACACTATGGGCAATTTAACATGACCAATTCACCTAACCTGCACATCTTTGGATTATGGGAGAAAACTGGGCACGCAGGGGAAACTCACACAGACACGGGGAGAATGTGCAAACTGAACACAGACAGTCGCCTGAGGCAGGAATCCAACCCTGGTCCCTGGTGCCGTGAGTGCACATGTTAGAGGTTAGAAATCCAATTTCTTCTCTACTGGAGTGGACTAGTGGCACTGAACACTCTTGTTTGTATCCTTTCCTGGGTTTGAGTGTCAGAGTGCTGTGAAGGATCACAAAGAAATCACCCCCAAAATACCACTAGTTACTCTGAATCCTGCAAACCAATTCAAAAAGGAATAAGGACAAAGAAACTTCAATCAGTCTGCAAAACCAAAATTCTCAAAAATCCTTTGTTCAACCTCCAATGTTAATCTACCCAATAACATTTGCAATCCCATCTTATTTGCTCTTCATGAACTATTCAGAGTTGGATCCATTTTACCTTTTATCGTAACTTCCATTATTTTCTGGATTCTAATCTGTACATATTTGTATTGCATTGTTAATTCTCCTTGCACTTAGCAATTAATAAACTTGCTCTTTGTTAATTTAAGAAAGCCTGTTAAATATGCTCCTTTTAAAATGTCAGCTTATTTGGTTCTGGGAGAAAGGTATCCATAAGAGAAGAAATAATTTTTAAATGAACCTTGTTGCATTCAAACTAAGGAGTAAGTGAATAAAGAAGGGGAGCCAATTCATCCCCCCCCCCCCCCCCCTCTCCAGGGAACTTAGCAGCTTGGAGTATCCCTTCCCAAACTGCAACGAATTGAAGAATCTTGATGTTGGAGAACAAGTGGGGGCTCTCGCTGTGATCTGAAACCACAGACAAAATAAAATAATCACAGTGAGTAAATTGTCACTTTGAAACCTATTGCACAGGAAAGAAAGATTGCAAAATGTCTTTGTTGACTTTCATCCATTGTGAGATTTTGCAGAATCTGCCAGATGTGTCAGGTTGTTGGAAAATCCCAAACCGCAATAAAACCTGGCTCTTGGGGGGACATGCAGTAAAGTTTCGGGTGGTACAACCTGCCCAAAAAACAAGTCGAGGATATCATAGACATCATGGACATG
Source organism: Chiloscyllium plagiosum (assembly GCF_004010195.1). NCBI lineage: Eukaryota > Metazoa > Chordata > Chondrichthyes > Orectolobiformes > Hemiscylliidae > Chiloscyllium > Chiloscyllium plagiosum. Next base: position 77,527,709 of record NC_057724.1, on the reverse strand, counting down.
GCTATCTATTTCCCAGAGGCTGTGTCACTGAGAACTGTATCTGTCAGTAACTTGGTGAGGGAATTGATCCAATTCTTCACCCAGTTTGATCTGCTCATTGAATTCCAGTCAGATCAAGACTCAAATTTCAAGTCCAAAATATTCCAGCAAGTTTTTTTTAATGCATTTGTGGGATGTGGGTGTCACTGGCTGGGCCAACATTTATTGCCCATCCGTATTTGCCCTTGAGAAGGTCGGAGTGAGTTGCCTTCTAACACCTCTGCAGTCCATGTGCTGTTGGTTGACCCACAATGCCATTTGGGAGTGAATTCCAGGATTTTGACCCACCGACACTGAAGGAACAATGATATATTTCCAAGTCAGGAGGTGGTCATGGGTTTGGAAGGGGCTGTCTGAGGATCTTTGTTGAATTTCTGCAGCGCATCTTGTAGATGATACGCACAGCTGCTACTGGGTGTCAGTGGTGGTGAATGTGATGAATGTGGTGCCAATCAAGTGGCTGCTTTGTCCCAGATGGTGTCAAGCTTTTTGAGTGTTGTTGGGGCTGTACCCATCCAGGCAAATGGGGAGCGTTTCATCACACTCCTGCCTTATGCCTTGTAGATGATGGACAGGCTTTGGAGAATCAAGAGATGAATTACTCACTGCAATATTCCTGTCATAAGTACCCTTGATATAGTGGAATCTTTAGTGTAACACCTATAATATGAGTGACACAAGAACAGTGCCAACAGGAGCTTTGGTAGAGATTCAATGGGCCAAAGGGCCTTTTGTGTGCTGTTTGACTCTGTGACTATGGAGGCAATGATCAGGGCATACTGCCAGGAGTATTCTCAAGACCCCAGGATAAAGGACTGGACTTTACACAGTGCAAGTGCATCTGAATCTAAATAAGGAGAAGTTTTTATGACAGAAGGAGGAAGCCTCTTTGTTAAACCATGTAACAGTGTTATTACAGTGACTCGTGAACCTGTGAAATGGCTCAAGAACACTTAAAAATCTCCCAAATAGTGAAAGGTAGAAAAGAAACAAAAATGCCAGAGCCCAAACCTTTCAGCCAGGAGACTCAGTGGCCTCTATCGATTAGCATAGAAGCTCAGGGAAGTGAATTATCTGACAGAGATCACAGATCAAGGCAAGGAGTAAAGACTCTGTCATGTTCAGGTGCTAAAGCAATGCCAAGAAAGGGACAAGCAGAGACTTAAAGAGGCTATTCAATGTATTAATGGACTTATTCAAAAGCTGCAGCACCAGGGCAGCTCTACATGATATGGAGGTAAGAGAGTCTTCCTCATAAAGTAACATGTCTATCAGCTAGGCCCAGGAAAGCTGGCCCCAGTGTGGAAGGGGTTTAACCGCATGCTGGAGCCTATCAGCAATAGCTGTAACTCCCTAGTTGTGCTTCAACCCAGCGCGAGTTTGGACAAGAGAAATTTATTGTTTAACAGGTCAAACAGCAGCGAGTTGGATGAAATATGGCTGCTGTTTCAACAAGTCAACAGCAACACAATAACCTGAATGGACTTCTCCTGCACTTTGAGCTTTGAGGATTTGATGATTCTATCAACCTTGTGGCTTCTTTTTGAACTGCCTCCAGACCTTAATCATATCGCTTGTCTGACTTAAGCTGTTAGTTAATATTAGGGAATGGGTGGCATGGTGGCTCAATAGTTAGCACTGCTGCCTCTCGGCACTAGTGATCCGGGTTCGATCCCACAATTGGGTGACGGTCTGTGTGGAGTTTGCACATTCTCCCTGTGTCTGTGTGGGCTTCCTCCCACAATCCAAAGATGTGCAGGTTAGGTAGATTGGCCATTGGAAATACAGGGGCAGCGGGGTGGCTCTGGATAGGATATGCTTTGGAAGGTGGCTGTAGACTTGATAGCCTGAAGAAAACCTAGTGAGTTGCTGTAATGCATCTTGTAAATACCTTATGGTGGAGGGAGTGATGTCAGAGGTGGTAAATTAGATGCCAATCAGACTGACAATGTTCTCCTGGATGATGTTGAGATCATTTGAAGAATTGGGAGTTGAGTTATTTATAGCAGAATTCTTAGTCTCTGACCTGCTCTTATAGCCATTGTATTTATAGGTCTAGTCCAATTTAGCTTCTGATCAATGGTAACGCCCAGGATGTTGACAGTGGTGAATTCAACAATGGTATTATCGTTGGATGGTAAGGTGTGGTAGTTAGATTCTGCCTTGGTCATTGTCTGGTACTTAAATGCTGCCAATGTTTCTTCCTATTTGTCAGCGTAAACCAAGATATTGTCCAGGTCTTGCTGCATTTGATCATGAACTGCTTCACCATCTGAGGTATCACAATCATCAGCGAACATCCCCACCTCTGCCATTCTGATGGAGGGAAGGTCATTGATGAAGCAGATGAAGGTAGCTCGGCTGAGACCACTACCCTGAAGATCTCCTGCAGAGGTGCCCTGGAGCTGAGATGACTGATCTTCAACAACCACAACCATGTTCCATTGGGTGAATTAGGGCTCCCTGATTCTCATTGACTCCAGGTTTGCTCCTCGATACCATACTTGGTCAAATGTAACCTTGATGGAAGGCGTATCACCCTCATTTCTCATCTTCAGTTTAGCTCTTTTGGCCATGTTTAGAAATATTAGGAATTCAGCAGTCTTGCTACGATATAAACTGAGCATCAATGAGCAGCTTATGGCTCACTAAGTGCCCTTGATAGTGCTGTCAATTCTATTTCCTTGCTGAAGGATGACTATAGACTTCAAAGTTTGTGAGAAGATTTGGAGCTCGGGTGCTCGTTGTTTTGATTCTGTTCGCTGAGCTGGGAATTTGTGTTGCAGACGTTTCGTCCCCTGTCTAGGTGACATCCTCAGTGCTTGGGAGCCTCCTCTGAAGCGCTTCTGTGATGTTTCCTCCGGCATTTGTAGTGGTTTGTCTCTGCCACTTCCGGTTGTCAGTTCCAGCTGTCCACTGCAGTGGTCGGTATATTGGGTCAGATTCTATCAACAAACACATCGACCTGGACCCAATATACCGGCCACTGCAGCGGACAGCTGGAACTCACAACCGGAAGTGGCAGAGACAAACCACTATAAATGCCGGAGGAAAAGTCACAGAAGCGCTTCACAGGAGGCTCCCAAGCACTGAGGATGTCACCTAGACAGGGGACGAAACGTCTGCAACACAAATTCCCAGCTCAGCGAACAGAACCACAACAATGACTATAGACTGATGAGGTGTTAATTGACTGGATTTGTGCTGCTTTTTGTGCATAGACACACCTGGGCAAATTTCCATTTTGTTGGGTTTGTAATCGTGTGTTAGCTACAGTGGAGTAGTCTGGCTCGGAACATGGTTAGTTTTGGTATACTATTCATCAACGTTATTGCTGGAATGTTGTCAGGGTGCATAGGCTCAACATGTTTACAGCCATGTCATGATATCACGTGGAGTAATTAGTGGTGGCTGGATGCTCATATCCAGAATGCTGGGTTTCTCAGGATCGGTGCTGATGATACTGATGCTTCAGCTGTAACATTTGCACTAATGTGCAGGGCTCCCTTATCACCGAAGATGGGGACATTTGTGAAACTTAATCCACAGTAAGGCAGTGCAATAGTCAATATTTCTCCTTTCACTAAAATCACAAAATTGGGTTATCTTATCATGATCACTGTGTGAGGCCTTTCTCTGCAAATTAGCTGCTGTGTTTTCCACATTGCAATAGTGACTGACATTCATTCATTGCAAAATGATTCAAGCCGTCAACAATCAGAAGATTTAGGGTAGGATTTGTGAAGGGTAGGTCTTGCCTTACAAGTCTGATTGAATTCTTTGAGGAGGTGACCAAGCATGTGGATGAGGGTAGAGCAGTGGATGTAGTATACATGGATTTTAGTAAGGCATTTGATAAGGTTCCCCATGGTAGGCTTATGCGGAAAGTCAGGAGGCATGGGATTGTGGGAAATTTGGCCAGTTGGATAGAAAACTGGCTAACCGGTCGAAGTCAGAGAGTGGTGGAAGATGGTAAATATGCAGCCTGGAGCCCAGTTACAAGTGGAATTCCGCAGGGATCAGTT
>NC_057724.1:77508387-77523366 GCF_004010195.1 Chiloscyllium plagiosum | reverse complement strand
GGCCTTTTCTCGTTGGAACGGCGTAGGATGAGGGGTGACTTGATAGAGGTTTATAAGATGATCAGAGGCATAGATAGAGTAGACAGTCAGAAACTTTTTCCCCGGGTACAACAGAGTGTTACAAAGGGACATAAATTTAAGGTGAAGGGTGGAAGGTATAGGGGAGATGTCAGGGGTAGGTACTTTACCCAGAGAGTGGTGGGGGCATGGAATGCGCTGCCTGTGGGAGTGGCAGAGTCAGAATCATTGGTGAACTTTAAGTGGCAATTGGATAGGTACATGGATGGGTGCTTAAGCTAGGACAAATGTTTGGCACAACATCGTGGGCCGAAGGGTCTGTTCTGTGCTGTATTGTTCTATGATCTATGTAGTTTAAGGCTACATCCTTTACTTATTGTTTTGAACATTTTCAAACCAGAAAGAAGGTCATTGACTTGAACTATTAACTTGACTTCTCTCTCCACAGACACTCCCTTACCCACTGAGCATTTTGAGCATTTTCTGGTTTCAGTTTCAGATTTCCAGCCTCTCCAGAGTCCCATTTGGATTTGGTCTTTCAAAGTGACTGAGACTGGCAGAGAGATATTTAAATAGGGAAATGTGAGGAGTAGGGTTAAGGAATGTGATAGCTCTATCCAATGTGGTTGGAATCAGTGAATGAGAATACACAGAAAGCCAGAGTCAATGGCTTTCCAGATTTATCTTAGGGAGACTCTGCTTTTCAGTTTTAGAAAATCTTACTTGCAGAAGGTTTGAAACTTGATCTCATTGGGCTCCAAGACAGTAATAATTTTGGGTATTCAGTTACACTGTTATTTCCACACCTTGCACAAAAATTGGACAAGGTTGAAATACTTCATCTTAAACAAGAATATACATTACAGTGCAGCCTCTAGGAAGTCTCATCAGATAAGGTTCCAACTCTTTTTAAACTCAGAAGCTGCCTTCAAATCTGCTGATGCTGAGATAAAGCCACAGACGTTCAAAAATTTGCAAAAGTCAAAAGAGAACACTTTTTAGGTTGGAGGGTGTGGTCAGCTCCCCCTTTCCTTTCCAATCTTCACCCACTCTCCACCTCAAAATTCTGTCTGTAAAACTAAGAAAGTTTAATTCATTAAATATTCCCAATTGGTGGATTATCTCATGTCATTTATGGGGATTTTGAACTTTCTGAAAGACTGAACTTATGCATTATCTCCCCATTAACAAAGCTTAATTCAAAGTATCGAGATCTGATTATTTCAGCAAAACTGAATCTTAACGGAGAAATTACATTTGAACATTATACCAGAGTTCGGATTGTTCTCTCCTGGTGGAATTATGTTGAGAAATGACTCTGATGTTGAAAACAAGGTAGCTTTCCCCAATATCCTAGCTTTCAATAAACAATATGTAAAAAAATGATCTGGTCATTATCATAATGCAACTTTTGGGAGATTTCAATGAATGAAGAAGCTGCCATGTTTCCTAAAAGCAACAATCAATTTCACAAGTTGAAATAGGAGTGGTATTTCTCTGGGATTTGAGTTTCTGTTTTGGATATTGCTGGGAAACAGGTTGAAAAGACATGTTTCAGTTTATGCTAAGATGCTTCAAAACTCACAGACATATATATAGCTATATTTTTGTGCAATAAATTTGTATTCTTTAGTAAATGAACGTTGACAGCTTCATGTTAATGGTCCAGGACGAATCATTATTGTAACCAATTGCAAAAATGAAACTTATGGTCTATCAAGTCAGATTTCACTCTAGGTTCTGACTTATCAAATGTAAGCAGCAGCTGGAATTGTAACAATAGTATAATGAAAAATGCAAATCCTGATGAATGGAATTGGTAATATTTATGATATGTGGAGTACAACAGAGTAAGGATAAGGGTGAGCTAAGGATGTGAGAGACAAACTAATAGATGCCAGCAGTCTATAACAATTTATAGACAGCCTCGCCCAGAGATACTGAGCAGAAATATCTAAGATTGCCAGCAATGAGGCTTTTTGAAAATTTCACATGTGGGGCATGGACATCACTGGCTTGGCCATTATTTATTGCCTGTCCCTAGTTACCCTTGAGAAGGTGGAGGTGAGCTGCCTTCTTGAACCACCGCAGACCACCTGCTGTGGATTGGCCCGCAACGCTATTAGGGAGTGAATTCCAGGATTTTAACCCAGCCACAGTGAAGGTCAGCATGGTGGTTAGCACTGCTGCCTTTATAGCCCCAGGGACCTGGGTACGGTTCCAGCCTCAGGCGACTGTCTGTCTGTTGGAGTTTGCACACTCTCCCTGCGTCTGTGTGGGTTCTGCTTTCCTCCCACAATCCAAAGGTGTGTGATCAAGTGAATTGGTCATGCTGAATTGCCTATAGTGTTAGGTGCATTAGTCAGTGGTAACTGTAGAGTAATATGGTAGCAAAATGGGTCTGTGTGTGTTCCTGTTTGAAGGGTTGGTGTGAACTTGTTGGGCCAAATAACCTGTTTCCACACTGTAGGGGTTCTAATCTGAATAGCGATAATTTCCAAGTCAGGATAGTGAGTGGCTTGGAAGGGAACTTGCTGGTGGTGGTGTTCCCATGTATCTGTTACACTTGTCATTTTCGATGGCAGTGGGTTGGATGGTGCTGTGCAACTGCAAATTCTCTTTTTTTATTTTAATTTTATTGAATCAGTAGAATGCCGAAGGAGACTATTTGGGCTATTTAGTCCATGTTGTCTCTCTTCGGTGCGATCCAATTAATTCCACTCCTCTGCTCTCGCACTATGCTGCTGCAAGTTTATTTCCACCAACTTCCCATCCAGTTTCCTTTGGAAACCAATCCTGTTTGAGGACAGCACATCCAAAATTCCCTCTTATTGTGTTAAAATGTTCTTCGACATGATCCCACTGTACTTTTGCCTAATCCATCAATCCTTTTACCTTTCATCCTTATTCTGTCACTAAATAAAAACAATTTTCTTTTTCACCCTTATCTAAACCTGTCTAAACTCAGAGCACCTCTTCCATATTTCCTCTCAATTTCCTTTACTTATAGTCATTGAGTCATACTGCGTGGAAACAAACCCTTCGGCCCAACCAGTCCACACTGATCACGCTCCCAAACTAAGCAAGACCCAACTGCTTGCAATTGGCCCAAAGCCTTCCAAGCCTTTCCTATTTGTGTACTTATCCAAATGTCTTTTAAATGTTGTAGCTCTAACTGCATCCACCAATTTCTCTAACAGTTCATTCCACACATGAACCACCCACTATGTAAAAATTACCTCTCATGTCCTTTTTAAATTTTTCTCTTCTCACTTTAAAAATACTTTTGAACTCACCCACCTTAGGAAAAAGACCCTTGTCATTCACTTTATCTATGCACCTCATGATTTTGTGAACTCAAATAAAGTTATCCCTCAACTTCCTACGCTCCAATGAAAAAGGTCCCAGTCTTTTCAGTCCACTTTTATATTTCAAGCTCCCCATTCATGACAGTATCCTGGTTAATCTTTTCTGAACACTCTCTAGTTTAATAATATCATCCTATAACAGGACAACCAGAACTGGATTCAGTACTCCAGAAGAGACCTCACCAACATTCTGTACAACCTCAACATGACATCCCAATCCAGTACTCAAAGGTCTGAGCAATGAAGGCAAGTGTGCTAAAAGCTGTCTTAACCACCCTATCTATCTGTGACCCAATTGCCAAAGAATTATTTACCTGAACCCATAGATTTCTCTGTTTTACAAAACTACCCAAGAACAATCTCAGCTTTTATAACTAAAATCTCTCTTTCCTCAAAGATTTTGACTAAATTTCCCCTTGACACCCAAAAGTTCATTCTTTGTACAAATTATTTTTGGCTGTCCTGTGTGTGATATGAGAAATCGATATAATATATTATTTTCATCTTGGAATTTGTATTTTTAAAATAGAAATGGATGAATTTTCCTTTCAGCTCTGTGAAAGATCTCTTGCAGTTGTGCTGAAGTTATCCCTTTTCCAATGAAGGAGTTTTACTCTAAATGGTTCCTTACTCATCTCCATGACTAACCTTGACCAGGATTCAACGAAAGAGGGAGTAGGTTTCGAGCAGATGTGAGCAAAAGCTTCTTTCATCCACAGGGTGTTGGGAATTACTGCTTGTAGGGTTGGTAGAGGCAAAATCCCTCACTACATTTGAGAAATATTAAGACGTACAATTGCAATGCCAAGGCGTACATGGGTATTAGGCCAAATGCTGAAAAATGGGACTTGAGTAGTTATGTGGTTATTTTGGATAGCATATACTTAATGGGCCAAAAGGGCCTTTTTTGTGCTGTAGACCTGTCTGACTCTGTGACTCTAACCTTACCCACATTTGTCCCCACGGACACATGAATAATCAATGTTGTGAACAAAGCAACAGAGAGCAAGAACATCACAACGGGAAGTGTTTACTTGTTTTGTCCTTTGGTCTATAGTTCACTTTCAGTTGTGTGGTCAGGAATGAATGTGTGTTTGTACTTTTGCTGGTTCTAAGTGCTGTTCAAACATCTTTCATTCTGATTGGCAAGGCTCCCACAGGTACCTCATCCAAATGTTTGTTATGAATGGTGTCAGAATGTAATAGTAAGTGCGTGTGATACCGACTTTGCCTGCACATGTCAACCGGAAGCTCAGTTAAACCTTTCGCTCATCAAACCGAGCCAATGATTCTGAGCTGATTACCCAATACTGACTCCTACATATGATTGTCACTTTGAATACAGATCAGCTGGATATCTATTGGATTTGGAGGTTACTGATACACTATAACTAACAGCACGACGGTCAAACCAAGGACACAAAGAGGAAGGATAAATACTCAGTCAAGCAAATCATTGAACTGAATACTGCTTTTGACAAATCTACACATGTTTCTTCTCGTACTCAAGTTACAATGAAAAGGAAAGACGCTCATGTTTACACCCTTAAGCTGAAATCCAAAGTTTCTGATTTCTACCAATGCAGTATACTTGTCAACTTGAGGTCATGGTTATAAACTGACATTCAGCCTGCCAGCAATTGTCTTGTATTTTAGACCAACCTGTGAGGTTATTGCCATTGAGGGAAATTGCTAAAACTAATCAGCGACAAGTTGGCATTCTGGATTCTTCCAGTGTTTGGGAGGCAGCTTCATCATATGGATCACAGAGAGTCAGCAGGAAGGCCCACCACTACCATCTCAGGAGCAATGAGAGATGGGGCAATATTTATCAGGCTTGCCAATGACGTGTACATCCTGAAAGCCGGAAATGTTCAATCGAGCTTGAATGCAGGCTTGATGGGCGGAATGGCCACCTGCTGCTCTGTAGCACTCATGCAATCCTCAGAACAACAAAAAAATACATGGGGAATTAAGTTTAACAATGGTTGCAATTTGTCATTGATTCCTTGCAGTTAACAGCAAAGTTATGGTGCTCACCACCATACACAAGTCCAAAAGTCCTGCCCCCCCCCATGCTGATGGAGGTCTAGGTCCCCAGACAGAATGTAACAGGCCTTCCTGAGCTTCAGGCAGCCCTGGTTACTGGACTGTGATGTACTGCCATGTACTGATCCCTGTTCATTATCCACCTTGATGAAAGCTGTTCATAAACATCTCTTGTGCTGTGGCCAATCAAACAAAAGTATCCTCCCAGACAACAATCCAGAAAGTTGAATGCATTTATTATTATTCAATTTTAATTGTATTATTAATATACTGAAATAAATGAGTAAAACTAGAAAGAGATTAAAATATCAAGTATCGTTAAAAAAAGGTTTTAAAATTATTTCAAAATTGTAGTTTTTTGACCATAATGGAACAACAAAGCTATTTTTTTCCTGGTGCATGGATGTCCCTGGTTAGGTCATCATTAGTTGTCCATCCCTTGAGAAGGTGATACTGAGCTGTCTTCTTGAACTACTGCGGACCATGGCAATTGAATACACCCCCAATTCTGTTAAGGAGCGAGATCTAGGGTTTTAATCCAGCAACACTTCAAAGAACAGCAATGCATATCCAAATCAGGATGGGGAGTAGTTTGGAGGGGAACTTGAAGGTGGTGGCGTTCCTATATATCTGCAGCCCTTATCCTTCTCAATGGAAATGTTAATGGGTGTGGAAGGTGCTGTCCAAGGAGCCTTGTGTGCCCTTGAGGCATTCCATTTAGGAGGCGTTACACAATTCTGCTGAATGAATCAGTGGGGGAAGTTCTGAATGTTTAAAGTTCTGGATGTGGCCCGTTCAAGCAGTTTGTTTTGTCATAGATGGTGTCAAACTTCTTGAATGTTGTTGCAGCTGCCCATGATGCTCCTGACATGTGCCTTGGAGGTGGTGGACAGGCTTTGGAGAATCAGAAAGTGAGTTCCTAGCTATACAATTCCCTGCCTCTGATCTGTTCTTGTAACAGAGTATGATTGCTCCTGTTTAGGTTTTGGTGAAAAGTAAGCTCCCAGGATGTTGTTAGTGGGGAATTCAGTGATGGTGACTTCAAGGTGAACATTAAAAGGGAGATGGTTAACTTCTCTGTTTTTAGAAATAGTCTTTGCTTAGCACTCATGTGACTGGAAGAAAGTGAGGACTGCAAATGCTGGAGAGTCAGAGTCGAAATGTGTGGCACTGGAAAAGCACAACAGGTTAGGCAGCATCCGAGAGCAGGAGAGTCGATGTTTCAGGCATAAGCCTGACTTTCCCTGAAATGTTGACTCTCCTGCTCCTTGGATGCTGCCTGACCTGCTGTGCTTTTCCAGCAACACACTTTTCAACTCATGCAATTGTGCAATCATCTGCAAGTTTTCCCATGTCTGACCTTATGATGGAGAGAAGGTCAAAGGTGAAGCAGCTGAAGGTGCTTTTGCCGAGGAGCTAGTGCAGAGATGTCCTGGAACTGAGACTTCCAAAACCACAACCATCTTCAGCTGCTTCATCAATGATCTTCCCTCTATCATAAGGTCAGAAGTGGGGATGTTTATTGATGATTTTACAATGCTCAGCACCATTTGCAACTCCTCAGATACTGAAGCAGTCTGTGTCCAAATGCAGGAAAACTTCCAGGCTTGTGAAGACAAGTGGCTAGGAATGTTTGTGACACACAAGTGTAAGGCATTGGCCATCTGCAGCGAGACAGAAACTAACCATTGTCCCTGATTGCTTTGATATCTAGTCATGTGTGGTGGTGGACAGTATCCCCCCACTATTAACATCAAGGGATTATCATTGACTGGACTGGTCTAAACACTTAAATACAGTTGCTAAAAGGTTAGAGGCTAGAAGTCCCACAACGAATAACTCATCTTCTGACTCTCCAAAGCCTGTCCACCATCTATAGGCCACAAGTCAGGAGTGTGATAGAATGCTGCCTATTTGCCTGGATCTGTACAAATTCCAACAATACTCAAGAAGCTTGACTCCATCCAGGACAAAGCTGCCCAACTGATTGTCACCAAATATATCGCCGTAATTTCAGTGTCACTGGATCAAAATTCTGGAACTCTCTCCATAACAACGTTGTGTGGATATCTACCCCAAATGGAATGCAGCAGTTCAAGAAAGCAGCTCACCTCTCCCTTCTCATGGATAACTAGGAATGGAAAAAAATACCAGCCTTGCCAGCCATGCCCATGTCATTTGAATGAATTAAACAATATGACTGTCACATGAGCAGACTGGACATCTCTCTGTGACTCTCACCTGCAGAAGTTTTCAGTCCATGCTCTTCATTCTTTCATATAAGTCATGATTGGATTTCCTAGATAAAGATGAAGGAGAATTCATATAGATACATTCAGGGATAATTATGTTATATTAGGAGTCTACAAAACTCCTGAAAACACTGCAGATAATTCACTAGGAAGAGAGAAAAATAAATTTGCTAGTGCCTTTCACATCCTGAGGACATCTCAATGTGCTTTAAAGTTGATAAAGTCAATGTGAAGAACAGTTACTTTTGTGCAAAGCACGAAAGGCACATTGAGTGCAGTAAACTTTCACAAACTGCAATAAGGGAGTGATAAAACAAGCTGCTGATTCTTTTTCTTGATGCTAGTTGAAGGATAAATAACAAGGACACAATAAAGAAATCTTCTGGTCCTCTATGAAACAAATCCCATGAAATACATTAGAGAATCCCTACAGTGTGGAGGTAGGCCATTCAGTCCCTCGAGTCCACACCAACCCTCCAAAAAGCACCTCACATTAACCCTGTAGCCCTGCATTTCCCATTGCTAACCCACTTAGCCTGCACATCCGTGAACACTATGGGCAATTTAGCATGGCCTATCCACCCTAATCTGCACATCCTTGGACTGTGGGAGGAAACGAACACAGACATGGGGAGAATGTGCAAACTCCGTACAGACAGTCACCCAATGGGAATCAAACCCGGGTCCCTAGTTCTGTGAGGCAGCAGTGCTGACCACTGAGCAGCCATGCTACCCAAGCTGGGAGAGTAGGCACTTTGGTTTAACAACTGATGAAACAGATGAGCTCTCTGACAATGCAGCACCTCCTCAGTTCTTCAGTGGAGTCTCTGTACAGATTATATACTCAAATCCCTTCATCGGAGCTTGAATCCCTGAACTTCTGACTCAGAGATAAGAGCTCTGCTCACAGAGCAGCGGAATAAGCTTGAAACAAACACAAAGCATAATTGTTTGTTCTTGTGTTTGTTTCATTGCACCTTACCAGGCACGGAAAGTATCAGTTACAAAGAAACTAGGTGTCAATGAAACTGACCTTTCTAAAATGTATTTTAATTTGTCAAATTCAAGATAAAAATTAAGTGAATTGTTTTATCCCAATTCCAACTGACCGTATCAAGTAAACACAGTGTCCCGACAATGATGCAGCCGTCATAACAGACCCCCAGTGTGTATGGAGCTAACTTGTTGAACAGTTCCACAGGAGCAGCACCGAAAGAGGAAAATCATGAAGGAAATTTTATCCTAATCCCCACTGCAGCAAAATGCCACAGTTAACCTTCTACAATATTTTCAGAAGTGTTATTTTTTTACAAAGCGCTCTGCTGAAACTTGCTTATCTGCATAGTTTTCAACTTGACATAGCTTATGATAATTGCAAAGCACTTTAGACTATTACATCCAAAATGTGAAATCCATTTAGAGAATGACAGATCGCCAAAAGGCTGACAAGACATGGGTGATTTCTCTTGCTTTTGTTCGCAACTTCAAAAGGTCGATCATAGTTATCCAATTTCCTCAGCGTTTAATCGATGAAGTTTTGCAACTTGACCATCAGAGATTCAGCTGCCCCTTTAATATTGGTCTAAAGAGAAGGTAAGGCCTACATGTCTGTAGCACCAGTCACAAAGGCAAAGGATGCCCCAAAGGGCTTTACAGCTAATGCAGCAGATTTAAAGCAGTAATGCAGGAAACATGGATCCCAGTTTGTGCACCACAAGCTCCTGGGACCAGTATTGGAAGTATGATCAAATCTGAAGAACAGTCATCAGTGTGAAATGTTAACTCGACTTTCTCTGTATGGATGCTGTTGGAGCTGCTGAGTTTCTGCAGCAATTTTTGTTTTGGTTTGTTCCAAATCATTTTTGTTTCGTGGTATTGACTGAGGGATAAATACTGATTGATTCGGTGCATGATTCCCTTGTTCTTCTCCAACGTACAGAGGAACCTCAATTATCCGCCATTCAATTATCCAAATATCGGATTATCCGGCAAGATTGCAAGGTCCCAATGCTTGTCTAGACTATGCTAGCTGGCATTGGATTATCCAGGATTCGATTAACCAAGCGAATACTCCCTGCTCGTGTCCTTCAGATAATCAAGGTTCCTCTGTGGTGCACTGGCATTCTTTAGATCTATCTGAAAGGACCAGTATTGGTCCTCAGTTTTCCAACTCAGCCGGTGGCAGCATCTCCTGCAGTGCAGCACTCTGTCAGTACTCCAACGGGAGTATCAGCATAAATTCAACGTTCAGGTCTCAGGTAAAGACTTGAAGTCACAAGCTTCTAATTCAGAGTTTCTCCTGGTGGGAGAATCTCAAACTGAGGGGTGGACTGTATAAAAATAATGTGTCACTCATTTTTTTATCTTGCAAAGTGCCATGAATCTTGGAAAACTTCCTCAAAAGATGGTGGAAGGAGAGTCCTTGAATATTTTGAAGGCAGAGGTAGATATACTTAATGAGCAATGGGTGAAAGGTTCTCAGAGCTCAGAAGGAATGTGGAGTAATCAGATCAGCCCTCGATCCCATTGAATCATAGAATCCCTCCCTTTAGAAGCAGGCCATTCAGCCCATGGAGTCCACACCAACCCTCCAGAGATTATCCCACTCAGACATATGGCCTTACGCTATCCCTGTAACCCCACATTTCCCATGGCTAACCCACCTGACCTGCACATCTTTGGATTGTGAGAAGAAACCGGAGCACCCAAAGGAAACCCACGCAGACACAGGCACAATGTTCAAACTCCACACAGACAGTCCAAGGGTGGAATCAAACTTGGGGCCCTGGTGCTGTGAGGCAGCAAGATGGTGGAGCAAATGGGCAGCATTGTCTAATTCTGCTTCTACGTCCCAAAAATAAGACAGAATTATACTCGGGCAGCCCACATTAACCATGGGCATTATGGGGGTGCTGGGAGGATTGACCATCTGAGAGAGGGGAATGAGAGGGCAAAATAGGCAGAGGGTGGGTTTTAAAGTCCAGATGCAGTAGACATTGGAGAGCTAGCTTCTGGGGGATTCCCCCACATGTACAAATGTACTCCCTATAAATATTAGCTGCTCACTCCTTCCTGTTTGCCCAAAACGACTGTCTTATGGCATGGCAGGATAATATTAGTAATTACCATATTAACTATTAGTTTACGTAAGCGTGGGCAGGATTGCTGATGATGTCAGCACTGTCTGGTTTATGGGATTGGCTCAAGGGTGGATGGGAAGGGATGGGTGCCTTATTTTAAATGCTACTCCCAGACAAACTCCAGGAGAAAGTGAGAACTGCAGATGCTGGAGATCAGAGTTGCAGAGCATGGTATTGGAAAACACAGTCAATCAGGCAGCATCCGAGGAGCAGGAAAGTCGACATTTCAAGCATAAGCTCTCCATCAGGATTGATGAAGGGCTTATGCTCAAAACGCCGACACACCTCCTCCTCAGATGCTGCCTGACTGGCTGTACTTTTCCAGCACCACACTCTTTGACTATATAAAATCCAGCCCACAGTTTCGGGTCAATTACCTATTCATTAGATCCAGTTAAGTTTGTTGGTTTCACCACAGATGCTTATTTGTAATTCTTATGTACAGCCCTTCGCTATGTTGAGAGTGGTAACACACACACAGGTGCAGACAGAAGCTGAAGCATTGAACAAAGTTTTTCAATAGAAACTATCAATGACAAAGACATTAGGTGTCAACGTGTAACCATCAAAGCAACACAATGCCCAACAATTACTGTGTGTGTACCCGCACCATGCACCATCATATTATCACCAAGAGACTCTGAGAATCAAGTTCTTTACAATGGAGAACAGCTAGCATGTTGTTTACTCCATACACACCGTGGATAAGGAAACAATTAAAGAATAATTTGAGTATGTAAGTGTACAGAAGGCAACATTAAATAAGTAGCTAGGTAATTAGAAAGCACATGTAAATACCAGAGGGAGAGAGTTTTACCTTTCTTGCCTCTTGGGTACAATTTCACTGTAGGAGCAGGAAGTAAAGGTCAGCTCTAGTGTCTGACATAGCTGCTAATACTGTAAATATTTCAGTTAATTTTCTTTTTTGTGTTTAGAATACCATTAGTTAGCACTAGGTCTTGTACTCTGGGTGACCAGTCTTGTGAGAGTGAGGTGTAACCAAACACAAACAATATCCATCAGTAATGCTCCACCACCCCTGCAAAACCAACACACCCCATCCCCACTCCTGGGTAAGCAACATATTGCCGTTGCACTGCCGTCTGGCCAGAAGTGAAATTAATCTCTCTGGAATAAATATCCTCAACCCACCTCCAGCTGTAAACCTGCATTATATGATAATAAGAGTCATAAAACAAATTTATTGATCTCCTTGGCATTGATGCCACTGAATGCCAGAAGTGGTCACACATAAACCATCATTGTTCCCATCCAAAAGTACTAAATTCCTTTGTGCTTTTGATTGTGTTAATGATGCATGTATTGAAGATGGGTTGGAAAAGGCACCTGAATATATCATGTCTCATGATAGACTAATTATAAGTCTGTTCATGAATTATGTTGACAAACCAAATAAATCTAGTTAAAAACCAATTCTTTTAATTAAATGATGCATGTGTAAATTGTAACCATCAGTTCATGGGCTGCATTGGTGTCTGTGTCCTAATTTCCACCAATCTGATTTAATCATATCCTCTGTGTTTACGAACCTGCAGTCTCTCCCAAAAGAGAAGCACTTCTAGTTTAGAATTCTTATATGAGTTTGTAAATCCCTTCATGGCCTCACCACACCTTTTCTCTGTAATCCTCTCCGCTGTTAACCCTCCCTGATCCCAGCACTCCTCAACTGCACAAACCTGACTTGCATTGCCTTAGAATTTGTGACATATTTTTATCTTCCAGGCCCTAAGATCTGAAACTCAGTAACTACAATTGGCCACTTTTTTTCTCTTTCCTCTAAGATGTTTCTTTAAACCAACAACCTTATCAAATATATGGCCACCTGCCCTAATATGTCCTCATATGGCTCAATGTCAAACGTTGTTTGACAATCTTTTCAACACAGTACCTGAGGAGCTTTACTCCATTAAAAGTTCAGCCTTTTGTTCATTGTCGAATGAAGCCTAAATGTACTTTTTATTTCTTAAAATACAGAAGGGCTATCACACACAACTTCTCTGACCAAAAGATCACCCATGGTTTATTAACTGCCACCAGTAAGTTGCCAATGTTTCCCATTGTTCACTTTACGTGCATAACCCAATAACACCAAAGGTGAAAGTGAAATATGGAGTGGGGGAGGAACATGGAGATCCTTCTTTTCATTTTTTTCAATATTCAGTAGTGCTCTTGCACACAACTGAACTTTTCTTTTCACATCGTCAAATAACCTGTGCATGTTTTTCACCTAATAACCACCAGCAGAAAATTACCTGTATCATCTAATTGATTGATTTACATCCAAAGCCCACTAAGGGCAATGCAAATCGTGGAAAGTGCAGGAGAGGTAGGAACAGAGGAAGAGGGAGAAATCAAAATGGAGTTGAAAGGGAAATCTGGATGCCTTAGTTACTGATGGCTATGACATTATTTGTAATGGCTCAATGCCTCTACAAATGCATCAGATAGAAAACTGTCCCTCTGTCAATTAATAATCAGTGACAGTAATTTTCAGTCTAACATATTCTTTGAGAGCCAATTGATATTACTATTATATACACTTAGTTGGTTTCATAGAGTCATAGAGCTGGACAGCATGGAAACAAACCATTCGGTCCAACTTGACCAGATATTCTGAATTAATCTAGTCCCATTTTCCAGCACTTGTCCATATCCCTCTAAACCCTTCCTATTCATATACCCATCCAGATGCCTTTTAAATGTTGTAATTGTACCGGCCTCCACCACTTCCTCTGCCAGCTCATTCCATACACACCACCCTCTGTGTGAAAAAGTTGCCCCTTACATTTCATTTAAATCTTTCCCCTCTCACCTTAAACCTATACCCTCTAGCTTTGGACTCCCCCACCCTGGGGAAAAGATCTTGTATATTTATCCTACTCATGTCCCTTATAATTTTATAAACCTCTAGAAGGTCATCCCTCAGCTCCCGATGCTCAAGGGAAAATAGCCCCAACCTATTCAGCCTCTCCTTATATTACAAGCCCTCCAACCCTGGCAATATCCTTGTAAACCTTTTCTGAACCCTTTCAAGTTGCACAACATCCTTTCTATATATATAGCAGGGAGATCAGAATTGCACGCAGTATTCCAAAAGTGCCTAACCAATGTCCTGTACAGCTGCAACATGATCTCCCAACTACTACTGTCAATGCACTGACCAATGAAGGTAAGCATGCCAAATGCCCTCTTCACTATCCTGTCTACATGGGGCTCCACTTTCAACAAAATATGAACCTGCAGATCCAGGTCTCTTTGCTCAGCAACACTCCTCAGGACCTTACCATCAAGTGTATAAATCCTACCCTGATTTGCCTTTCGAAAATACAACATCTCAAATTTATCTAAACTCAGTCTGCTACCCTTAGCTCATTGACCCATCTGGTCATGTTGCACTCTGAGGTAACCTTTAATGTCATCTACAAACTTACTAATTATACCTCTAATGTTCTCATCCAAACTATATAAATGCCAAAAAGCAGTAGACCGGTCCTTGTGGCACACTACTGGTCAGTCTGAAAAGCAACCCTCCACCACTACCTGAAGAAGGGCTTATGCCCGAAACGTCGATTCTCCTTCTCCTTTGATGCTGCCTGACCTGCTGCGCTTTTCCAGCAACACATTTTTAAGCTCTGATCCCCAGCATCTGCAGTTTCTCCACCACCACTCCCTGACTTCTACCTTCAAGCCAGTTCAGTGAGAGTCATAGAGTCATAGAGATGTACAGCACGGAAACAGACCCTTCGGTCCAGCCTGTGCACACCGACCAGATATCCCAACCCAATCTAATCCCACCTGCCAGCACCCAGGCCATATCCCCCCAAACTCTTCCTATTCATATACCCATCCAAATGCCTCTTAAATGTTGCAATTGTACCAGCTTCCACCACATCCTCTGGCAGCTCATTCCATACATGTACCACCCACTGCATGAAAAGGTTGCCCCTTAGGTCTCTTTTATACCTTTCCCCTCTCACCCTAAACCTATGCCTTCTAGTTCTGGACTCCCAGATCCCAGGGAAAAGACTTTGTCTATTCATCCTATCCATGCCCCTCATAATTTTATAAACCTCTATAAGTTCACCCCTCAGCCTCCGACACTCCAGGGAAAATAGCCCCAGACTATTCAGC
>NC_057724.1:77506169-77507730 GCF_004010195.1 Chiloscyllium plagiosum | reverse complement strand
GTCAGGCTCACCGGTCTATAGTTCCCTGGCTTGTCTTTACCACCCTTCTTAAACAGTGGAACCCCGTTTGCCAATCTCTAGTCTTCTGGCACCTCACCTGTGACTATCGATGATCCAAATATCTCAGCAAGAGGCCCAGCAATCACTTCTCTAGCTTCTCACAGAGTTCTCGGGTACACCTGATCAGGTCCTGGGGATTTATCCACCTTTAACCGTTTCAAGACATCCAGCACTTCCTCCTCTGTGATCTGGACATTTTGCAAGATGTCACCATCTATTTCCCCAAAGTCTATATCTTCCTTATCCTTTTCCACAGTAAATACTGATGCAAAATATTCATTTAGTATCTCCCCCATTTTCTGTGGCTCCACACAAAGGCCGCTTTGCTGATCTTTGAGGGGCCCTGTTCTCTCCCTAGTTACCCTTTTTCTCCTTAGCATATTTGTAAAACCCCTTTGGATTCTCCTTAATTCTATTTGCCAACACTATCTCATGTCCCCTTTTTGCCCTCCTGATTTCCCTCTTAAGTATACTCCTACTTCCTTTCACTTGATCTATCCTGTCTATACCTGACATATGCTTCCTTCTTTTTCTTAACCAACCCTCAATTTCTTTAGTCATCCAGCTTTCCCTATATCTACCAGCCTTCCCTTTCACCCTGACAGGAATGTACTTTGTCTGGATTCTTGTTATCTCATTTCTGAAGGCTTCCCATTTTCCAGCCGTCCCTTTACCTGCGAAAATCTGCCTCCAATCAGCTTTCGAAAGTTCTTGCCTAATACCATCAAAATTGGCCTTTCTCCAATTTAGAGCTTCAACTTTTAGATCTGGTCTATCCTTTTTCATCACTATTTTAAAACAGATAGAATTATGGTTGCTGGCCCCAAAGTTCTCCCCCACTGACACCTCAGCCACCTGCCCTGCTTTATTTCCCAAGAGTAGGTCAATTTTTGCACCTTCTCTAGTCGGTACATCCACATACTGAATCAGAAAATTATCTTGTACACACTTAAGAAATTCCTCTCCATCTAAACCTTTAACACTATGGCAATACCAGTCAATGACTGGAAAGTTAAAATCCCCTGCCATAACTACCCTATTATTCTTACAGATAGCTGAGATCTCCTTACAAGTTTGTTTCTCAATTTCTCTCTGACTATTAGGGGTCTGTAATACAATCCCAATAAGGTGATCATCCCTTTCTTATTTCTCAGTTCCACCCAAATAACTTCCCTGGATGTATTTCCGGGAATATCCTCCCTCAGCACAGCTGTAATGCTATCCCTTATCAAAAACGCTGCTCCCCCTCCTCTCTTGCCTCCCTTTCTATCCTTCCTGTAGCATTTGTACCCTGGAACATTAAGCTGCCAGTCCTGCCCATCCCTGAGCCATGTTTCTGTAAATTGCTATGACATCCCAGTCCCGTGTTCCTAACCATGCCCTGAGTTCACCTGCCTTCCCTGTTAGGCCCCTTGCATTGAAATAAATGCAGTTTAATTTATTAGTCCTACCTTGTCCCTGCCTGCCCTGACTGTTTGACTCACTTCTGTTCTCAACTGTA
>NC_057724.1:77500985-77506070 GCF_004010195.1 Chiloscyllium plagiosum | reverse complement strand
CTTATCAAAAATGCCACTCCCCCTCCTCTCTTGCCTCCCTTTCTGTCCTTCCTGTAGCATTTGTGTCCTGGGAATATTAAGCTGCCAGTACTGTCCATCCCTGAGCATGTATCTGTAATTGCTATGATATCCCAGTCCTATGTTCCTAACCATGCCTTGAGTTCATCTGCCTTCCCTGTTAGACCCCTTGCATTGAAATAAATGCAGTTTAATTTATTAGTCCTACCTTGTCCCTGCCTGCCCTGACTGTTTGATTCACTTCTATTCTCAACTGTGCCAATGTCAGATTGATCCTCTTTCCTCATTATCTCCCTGGGTCCCATGCCTCCCAATCTTACTAGTTTAAATCCTCCCAAGCAGTTCTTGCAAATTTCCCTGCCAGTATATTATTACAAAATTATTTTACTGTTAGAAATATAAAAATGCAAGCTTTGCCAGCACTGTTTGCAGATTATGAATTAGTTGAACATTCTAAAAACAAATCATTTAAAGCTGTGGAAGAGAGACTTTGCTGAGTCAGCACATTGATGATAATGTTTGAAAGTTTACAAATGAATAATACATTCTTTTGCCAGATATATAATTTATTCATAAAATATGTAATGGTACATTATTTAACAGTTAAAATTTGACATTTCATTCAATACAGTACATGAGGTGTTTCACTGCACTGGCTACTTCAGGTTGGGTTTACAATGTACATTTACATTTCGTGTCAAACATACAGCCTGGGGATTTAGACAGAGATTCCAAACCCTCAGTATATGTTGCTGGGTCTTAGATATTGGCCTTTTCCCATTGAACTTTTGCAATAGCTGCTCCAAGCAAATACAACTAGACAGGATGTCGGCAGCCAGATGATTTTGTCTTATATGCCCAGGGAAATAAAATTCATGTGATATGGATGCATTTTATGACTTGTTATACCTAATGCAGGAGGGAATCATCTCCTTCTTTCTGTTTCCTCAGGGAATATTGAAGAATGTTAATGACAGCAAAGAAACATTAAACTTTATTTTACATCTTCAGTCTCAACTGAAGAATAATGAAGAAATAATGTGGCAACAATAGCTGGGAATGTACATTTTTAAGAATTGTAACTTATATTATTCAACACGCACAAGAGTAGAGGCTAATGGGTCAATATTGAAGACACCTTCAGCCTTCCATAAATGAGAACATATGAAATAGGAGCAAGAGTTGGTTTTAACCTCTGAAACCTGCTATGCCATTCAATGTGATCTTGGCTGGTGTCTGCCAATTCTGAACGTCTATCTGTGGCCTTCTGCAGTCAATTCATATTTAGTTTCCTGTTTTCTCCACTCTCAAGTTTGATATCATTGACAAATTTTGAAATTTTACTCTATATTCTCATATCTGAGTCACCTATGGATATCAAAAAAACAATCTAAAACTGACCCATGATGAACACTCTCATTTACCATCCTCCAATCTGAAAACCAGTATTTTACTAATTTATCGTTTGTCCATAATCCATTTTTTTAAGCCAAACTGACACTGACTCCTATTCCATGAGACTCAATTGTGTTAACCAGCTTTTATGTCATACTTTGTCAGAAGCTTTTTTAAAATCCCTACAGATGACACTCATTGATTTTGCAATATCAATTATCTATGTTACTTCATCAAAAAATGCAATTACATTAAGTCAAGTGCAATCTACCTTTTACAAATTTGTGCTGGCTCACCTTAATTAACTCAAACTTCTCCAAGTGTCTCTTAATATTTCATCCCTGAATATTGCTTCAGAAACCTTACCCAGCACTATTGTCAAACTGGCCTCTGATTGCTAGGATTGCCCCTGAACCTGTTCTTGGCACTGTTCAATCGTCTGACAGCTCCTCCTTTTTTGGGAAGTTTGGAACACTGCAGCAAATCTTCTGCTATTTCTACGCTAACCTCCTTTAACAACCTTGTACACAAGCTAGCCAGAACAGGCATGCAAACATAGCCAACCTTTCCAGAATCTCCTCCCTCTCAATTTTCACCCTATCCATTACCTCAGATATCTCCATCTCTCCTGATATTTTGGCTGTATTCACTTCGTTTATAAATTCTTATTAAGTATTCTTGCCCTGTGGATTTCACTGTCCCATAGTGTGGCGGACATTAGGACACTGAGCAAATTTATCACCTTCTCTATCTCTGATGGACACTTTATTTTTTATGAGAATTAGGAGCAGGAGTAAACAATTCAGCTGCTTGATTATGGTCCACCATTCAATATGATCATAGTTGGCTCATCTCAGCCTCCACTCCACTTTCCTGCCCATTCCAAATAACCCTTTAATCCATTGCTAATTAATATTCTGTCTCTCTCCTCCTTAAATGTATTCAGTATCCCAGCATCCAATGCACTCTGGGCCAATTTAATTGGCAGGGTGAAAGTGAGCTTGACATCAATGCCTCATTTAACAGAGAGTGGCATCAAGGAGTCCTAACAAAACTGGAATCAATGGGAGTCAGAGGAAATCTCTCCAACTGATTGGAGTCCCACCTGGCTCATAGGAAGATGATTGTTGTTGGAGGTCAGTCATCTCAGCTGCAGGACATTTCTCCTGGAGTTCCTCAGGGTAGTGTCCTAGACCCAACTATCTGAAGCTGTTTCATCAATGACCTTCTCTCCACCAGAAGGTCAGAAGTGGGAACGTTTGCTGATTATTAAACGATGTTCAGCACCATTTTCGACTGCTCAGATATTGTAGCAGTCCATGTACAAATGTAGCAAAACCTGGTCAATGTCTAGGCTTGAGCTGAAAAGTGGCAATAACATTTCATGCCATACAAACACAGGCAATGATCACCTCCAACAAGACAGAATCTAATCATTATTCCTCACTATTTAATAGTGATACCATCACTGAATCCACATACTCAACATCCTGGGGTTACTATTGACCAGAACCTGAATTGGACTTGCCAGATAAATACAATGGCTATGAAGGCAGGTCAGAGGCCAGGAATCCTGGAGTGAATAATTCACTCCAGACTCCCTGAAGCCTGTCCACTATCTACAAGGCATAACTCAGGAGGGAGCTGGAATACTTCCCACTGGCCTGGATGTGTGCAGCTCTGGCAACACTCATGAAGTTTGACACTATCCAGGCCAAAGCAGCCCATTTGCTAGACGCCACATCAACCATCTTAACCATTCACTCAGTGCACCACCAATGTACAGTGGCAGCAGTAATGACCTTTGCAAGATGCACTATAGAAATTCAGGATGACCTTTGGACAGCACCTTCCCAGCCGGTGACCACTACCATCAGAAGGACAAGAGCAACAGATACATGGGCACACCAGCACCCACAATGTCTCCTTAAAATCATACATCATCCTGACTTGGAAAAGTTTGAATGGTCTTTCATGAGGTAAAAATCCTTGAATTCCTTCATATCAGCACTGGAAATGGAATTGGTATTGGTATGAGGGGCTGAATGGCCTCCCTCTGCACCATAAATGCTCCATGATTCTGGGATTCAATCCTACAGGTGCCCATTGAAAGGGAGCAGCAACTTCAACTTATTGACAACTCAACAACAGCAGCATAAGAATATCAGAGTTAGGAGCAGGAGGAGGCCATTTTGCCCCTCAAGCCTTCCTTACAATCATGGCTGATCTCATCTTGGCCTCAACTCCACTTTCCTGCCTGCCCTCCATGACCCTTTAACCCATTACTAATTAAAATGTTTATATCTTCTTCTCAAATTTGCTCAGTGTCCTAATGTCCACCACACTCTGGGGCAGTGGATTCCACAGATTTGCAGATTGTTGAGAAAGTGTTTGCTTCTCATCTCTTTTATTTTTAAAATTTCCACCTCAAAGCCTAAATCTGTGATGTTCCATTGCCCCACACAGGAAACATCCTCTTGGCATCTACTTTGTCAAGCGGCTTTAACATCTTATATACCTCATCTTATCCTTCTAAATTCTAACAATTGTAAGTCTAAACTGTTCAATGTCTCTTCATAAGCCAAGCTTTCCAATCCTGAAATTAACCTACTGAACCTTCTCTGAACTGCTTCCAATGAAATTACATCATTTCTCAAGTAAAGGGAACAAAACCATAAGTACTCCAGTTTCACTAATGCCTTATACAATTACAATGACACTTCCTTAACCTTTATATTCCTTTCCCTAAGCAGTAAATGCCAAAATTCCATTTGCCTTCCTTATTACCTACTGAAGCTGCATGCTAGCTTTTTGCAATGTATGCACAAGAACACCCAACTCTCTCTGCACCAAAGTGTTTTGAAGTTTTCCTCCATTTAGATAATAAATTCTCTTTTTATTCTTTTGACCAAAATGGATAACCCCACCCTTAGAATCATAGAATCAGAGAATTACGGAATCCTTGTAGGGCAGACAAAGGTTATTCAGCCCATCAGGTCTGCACCAAAACCTGTGAAGTGCAGCTTATCAAATTATCCACATTAACCTCCACCTGCCAAATTTTGCCCCATTCACCTAAACTATCCATATTGCTTTTGTTTTAAATTTCTTCATTGTATTTCTTCATTATTTACATGCAGATAGAAGAATTCATGGCTCTGTTGTATGTTAAATACCATTTTATTTTCATATTTTCTCTTTTCCAATCTGATTTTCCTTTTCACTTCCCATCTCAAATTCTTACATTTCCTTTCGTTTGAAGAATTCACAGATAATTGAACCTCTCTTTATGCTTCATTATGGTCTCCACCTCCCTCACCTTCCACCACAGAACCCACCAGATGGCCTCCTTCTTTAGAGACCACAATTTCCCTTCCCACGTGGTTAAAGATGCCCTCTAACGCATCTCGTCCACATCCCGCACCTCTGCCCTCAGACCCCACCCCTCCAACCGTAATAAGGACAGAACTCCCCTGGTGCTCACCTTCCACCATGCCAACCTTCACATAAACCAAATCATCTGCCAACATTTCCACCACCTCCAAACGAACCCCATCACCAGGAATATATTTCCCTCCCCACCCCTTTCCATCTTCCACAAAGACCGTTCCCTCCATGACTACCTGGTCAGGTCCACGCCCCCCTACAACCCACCCTCCCATCCTGGCACTT
>NC_057724.1:77457092-77500644 GCF_004010195.1 Chiloscyllium plagiosum | reverse complement strand
TCACCTATTGTACTCGATGCTACTTTCTCCCCACCCCCACCCTCCTCTCATTTATCTCTCCACACTTCAGGCACTCTGCCTGTATTCCTTATGAAGGGCTTTAGCCCGAAACGTCGATTCTCCTGCTCCTCAGATGCTTCCTGAACTGCTGTGCTTTTCCAGCACCACTGTAACCCAGAATCTGGTTTCCAGCATCTGCAGTCATTGTTTTTACCTACCTCACCAACCAAGGGGTCAGAGCTTTTCTCTCCATAGCTTTTCCCCTTGTTGGAATGAAAAGACCCTGGCCTGAAATATCTCCTCCTTCAAGATCATTCATTACAGCCTTTCCTGTCAATCTTTGATTCCCTTTCAATCCATTACATCCTCATTCAACACATCTGATTGAAGTGAGCTTTCTTTCAATTTAGAAGTTCCACATTTCATTGCTCCTTGCTTGTTCTTCCCCATTGCTAATGTATCTCAATCTCCCACAGCAGTTCCGGCAAATCCTGCTTCCTAGCTGGTCCTACTGCTCAAGGATGTTCTCCTGAACACATTTATGAAGTGTCTCCCCTCCTTGTCCTTACATTAGCCCAATAAGATGTTTGGGTAACAAAAGTGACCCTCATCAACATTGCTACTCAATATTTCTTGCTCATTTCTGCAATTTCCCACTCAATTTACTCTTCCATTTCTTCCAGACTATTTGGAAATCTAAGGAGTAGTGAGACAATCTCCTTTTTTACTTGGTGATTCTAATCAAAGGGTCTAGTAGCATTGTTGTGGGACCATTAATCCAGAGAGGTGAAAGTGAGGACTGTAAATGCTGGAGATTAGAATTGAGTGTGGTGGTGGAAAACTGCAGAATTAGGCTGATAGGTGGCAAATGGAGTTCAATGCAGCTAAATGTGAGGTGATGCACTTTGGGAAGAATAACAGAAAGGCAGAGTACTGGGTCAATGCAAATATTCTCCGTAGTGTGGATTTGCAGAGGGATCTTGGAGTCCACCCAGGTGGATAGTGCTGTGAAGAAGGCATACGGTGTGTTAGGCTTCATTGATAGAGGGATTGAGTTCCGGAGCCGTAATGTCATGCTGCAACTGTACAAAGCGCTAGTGCGGCCACACTTGGAGTATTGTGTACAGTTCTGGTTGCCCCATTACAGGAAGGATGTGGAAGCTTTGGAAAAGGTGCAGAGGAGATTTACTGGGATGTTGCCTGGTCTGGAGGGAAGGTCTTATGAGGAAAGGCTGAGAGACTTGGGTCTGTTCTCATTGGAAAAAAGGTGGTTAAGAGGGGAATTGATAGAGACATACAAGATGATCAGAAGATTAGATAGGGTAGACAGTGAAATACTTTTCCCTAGGATGATGACATCAGCTTGTACGAGGGGGCATAACTACAAATTGAGGGGTGATAGATTTAAGACAGATGTCAGAGGCAGGTTCTTTATGCAGAGTGGTAAAGGCGTGGAATGCCCTACCTGCTAATGTAGTCAACTCAGCCACATTAGGGAGATTTAAACAATCCTCGGATAAGCACATGGACATAACTACAAATTGAGGGGTACAAATTGAGGGGTGATAGATTTAAGACAGATGTCAGAGGCAGGTTCTTTATGCAGAGTGGTAAAGGCGTGGAATGCCCTACCTGCTAATGTAGTCAACTCAGCCACATTAGGGAGATTTAAACAATCCTCGGATAAGCACATGGATGATTTTGGGATAGTGTAGGGGGACGAGCTGAGAATAGTTCACAGGTCGGCGCAACATCGAGGGCTGAAGGGTCTGTTCTGCATTGTACTGTTCTATGTTCTATGTTCTAAAAACACAGCAGGTCAGGCAGCATCATTTGCCAGATCTGCTGAGGAGCACGAAAATCAACATTTGGGACAAAAGCTCTTCATCAGGAATTCCAAAAACATCGATTTTCCTGCTCCTCCAATGCTGCCTGACCTGCTGGCACCACACTCTCTACTATTAATCTAGAGATCCAGGTAATGTGACAGATGGTAGAAAGTGAAATCAACAAAAATCTGGAATTAAGAGTCTAATGTCCTTTCGGGAAGGAAACTGCCATTCTTCCCTGGTCTGGCCTACCTGTGACTCTCGACCCACAGCAATGTAACTCTCTGTTAACTGTCCTCTGGTCAATTGGGGATAGGATGGTGAATCAGTGCTGGCCCAGCCAGTAATTTCCACAAACCAGGAATGAAAAATAATTTCCATTTTTGCCACTATGACACACTTATAAACAGGAATTTTTGCTTGTACCTCCCAAGCATCATACGTAGTGCATTGTATGTATTGCTTTGTGTTGTCTTTGCGTTCCTCATCATCCTTTTTACTCTGTTGCTATCTAATGCAGTGTTATTTCTTTCTTGAGCTCAATCCAAAGGTCTCACTTATTTATGTATCATAAATTTTTTTTCCACTTCTCATTGCTGGTAGCTACCCATTGACCTAGCAATCGAGCTTAAACTTTCCCTGACCTCAGTAATGGTCTACTGCCCCATTTGGAAGATGGTATCTCTGACAGTGCAACACTGACCGCATTATGCTGACATTTCAGTCTGAAAATAGTGCACAATGTTTCTAGAACAGGGCTTGATCCCTCAACAATTGGACCAAGCGATGAAAGTGCTGGAAAGTGAACCAAAGCTGACGCCTTCATTACAACAGTAGTTGCATTTCAAAACAACTCCTGTGTTGCAGGTGCTTCCAACAGATGCACTAAGATACAAATATAAATGCAAGTTTATTTCTTAAGAACAAGTGGGTGACAAAATGCAAGCCAGCTTCTCTGTTGCAAACACAGAACTCTGTGACAAAATATCACAACACAACCAGAGTTTAATTATAACTTAATTTTCCAAATTCTAATGCAATTTAATTTCTGTTTGTTAAGGCTTATAACTGTTCCTAAGCAGCTCCTAAGTGATTTAAACAGAAGGGAAGAATGAGTGTTAATGATCTGACAAGCAGATATAAGACTTTGGATCAATGAAATGGCTTTCATTTAGGCATGGGCTTATATGTGGGCGTCAGAGAGCTCAAGATCCTGATATACAGGGGCTAAACAGTAGCGTGTCTATCATGTCAGTAGAAAAAATATTAATTCAAACACTCATAACACAAATCTACGTCAGTGGCTAGCATTCATGTAGCCATCTTTAGTGGGTGGCATGTGGCACAGTGGTTAGCTCTGCTGCCTCACAGCACCAGAGACCTGGGTTCAATTCTCCGCCTCAGGCGACTGACTGTGTGGAGTTTGCACATTCGCCCTGTGTCTGTGTGGGTTTCCTCTGTGGTTTCCTCCCACAGTCCAAAGATGTGCAGGTCAGGTGAATTGGCCATGCTAAATTGCCCGTAGTGTTAGGTGTAGGGGAATGGGTGGGTTGCGCTTTGGCGGGTTGGTGTGGACTTGTTGGGCTGAAGGGCCTGTTTCCACACTGTAAGTAATCTAATCTAATCTAATCTAAAAAAAATCCCAAGGTATATCACAGGAGTGCAAATCAGAAACCATCTGACATTGAGGTGTGTAAAGTGATATTAATTAGTGACAACTTAACTGCAGATGCTGGAATTCAAGGCATCTTGGCAGGAGGCCAGAAGAACACAGAAGTCAGGCAGCATCAGGAGGTGGAGAAGTGAATGTTTTTGGTGCAACTCTTCTGCAAGGCTGGGTGTGGGTGTAAGGGGAGCTGCAGATAAAGGAGGGGGTGGTAGGGGAGGGTTTTGGTTGGGGAGAACAGGGTGGTGAGGTAGGGATAGGTGAAGACAGGCAGAGGTTACAGCCTGGTTGGTCAATGGGAGGAATGAATCCAGTTGATAGCTGGAAGGAAGGATTGGTCTAAGGAATGGAAAGGAGGGGCGAGGGGCTGGGAAGGGAGTTGGGAGATGAGAAGGAAGGTTATTAGAATTTGGAGAACTCAATGTTGAGTCCTCCAGGCTGTAGGCTGCCCAGGCAGAAGATGAGGTGTTATTCCTCCAATGTGTGGTCTGATTGGCTGTGGCAATGGAGGAGACCGAGGATAGTCATGTTGGAAAGAGAGTGAGAAGGGGAATTAAAATGGGCGATGACTGGGAGGTCAGGTCAGCCCTTGTGGGCCCGGCTGAGATGTTCTGCGAAATGTGCTCTGAGTTTATGTTTGGTCTCACCGGTGTAGAGAAGACCACATCAGGAGTTCCAGATACAGTAAACTAGGTTGGAGGAGAGGCAGGTGAACCTCGTTCTCACCTGGAAGGAGTGCTTAAGGCCTTGGATGGAGGTGACAGGGTTGGGTGCTGGCAGGTTTTGCATTTTTTATATTGCAGAGGAAGGTACCTGGGGTTCAGGTGGGGTTGGTGGGGAGAGTGGCGAATGGAATGGTCCTTACTGGAGGCAGAGAGGGATGGGGAGGGCAAGATGTTCTTGGTGATGGGATCTAATTGGAGTTGGTAGAAGTGTTAAAGGATGATGCGTTGGATGCAGAGTCTGGTCGGATGCTAGTTGAGGACAAGGGCAACACTGTATTTATTGCATTTGGAGTGGGGTAGGGTTTAGAGCAATGGAACGGGGAATGGAGGAGGTGCAGTGGAGAGTTGCCTGGATGTCATCCCTCCACCGCACCTCCTCCATTCCCTACTCCACTGCTCTAAACCTTCCCCCTCCAAACACAAGAAAGACAGAGTCAACCTTGTCCTCACCTACCACCTCACCGATCTCTCCATCCAACCTGTCATCCTAAACACTTCTGCCAACTCCAACTAGACTCCATCACCAAGAACATCTTCCCCTCCTCACCACTCTTGCCTTCCGCAAGGACCATTCCTTTCACCGATCTTTGGTTTATGTCTCTCTCCCCACCAGCCTCCCCAACTCCTGGTACCTTCCCCTGCAGCTGGAAAAGATGCAAAATTTGCCACTATACCACTCTCCTCTCCTCCATCCAGGGACCCAAACAATCCTTCCAAGTGAGACAGAGGTTCACCCGCCTCTCTTCCAACCTAGTTTACTGCATCAGGTGCCCCCAATGTGGTCTTCTCTACATCAGGGAGATCAAACGTAATTTCACCGAACATCGCAGCTGGGCCTGCAGGGGCTGACCTGACCTCCCAGTCACAGTCCATTTTAATTCGCCTTCCCACTCCCTTTCTGAGATGACCATTCTTGGCCTCCTCCATTGCCACAGCAATCTGTTCACCAATCAGTACAGACCACTCAGCCCTTCTCCCCCACCAAAATCCTCCCCTACCCCCTCTTTATCTGCAGCTCTCTTTACACCCACTCCCCAGTCCTGCAGAAAAGTTAGGCCAGAAACGTCGACTTCTCCACCTCCTGATGCTGCCTGGCTTTCTGCTTGTCTAAAGTGATATTAAGGCTGATGACCTGAATCTGGTATACGGATGTAGGGTTTCTGAGAACATCTTAAAGGAGGAAAGCAAAATGGAGAGGAGGAGAGGTTTATGGAAGGAATACCAAAGCTTAGACCCAATAGCAACATCATGGCAGCCAGAGGTTAGGCAATGAAACTCAAGGGCATGCAAGACACCAATATTAGTCAACAAACACAGGGGCAACTGGGTGGCATGATGGCACAGTGGTTAGCATTGGTGCCTCACAGTGCCACAAATCCACAATCAAATCCATCCTTGGGCGGCTGCCTGTGTGGAGTTTGCGTGTACTCCCCATGGTCCTCATGGGGTTCCTCTGGGTGCTCTGGCTTCCCCCCATAGTCGAAAGACATATAGGTCAGGTGGAATGGCATGCTAACTTGCCCATAGTGTCCAGAGATGTGTAGGCTAGCTAGATTAACCATGGTAAATGCGGAGTTATGGGGATAGGGCTGGGTCTGACTGGGAAGATCTTTGGAGGGAGGATGCAGATTTGATGGGTGAAATAGTTTCTTTCCACACTGTAAGGATTCAATGATTTTGGTGTGATTTAGGACTTAGGCAGCAGACTTTCAGGTGGACTCAGCTTTACGATGACCGTCAGTCAGGAGGCCAGCTCGGAGAGTATCAGAGCAGACAGGATTATAGGTGGGTCAAACAGTGTGGCGCTGGGAAAGCACAGCCAGTCAAGCAGCATCTGAGGAGCAAGAGAGTTGACTTTTCGAGCATAAGCCCTTCATC
Organism: Chiloscyllium plagiosum; assembly: GCF_004010195.1. NCBI lineage: Eukaryota > Metazoa > Chordata > Chondrichthyes > Orectolobiformes > Hemiscylliidae > Chiloscyllium > Chiloscyllium plagiosum. Next base: position 77,494,546 of record NC_057724.1, on the reverse strand, counting down.
AGGAATGTAGATGGGATGATCTGCTTAGGAGGGGTCACAAAGTATTGCCATGCTCTGGCATTATCTTGGGAAGAAGCTGATGATGAATAAGCAATAAAATGATGATGAGGGTTGCAGCCGCTCCCAAGAGGTCACAATGTTGTCTCCTCAATTGTTTTCAAGGTTCTTTCAAATCTTTATCCTCCTCATTCGATTATTGGCCATTTCTTCCTGCAAACAAAAGAGGTCTGCTTCAGGTATTGAAGATGTTCAAGTCTGGAAGGTTTTGTTGAGTATAAAGGGAGAGGGTTTTTTGATTATCAGGAAGGTCAATAACAAATCAGAGCAGACAGATTTACAAGAAGTAATAAAAAGAACTGGGACCACTTGAGGAATCTTGTTCTTTTTCATGCAATTTCTTCTGGTCTGAAATAATTGCACGACAAGGTCATAGAAACAGATTTAATAATAAATTTCAGAAAGAAATTGGATATATATTTAAGAAGGAAACAGTTTACAAGGGTCTGGGTGAGAGTAGCAGAGTTAGACTAATTGGATACTTCCATCAAAAGGACAACAGGGCTGGAATGGGCTGAATAGTCTTGTGATCTTTGCATTATGTGAATACAAGAGGACAGTAGGCCATTCAGTCCATTGACTCTGCTCTGCCATTCAATAAGATCATCAATCTTAATGTCACTTTTCCACACTGCTCCCTATTCCTTAATGTCATTCATCTCTAGAAATCAATCAGTTTCTGTCTTGAACCTGCTCAACAGAGAATTCCATCGGGGCTCCATCCGCTGAGTGAAGACATTTATTCTCATTTCAGAATTACATGGCCTGTCCCTTGGCTCTAGACCCCACAGGTTGGGGAAATTGCCGATCCATACACACTCTATCACGCCCTATAATAATCTTGTATATTTCAATGAGATCACCACACTTTCATCAAAACCCAGGGTAATATAGACCTATTTCCTCATGAGACAATCCCACCATCCCAGGGATTAATGAAACTTCATTGAACTACATTTATGGCAAGTGCACCCTTTCTTAGATAAGGAGACCAAAGCTGTACACAGTACAGAAGAACCTTGATTATCCAGCATTCAATTATCCAAACAACACACTCCCTGCCTGTGTCATTTGCATAATCATGGTTCTTCTTCCAGGTACAGAATCGCCAATACTTCGTACAATTGAAGCAGGATATCTTTATGGCTGTACTCGAATCCCATTAAAATGAAGGCTAACATACCATTTACCTTCCTTGTTGACATGTATGCTAACCTTTTGTGACCCATAAACAAGGACAAGGATCTCTACAGGCACCCACACTGCTACCCTCTTACTGTTTAACAATATTCTGCCTTTCTGATTTTTCAACCATCACACCCCATGACAGCCTGCCAAACTGAACACGACCCTGTTTCCCTCTGTTAACCTACTCTCAATCTGTGGGCACAAGGGTGGCTCAGTAGTTAGCACTGCTACCTCACAGCGCCAGGGTCCCAGGTTTGATTCCAGCCTTGGGTGACTGTGTGTGGAGTTTGCACATTCTGCCCGTATCTGTGTGGATTTCCTCCCACAATTAAAAGATGTGCAGGTTAGGTGAATTGGCCATGCCAACTTGCCCATAGTGTTCAGAGATGTGTAGTTGGGTGCATTACTCAGGGGTGGTAATAGGTTAATGGAATGGGTTTGGTTGGGTTACTCTTCAGAGGGGCTGGTGTGAACTTGCTGGGCTGAAGGGCCTGTTTTCACACTGTAGGAAATCTATTTATATATTATACTAAATGTTGTTTTCTACGTAAGATCTTAACAAAATGTCTTATGAAAATACAAATACACCACGTTCATTGGTTCTATAGCTATGTTGCAAATGAATACTTCAACAAATTGATCCTAAATGCGAGTTCCTGCATGGAATTCTATTCTGTCTGTGTTAGTGTTTACCCGGGATAAAGTGAGGACTGCAGATGCTGGAGATCAGAGTGCAAAAGTGTGGTGCTGGGAAAGCACAGCCAGTCATGCAGCATCCAAGGAGCAGGAGAGTCGACATTTCGGGCATAAGCCATTCATCAGGAATGTTGGAAAGTGGAATGCCAAGCTGCTGAGAGACAAATGGGAGGGGGGGAAAAGGGGGATGTTAGGGCTGGGGGGGAATGTAGCTGGGAATGTGATAGGTAGATGAAGGTGAGGTGGTAATGGTGATGGGTCAGAGCAGAGGGTGGAGTGGATAGGTGGGAAGGATGGTGGGCAAGTAGGACAGTTCAAGATGGCAATACTAAGTTGGAGGGTTAGATCTGGGAGGGGAGATGAGGAAACTGGTGAAATTGACATTGATCCTGTGTGGTTGGAGGGTCCCAAGGTGGAAGATGAGGCTCTCTTCCTCGAGGCGTTGAGTGGCTTGAATTTAGCGGTGGAGGAGGCCAAGAACTTGCATGTCATTGGTGGATTGGGAGGAGGAGTTGAAGTGTTCATTAGTGTTTCCTCACCATAGGAGCTAATAGTCCTCATCATATTTATTCTCAATGCTCCCAAATTCTAATTTGCTCATTAACATTGCAAAGATGTATTTTTCTCTGCTTTTGAAAATGGACTGAAGTAGGATAAGAATTGCAATAAAAGCTAAAGATTGGTGAAGGGATTGATGCACTTTTTAAAAGCAAGTTTCCAACACTCACTTTAAGTGTTGTTTATCGTGCTGCTCGTTCAAGCAATGGATGGTGTGGAGGTGGAGGGTTTTTTAAATTCATTCACTGAATGTGGATGTGACTGGCTAGGCCAAACTTTATTGCCCATCCCTAATTGCACTGAAGTAGTTAAGAGTCAACCACATTGCTATTGGTTTGGAGTCACATGTAGATCAGACTGGGTAAGGAAGCAGATTTCCTTCCCTGAGGAGCAACAATCAACAATGGTTTCATGGTCACCATTGGGGTCTTAACTGCAGATAAGCCAAGGGATATGTATGAATGGAGTTTTGTCTGGCAACAGGTAGCTACTTGGTCTGTGGAATAGTGATCAGATATCAATGACAGGGGCTTTCTACCTGCCAATAAGCCAGTGAGCTAGATAGTCTGTGGGTGTGAATGTTTGCAGAGAAAGCATTGGATCTCTGTAAAGAAGATCCTTTCTTTGCAGTGAAAGTCACCTCAAACTGAAACAAAGTCAACTTATTTCCCTTAACAAATGCAGTAAGCTGATGTTTTAACCAACCGATTAGTCAGAGACTTTTTAAGAGAGGACCAGTTGCTCTGTGCCTCCAATAAGCAAGTGAAAGTACTTGAAGAAGGAAGATCGAGGAGCAACAAGTCCTGAAAAGCTCAGCTCAGCAAACTCTGTTGATAGGGGTCATTGAACTGTCTTCTCAGTCTTTTGTGTGTGTGTGTGTGTGTGTGCATGTGCGCACCTGCGTGTTGTAGGGAAAGCTTTATGAGTGGATTAGAGTTTTTACCAGTTAAAGTTTTCTGTCTGCAGTTCATAACTTTTTATCCATCACAAGAATCTATCTATTTGGAATATATAGTAACTTTTGCCTGGTTGTGCTTTCGAAGTCTGAAAGAGTGGGATTTGGGGAAGTTTGTGATCTTTTATAAATTCTCTAACTTCTGTGATGACTCTGTAATTAATGGAAATAATTTCCAGTCACCAACCCAGTGAGAGGTAACAATAAAACAAAACACATCTGGAATGCCAAGAGAAATTCTAATTCTACCATTAACCATTCGAGTGAACAGCACTATCTTAACACAGTGTGTGAAATGACGTTTATCACTTTTTAGTCAATATTCTGCATATTAAATTATGACGTCAACATTTCCGATTCAATTTTGTTTTGTTAACTGTCATGATGCAATTGCTGTCTCTAACCACTAGCTTGGAGGAGAATAACAATTTCTGAGATCTTCCACTGTCTGCTCAGAAAAGGGAACAATAACATTTATATCCTGCGTGGAATAACAAACAAAACTGTCCCCATTAGAAAGGGAGTCATTGTTCATAAGAAACAAACAACTAATGTTATTAACTGGTATTTTTAGAAAATATTGCATTCAGAAGCAATTGCATTTTTATAGATCCTTTCAATTTTGGGAAGTTCGAAAGCACTTTGCATTCAGTGAAATTTTTTTAAGCATAGTCAGGGTCCTAATGTAGGAAACACTAATTTTCACCAAGCAAGATCACACATGTGGTAACGAATTTTGAGGTATCTGTTCTTCCAATGATGACTGAGGGGTAAATATTGGCCCCAACGCCGGAAACAACCTTCTTAGTGCTCTTCAGATTTTTTTACATCCATCTGAGAGGGCAGGGGGAGCCTATTCTTGATGATTCTCGTGAATACAATGCTTCTGACTGCAAGATGTGTCCGAATGTCGGCATGGATACCACCGTTACTTGTGGGGATACCACCCACCACGTGCACAGCAGGTACTCATGTGACTCGGCCAATGTCATCTATCTCATATGATGTAGGCAAGGATGCCCCCCGAGGCATGGTGCATTGGTGAGACCAAGCAGATGCTATGACAGCGGATGAACAGACACCACGCAACAATCACCAGACAGGGGTATTCCACCCCAGTCAGGGAGTACTTCAGTGGTCAGGGACATTCAGCCTCGGATCTTCGGGTGACCATCCTCCAAGGTGCTCTTTGGGATAGGCAACAACACAGAGTGGTCGAATAGAGGCTGGTAGCAAAGTTTGATACCTATGGGAATGGCCTCAACCAGGAACTTGGATTCATGTCACACTACACTACACACTCTTTCTCTCTCTCTCACACACACACTCTTACATACTCGCACACTCAAGCAGACCCTCTGTCATACACGTGCTCTCTCTCATGCACACACGCACACACATATAAATCTATGGGGTGAATTTGTATTTGCAGAATTAAATTTGCAGATATAGTCTATTTTGCTCAGAAACTGCACAATCTGCAGGCAGCCAATACATTTAATGACAGCGGATGAACAGACACCACGCAACAATCACCAGACAGGGGTATTCCACCCCAGTCAGGGAGCACTTCAGTGGTCAGGGACATTCAGCCTCGGATCTTCGGGTGACCATCCTCCAAGGTGGTCTTTGGGATAGGCAACAACACAGAGTGGTCGAATAGAGGCTGGTAGCAAAGTTCGATACCTATGGGAATGGCCTCAACCAGGAACTTGAATTCATGTCACACTACACTACACACTCTTTCTCTCTCTCTCACACACACACTCTTACATACTCGCACACTCAAGCAGACCCTCTCTCATACACGTGCTCTCTCTCATGCACACACGCACACACATATAAATCTATGGGGTGAATTTGTGTTTGCAGAATTAAATTTGCAGATATAGTCTATTTTGCTCAGAAACTGCACAATCTGCAGGCAGCCAATACATTTAATATTTTGTATATTCCAGTTTGGAAATAGAAACTGTCTGACTCAAGATTGGGATAAAGATAGACTCTAACCTCACACCTTTCATGCATTTTCTGAGCTGAGATGTCACCTTTTGTTATAAAGTCAAATTATCTCAAGAAGGTGACTTAAAAGACGTTCTGGGAATTTATATATTAATGAACTGAAACCTGCAACCCATTCAAAAGATGAAAGATTTAACACTCCAGGTTTGTTCAACATATCATGTCAGTTGCATGACAGTGTAATCTTTTGCGTTAAATTCTGTGTCTTATGGTCTTATTCTCCACAACCACCTGACGCAAAAGTAGTGGTCTGAAAGCTAGTGCTTACAAATAAACCTGTTGGACTATAAATCGTGTGATTTTTAACTTTGTCCACTCCAGTCCAACACCGGCACCTCTACAAAAGACAGAGTAGCACACCTTCAATCGTGTATTGGAGAATTAGTAAGATTTTATTCAAATCCCTGGATTAAGGGCTTTAATCAAAGACCTTCCACCTCAGAACAGAGAATGGTACCATTAAACAGAAGTTTTAAGCGTAAATATGACTACAACTCAACCTTTCAAGTAGGATGAGCCCCTCCAGCTCCTTATCTTCCTCATTCTCAGCTTGTTCCCATCCTCTCAATTTGCTGTGAATTACCACTATTCTGATCGATTTGTTCTTTCGTTTTGGACCTTGGACATAGACATCGAAAAGTGGATATAAAATATTGGCATAAATTATTACATTATCACTTTAACTTTTTTTTGTATTTTTGGCTCAGAATGTTTTTGCTTCCACCGATGATCTTTTAACCTGAAAAAAGAACAATAATTTAAAAAGAAAAGTTTGCCTTGACATAATCTCATTGGATCATGAGGAGTCTTGTGATGTGACATTTATGAAAGGTCATGTCATATATCACTACATCAGAGACTTGATGCCAACTCAGTTTCTATTGTGATAAATCAGGAGCGATTTGAGACGCCCAACTTAAAGTCTGATTATTAATATTGACTTATAAGTCAATTGACTTATTATCAAGGAAGTTGAAGAAGCAAAGCAATGCCTCCAAAAACAACATATTTGGTGAGCTTCTACTGAGTACAATTGAAAGTGCTTTAACCAATAAAGCTGTGTGAAACTTAAGAGATGGTTTAGCACAAGACATTCAATAGCACAGGGTATCTCACTGTCCATGTTTCTTTTTATGTCCAATAAATCTTTGCAATGTCCTCTCAACAATTAGCAGCAGCTACTATACCATCTGAAAGACCTTACTGTTTACTAGGTACTCATGATGTATTACATCAAGCAACATTACATCTGTGAATTGATACAGGTAAGATAACACAGAGATTAATCATGGTGCAAGACTAATAATTCAGTTACAAATGAAGCTTGAATTAAATAGTTGTTATCATTGAAAATAACCACAAGGCTGTTAAATTGTGATAAAAATCCATTGGGCTCTTCAGGGGAAATAACCCGATCATCCTGATCTATACAGAGGAGCCTCAATTATCTGGCATTCAATTATCCGAATATCAGATTATCCAGCAAGATTGCAAGGTCGCGATGCTTGGCTAAACTACGTTATCCTGCATTCGATTATCTGGAATTTTATTAACCGAATGAAATACTGCCTGCCCACATCCTTCAGATATTCAAGGCTCCTCTGTATATGACTCCAGTCCCATGAGAATGTGGATCAGTCTGGACTACTTTCTGAGGTGATGAATGGAGTGGTTTCTTGTCTTCAACCACTCAATGATGTTGTGGGAAGCGAGCTACAGACTGTAGCTTTCCTTTTATTTGTTCACGGGATGAGGGCATCATTGGCCAGAACCAGCATTAATTACCCATCCCTAATTGCCCAGAGGACAGTTAAGCATCAGCCACACTGCTGCGGGTCTGGAGTCATATGCAAGCCAGACCAGGTAAGGATGGCAGATTCCTTTCCTAAAGGATATTAGTGAACCAGATAGGTTTTTTCCAACAATTGGTAATGGATTCATTGTTGTCATTAATCTATTGTTATGGAAAAGGTCAGACCCCCATGAAAACGGGCGGCGCAGTGACTCAGTGGTTAGCATTGCTGCCTCATAGCGCCAGGGACCTGGGTTTGATTCCAGCCTCGAGTGACTGTCTGTGTGGAGTCTGCACATTCTCTCCGTGTCTGTGCGGGTTTCCTCCGGGTGCTCCAGTTTCCTCCCACAGTCCAAAGATGTGCAGGTCAGGTGAATTGGCCATGACAAATTGCCCAGAGTGTTAGGTGCATTAGTCAGAGGGAAATGGGTCTGGGTGGGTTACTCTTCGGAGGGTCGGTGTGGACTTGTTGGGCCGAAGGGCCTGTTTCCACACTGTAGGGAATCTAATCGGAAAAGATTTTAAGAAGGCAGACTAGTCCCTAACATTTCTAGTTGTTTCAGGCAAAGGTAAGGTGGATATGCTAGGAGTGATGTAGCTGGTCAAACCACTTGGCTTCAAGTAAAACAGAATTTATTTACACACTATCAAAGGAAACATGAACAAAAGAAAATAGAATTTAGAATAACAACAATTGAAAACGTGACCGACACAATATCTCCTGCAACTTAACAAAGAGCTGTTCTGATTTCCTATAACATCCCATAAACACACCCCACCAGGCAAAAAACATAAATTCATGCACAGGTTCTTACAGGAGCGGTGTCAGAGAGAGAGAGGATTAGGATGTAGGTATGTTCGCTGAGCTGGAAGGTTCAGAGAGAGGATCAGCCAGAGATCATTTGCTGAAGCATGCAAGCTCTTTTCACCTATAGCTGCTCCCCTGGGTCCCTGAGTAAAACCTAAATTAAACTAGAAAAATCCCTGAACTAGGAGAACTGGCCACTCCCCTTTCATTGCACAAATGTTTTAAAAATCTAAAAACCTTTTCCTTGATTGTTGCCCAGACAAATCTAAACCTCTGCCTTTTACAACCCTCCTTTAAAAAGACCATGATAACATAATCTTTTGAAAGGAGCAGCATCATCATACTATTAAGTCCAGATATTTTAAAACTTGAATTCAAATGCCACCACCTGCAAAGATGGCATTTGAACCCAGGTCCCCAGAACATTACCAGAACATTCTCTGGATTAACAATCCAGCGATAATACTATTAGGGCATCATCGCACCCATTGTGCAAGCAATTACTCCTGCACCACATTCACAAAGACATCCATACCAGCCTTGTCAGCAACATCCTGAGACTGAATTGCTTTTTGTTTAATGGAGCACTAAGCTCCAGGTCAAATCCAGGTTCTCAGTTTCACATCATCCTATCTCTGCCAATTTCAGGCTCACTTTTTTGTTTTTCCTGATACTTCTTGCCCCATTCATCTCCTCTCCATTTATTCCAAAGTTAAAGAGCACAGCTTTCCATCAAATATGTGGTGGGTGGGAGGTCCACAGCTTCCTTCCTCAGCCTTCATATAAATACAAGAGACCTCTTTCCATGGTGTTGGTAAGTAAAGGGTTGGTCAGGAGACTGACAGATGAAAATAGATAAAGAGGAGGTACTTGGCACTACTTAAAGTACATCTGACATTGCAATGGTGAAAATTGTAGGGAAAACAGCTACATTTTCTTGTTAAATATGGGCTAGGTAGATTCAGCATTCCTGAAGAAGGGCTTATGCCCGAAACGTCGATTCTCCTGTTCCTTGGATGCTGCCTGACCTGCTGCGCTTTTCCAGCAATACATTTTCAGCTCTTATATTAGGGATAGTCAACATGGCTTAGTGCGTGGAAAATCATGGCTCACAAACTTGATTGAGTGCTTTGAATAAGTAACAAAGAGGATTGATGAGGGCAGAGCATTAGATGTGATCTATATGGACTTCAGTAAGGCGTTCGACAAGGTTCCCCATGGGAGATTGATTAGCAAGGTTAGATCACATGGAATGCAGGCAGAACTAGCCATTTGGTTACAGAACTGACCTCAAAGGTAGAAGACAGAGGGTGGTGGTGGAGGGTTGTTTTTCAGACTGGAGGCCTGTGACCAGTGGAGTGCCACAAGGATCGGTGCTGGGTCCTCTACTTTTTTCATTCATACAATGATTTGGATATGATCATGGGAGGTATAGTTAGTAAGTTTGCAAATGACACCAAAATTGGAGGTGTAGTAGACAGCGAAGAGGGTTACCTCAGATTGCAACAGGATCTTGAGCAGATGGGCCAATGGGCTGAGAAGTGGCAGAGAGTTTAATTCAGGTAAATGCGAGGTGCTGCATTTTGGGAAAGCAAATCTTAGCAGGGCTTATACACTTAATGGTAAGGTCCTAGGGAGTGTTGCTGAACAAAAAGACCTTGGAGTGCAGGTTCATAGCTCCTTGAAAGTGGAGTCGAAGGTAGATAGGATAGTGAAGAAGGCGTTTGGTATGCTTTCTTTTATTGGTCAGAGTATTGAGTACAGGAGTTGGGAGGTCATGTTGCGGCTGTACAGGACATTGGTTAGGCCATTGTTAGAATATGTGTGCAATTCTGGTCTCTTTCCTATGAAAAAGATGTTGTGAAACTTGAAAGGGTTCAGAAAAGATTTACAAGGATGTTGCCAGGGTTGGAGGATTTCAGCTATAGGGAGAGGTTGAATAGGCTTGGGCTGTTTTCCCTGGAGCATCAGACGCTGAGGGGTGGCCTCTTAAAGGTTTATAAAATCATGAGGGGCATGGATAAGATAAATAGACAAAGTATTTTCCCTGGGGTTGGGGAAGTCCTGCACTGGAGGGCAAAGGTTTAGGGTGAGAGGGGAAAGATATAAAGGGGACCTAAGGGAAAACGTTTTCACGCAGAGGGTAGTGCGTGTATGGAATGAGCTGGTGGAGGAAGTGGTGGAGGCTGGTACAATTACAACATTTAAGAGACATTTGGATGGATGTATTTATTAGGAAGGGTTTGGAGGGATATGGGCCGGGTGCTGGCAGGTGGGACTAGATTGGGTTGGGATATCTGATCGGCATAGACGGGTTGGACCGAAGGGTCTGTTTCCACTCTGTACATCTATGATTCTATGACTCTATAACAGGGAAGGTTAAGAAATGGTTTGATAGAGGTGTTTAAAATCATGACATGTTTGGTCACATCAATAAAGAAAATTGGTTCCAATGGCTAGTAAGGTATGGGCCAGCACAAATTTAAGTAAGTGGAAAAGAATCAGATGTGACAAGAAAAAGGGCATATTTTAGACAATAAGCGGTCAGAGTTTGGAATATACTGCCTCATAGCGGGATGTACATTCAAAAGTAGCTTTGAAAAGGCAATTGACCAAAAATTTGAAGAAGAATTAATTGCAAATTCACAGGGAAAGATTGGAAGATTAGAACTAATGGATTATTCTTCAGAAGAAATGACAGAGAGTGAATGGCCTCTTTCAGTGCTGTATGATTCTAGCTCTGTGTATTAATCTATGTTGAGTTCTTAATATGAGCTACAGCATATGAATACCAATTAATAAATAGAGAAATGACTGTTATACATTTATTGAACTAATTCCCTTTAACAGCAGAAATAAATTGAACCAAAACCTTGATAAAAATTCTTTCAGGTTAAATAACAGAAACTTTAATTCTGCAGCAGCCTTGTCCAACACATTAACCACATGTGATTAATTATGAATCCAGATGTGGATAATTGAATGTCTGGATTGTAAATAAAAAATGAGCAATAGTGACTGCCTTTGGGCATGTGATCTCAATACATTTTTTCACGTGGTGTGTAGCTCTGAACTTTAACCTTTTTATGCATTTGTTGATAAAATGCTCAGACAAGGAGTAGAGTGTTTCTTTTGGTCAATATTACAGCTTTGACTTTAATGGGAGATGCTTGTTCAATCAATATGTGATGTATGGTTTCATGCATCATGTTGGAGGCATCTGCAACATTTTATCTCAATGGTTAAAAACACTAAGCTGAATATTATCTGAAATCAACCAAGTGTCACTTCCATTGAGTTTCCAGGAAGGTTTCTAGGTTTCTTTCCCCGGAGGAGAGTCTGGGACAGAGGCTAGCACATGGTGTTCTGAAGTGGATGGACACTGATTCAGTGCGAAAGGACTGTAACTTGTGTACTTTAAAGACTTTTAATTATACTTTTAATTATCATTCCGGATTTTTAAAATTCGGCATTCCCAATCTAGTCTTTGCTTTTACTATTTCAATTTTGTAGCAACATTTAAAGTATCTTTACCTGGGTACCCTATACCTAAGATGATAAGAGAGGTAACATTAAACGAATGAATTACTAACCGCTCCCTGCACTCATTTGCGTGCACATGACAATAAAGGCTCTTCTATTCTAATTCTAATTTTTCTTAATCTTTTGCCCAAAACATGCCTCATTAACTCAAGCTGACATTACCATTTGCTCTCAATGAAGATATTTGGCACAGCCGGGACGTCCCAGATTCCTGGCATCTGCACCTATTTAAAAGGTCGGGTGCTGACAGTCTCTGTATGGTTCATGGATATTTACCTCAGACATGACAGATCAGGGGAAATTGGCGTGTTACTCTGTCAGGAAAAGTGTCACCATCTTCTCTCTGATACCACACGCTCACTTACTATTACAGCCACCTCCCACCAAAACTCATGTTCTACTGTTCTAATGGTCACATGCAACATCTTCACTCACTTGCTGTCACCCACTAACCCCATCCCTCTTCCCATCCCACCTATACTCGCATACTATCTGCACCATCTCCTCAATCATCCAGGTCACCTTTTCTCCACCTACATTGGCTCCAACAGCAGTGCCATCCATTTCCATTCCACTCTTTGTCTTGTTCCAAGAGAAACCAACCCACAATAGGGCAGAGTAACCAAGACTGATGGTGGGGTACCCAACCTTCACTTTCTCACTCCCTCCGAGAACAAAACCTTGAACATTACCAGCCAGTGTGGCTGACTGACCGTGCCCATGCCCCCCGAAAGGTTTCAGATGTGGTCTTTGACTTACTTTCTTGGAGGTCCTGGGCTGATGGTATAGAAATCCTCTGACTGACAGCAACGCCCTCCTCCTACTTACACCGTGACTTTTAGACTTAGATTACTTGCAGTGTGGAAACAGGCCCTTCAGCCCAACAAGTCCACACCGACCCACCGAAGAGCAACCCACCCAGACCCATTCCCCTACATTTACCCCTTCAACTAACACTACGGGCAATTTAGCACGGCCAATTCACCAAACCTGCTGTGGGACGAAACCAGAGTACCCGGAGGAGACCCGCACAGATACGGGGAGAACGTGCAAACTCCACACAGACAGTCGCCTGAGGCAGGAATTGAACCCGGATCTCTGGCACTGTGAGGCAGCAGTGCTAACCACTGTGCCACCGTATCACCCTTGATTGAGGATTGCTGTCACTTAGCGATGTGGACATTGAGTTAATGTGTTTGTAGGGTGTTTGCTATCTAAGTTGCTGGCGGATGTGGGGTATTGAGACAGAACAGCGATGTACAGCAACCTGTCACTCCTCCTCCTCCCTTGACTAATCACTCATGAAAATTAAGCCAACCAGCTTGGTTTTCTGTCTGTGCTGAAGCACAGGCAAGAGAGCAGTACCATGAGCCTTTAAGCTCTGACTGAGAAGGAGGCAAAGAGCAAAAGAGGCAAGAGAAGGATGTTGGGAACATCCAGGTAGTCACAAATTGCATGGGGTTTAGATTAGAGTGGTGCTGGAAAAGCACAGCAGGACAGGCAGCATCTGAGGAGCAGGAAAATCGACGTTTTGGGCAAAAGCCCTTCATCAGGAATAGAGAGTGCTAACAGAGTGAGTGAAATATAACCTGGTCCAACATGGGTGCAGAGTCACAATGAGAACTGTTGGTGAAGTACAAAGTACAGCGGTAAAATGCACTGTAAGTGGATTAGAGAGCCAGTACATGTCATATGCCAATGTCTGTGGACATGACGTCCATGCAGCCACTGCCCATGGAACGTGCCTTGAGGTGCTAGTGACTGTTGTCCAACAGCCATTGTTGTTCCAGCAACAGGATGTGTGGAGCATCGAGCAGGAGGCAGTTGGAGAGGTCGCAAGGCTGAATATTTGGGCAGTTGCTTTACCCGAAACATTACTCGGGTAGAGTCACCCTCCATCCTCCTCCTCTAACCATAAAAAAAACTTCCGAGCATCGATTGGTAAGTTGGTAAGTGTTTTCTTTTGTGTTTCATTTTTTCAGTGGTTTATTTGGGAACTTAGAATAGCGGGAATAGAGGTTAGGGCAATTGAATGCTCCTCCTGCAGGATGTGAGAGGTAAGGGTCACCTCTCGTGTCTCTTCTGACTTTATTTGTGGGAAGTGCACCCAACTCCAGCTCCTCGAGAACCATGTTAGGAAACTGGAGCTGGAACTGGATGATCATTTGGGAGGCAGAGGGGTTTATTGAGAGGAGTTACAGGAAAGTAGTTACTCCACAGCCATGTGAAGAAGTTGGGTGGGGTAGGAAAGGAAACTAGCAGACAGTGCAGGGATCTCCTGTAGTGATTCCCCTCAACAATAAGTATATCATTTTGGATACTGTTGGGGGTGACAACTTACCAGGGGTAAGCAGTGGGGCACAGGGCTCTGGCACAGAGTCTGTCCCTGCTGCTCAGAAGGGAAGGGGGAAGAGGAGCAGTGCAGTAGTCATTGGAGACTCCATAGTTAGGGAGACAGATAGGAGGTTCTGTGGGAACGAGAGAGGCTCACGGTTGGTGTGTTGCATCCCAGGTGCCAGGGTCCGTGATGTCTCTGATCGTGTTTTCAGGATCCTTGACTGGAAGGGGGATCAGCCCCAAGTCATGGTCCACATAGGCACCAACAACATGGGGAGGAAGAAAGTTGGGGGTTTAAGGCAGACATTTAGGGAGCTAGGTTGGAAGCTTAGAGCTAGAACAAACAGAGTTGTTATCTCTGGTTTGTTGCCTGTGCCATGTGCTAGTGAAGCGAGGAACAGGGAGAGCGTGGAGCTGAACACATGGCTGCAGGGATGGTGTGGGATGGAGGGTTTGGATTCTTGGCTAGTTAGAGCTTAGCTGAGGCAAGTGAGACCTCTACAAACTGGGTGGTCTTCACCTGAACCAGGGGGGTACCAAGTACCTGAGGGATGAGGTTTGCTAATGCTCTTTGGGGTTGTGGGGGAGTGGAGTTAAACTAATGCAGCAGGGGGATGGGAACCTGAATTGCAGTTCCAGTCTACAGGAGGTTGAGGTTAGTCAGGTCAGGGATAGGTTTACATGGTCCCGATAGGGCACCGGCAATCTGGATGTTGGTTTGAAATGTGTCTACTTCAATGCCAGGAGCATTCAGAATAAAGTGGGTGAACTTGCAGCATGGGTTGGTACCTGGGATTTCGATATTGTGGCCATTTCAGAGACATGGCGAGAGGAGGGACAGGAATGGTTGTTGCAGATTCCAGGATTTAGATGTTTCAGTAAGAACAGGAAAGGTGATAAAAGGTTCGGGGGGGCGGGGATGGGCAGGGGTGTGGCATAGTTAATCGAGGATAGTATCACAGCAGGTCAGAGAATGTATGAGGACTCATCCACTGAGGTAGTTTGGGCTGAGGTTAGAAACAGGAAAGGAGAGGTCACCCTGTTGGGAGTTTTCTGTAGGCCTCCAAATTGTTCCAGGGATGTGGAGGAAAGGATAGCAAAGATGATTCTAGATAGGAGCGAGAGTAACAGTGTACTTGTTATGGGGGACTTTAATTCCCCAATATTGATTGGGAATACTTTTGTTTAAGTAATTTAGATGGGTTAGTTTTTGTTCAATATGTGCAGGAGGGTTTTCTGACACAGTATGTAGACAGGCCAATAAGGGGCAATGCTATATTGGATTTGGTATCAGGTAATGAACCCGGCCAGGTGTTAGATTTGGAGGTAGGTGAGCACATTGGCGTTAGTGACCGTAATTCGGTTACGTTTACAATAGCAATGGGCAGGGATTAGGTATAAATCATAGGGAAAGAGGTATAACTGGGGGAAAGGCAATTATGATGCGATTAGGCAAGATTTAGGGTGAAAAGGATGGGAAGGAAACTGTAGGGGATGGGCATACTTGAAAAGTGGAACTCATTCCACTACTGCGGGTCCTTGATAAGTAACTATCAGGCAGGGAGGTACGTTTTTGTAAGATTTGTGAAGGTTTGTAGCTCAGGGTTGGGGTTTAGGGTGTAGGTTTGCTCGCTGAGCTGTAGGTTTGGTATCCAGACGTTTCATTACCTGGCTAGGTAACATCATCAGTGGCGACCTCCAAGTGAAGCGAAGCTGTTGTCTCCTGTTTTCTATTTATATCTTTCTCCTGGATGGAGTTCTTGGGGTTTGTGGTGATGTCATTTCCTGTTCGTTTTCTGAGGGGTTGATAAATGGCATCTAGATCTATGCATTTGTTTATGGCGTTGTGGTTGGAGTGCCAGGCCACTAGCAATTCTCTGACATGTCTTTGCTTAGCCTGTCCCAGGATAGATGTGTTGTCCCAGTCGAAATGGTGTTTTTTTTCATCCCTGTGTAGGGCTACAAGGGAGAGAGGGTCGTGTCTTTTTGTGGCTAGCCCTCGGAATCCTAATAGCACACAAACCCACCAACACTCTCAAACAAAAACTAACAAACTTAAAAGACCCAATACAACCCATGGACAAAACCAACGTCATCTACAAAATTCCATGCAAGGACTGCCACAAACACTACATAGGACAAACAGGAAGAAAGTTAGCCACCAGGATACACGAACACCAGCTAGCCACAAAAAGACACGACCCTCTCTCCCTTGTAGCCCTACACACAGATGAAACAAAACCACCATTTCGACTGGGACAACACATCTATCCTGGGACAGGCTAAGCAAAGACATGCCAGAGAATTGCTAGAGGCCTGGCACTCCAACCACAACCCATAAACAAATGCATAGATCTAGATGCCATCTATCAACCCCTCAGAAAACGAACAGGAAATGACATCACCACAAACCCCAAGAACCCCATCCAGGAGAAAGATATAAATAGAAAGCAGGAGACAACAGCTTCGCTTCACTTGGAGGTCGCCACTGATGATGTTACCTAGCCAAGTAATGAAACATCTGGATATCAAACCTACAGCTCAGCGAGCAAACCTATACCCTAGGGAGGTACGAGTCAAGATAGGGAGCCATGTTTTAATAAAGAAGTTGAAGCTCTTGTCAAGAGGAAGAAAAAGGCTTATGTGAGGATGAGGTGTGAAGGCTCAAAAAGGGGGCTGAAGAGTTATCAGTTAGCCCGAAAAGATCTAAAGAGAGGGCTAAGAAGAGCCAGGAGGGGCCATGAGAAGTTGTTGGCGGATAGGATCAAGGAAAACCCTAAGGGCTTCTATAGGTATATCAGGAATAAAAGAATGATTACAGTAAGATTAGGACCAATCAAAGATAGTAGTGGAAAGTTGTATATGGAATCTGAGGACATGGGGAAGCACTTAATGAATACTTTTCATCAGTATTCACATTGGAAAAGGGCAATGTTTTTGAGAATATGGAGACATAGGCTACTAGATTATATGAATTGAGGTTGACAAAGAGTAAGTTTTAGCAATTCTGGAAGATCTAAAAATAGACAAGACAATTGAGCGAGATGGGATTTATCCTAGGATTCTTTGAGAAGCCAGGGAGGAGATTGCAGAGCCTTTGGCTTCAATCTTTATGTCATCATTGTCAATGGGAGCAGTGCCAGAAGACTAGAGGATAGCAAATGTTCCCTTGTTTAAGAAGGGAGCCAGGACAACCCCTGTAATTATAGGCCAGTGAGCCTTACTTTGGCTGTGGGTAAGGTGTTGGAAAAGGTGATAAGAGATAGGATTTATAATCATCTGGAAAGGAACTATTTGATTCAGGATAGTCAACACAGTTTTGTGAAGGGTAGGTCGTGCCTCATTAACCTTATTGAGTTCTTCGAGAAGGTGACAAAATAGGTGGATGAGGGTAAAGTGGTTGATGTGGTGTATATGGACATCAGTAAGGCGTTTCATCAGGTTCCCTATGGTAGGCTGTTGCACAGAGTTTCAGATTTGAAGGTGATTTAGCAGTTTGGATCAAAAATTGGCTAGCTGAAAGAAGAGAGAGGGTGGTGGTTGATGGGAAATGTTCATCCTGGAGCTCAGTTACCTGTGGTGTGCCACAAGGATCTGTTTTGGTGCCACTGCAATTTGTTATTTTTATAAATCATCTGGATGTGGGTGTAGAAGGATGGGTTCGTAAATTTGCAGATGGCACAAAGGTAGGCAGAGTTGTGGATAGCGCCGAAAGAAGTTGTGGGTTACAGAGGGTTTCAGAGCTGGACTGAGAAATAGCAAATGGGGTTTATTGCAGAAAAGTGTGAAGTAACTCAATTCAGAAGAAATAGCAGGAATGTAGATTACTGGGCTAATGGTAAAATTCTTGATGGTGTAGATGAACAGAGAGATCTCGGTGTTCTGGTGCATCCTTCCCTGAATGTTGCCACCCAGGTTGATAGGGTTGTTAAAAAGGCATATGGTGTGTTGCCATTTATTGGTAGGGGGATTGAGTTTCGGAGCCACGAGGTCATGCTTCGGCTATACAAGACACTGGTAAGGCCACACCTGGAATATTGTGTACAGTTCTGGTCACTGCATTATAGGAAGGATATGGAAGCTTTGGGAAGTGCTCAAAGGAGATTAATGAGGATGTTGCCTGGTATAGAAGGAACATCTTATGAGGAAAGACTGAGGGAACTGAAGCTGTTTTCGTTGGAGAGAAGAAGGTTGAGAGATGACTTAATCGAGACGTAAAGATAATCAGATGGTTAGATAGGGTGAATAGTGAGAGCTTTTTTACCTCGGATGGTGAAGGCTAATACTGAGGGGCATAGATTTAAATTGAGGGGTGATAGATTTAGAACAGATATTAGGTGTAGTTTCTTTACTCAGATAGTAGTAGGGGCATAGAATCGCCTACTGCAACAGTAGTAGACTCATCAACATTAAGGGCATTTAAATGGGCATTGGACATACATCTGGATAATAATGGAATAGTTTAGGTTAGATGGGCATGAGATTATTTTCGCAGGTCACCGCAACATCGAGGGTCAAAGGGCCTGTACTACGCTGTAAAGTTTGATGTTCTATGTTTTATGGAAGTCTGGAGGACCAAGTGGTGAACTGGAGTCACCAGGCACCCATTCAGGTTTTCATGTTGGGAAACGTTATTTCTATCTGAAGGGTGGGAGAATGGGCTTCTGCATGTTAATGAGGTCAGACTCGATAATGAAGAGGGTGACCTTGAGCAATAATCGCCATTTATGAGCCTCTTCTTACTCGTTAGCGAGAATCTCATTTCAACATCCAGGTCCTGACATCATGAGTAAGTTCACAGGTGACATGAAAATCGTAGAGGCAAATAGTGAGGAGGAAGCCTGAAGCTGCGGGATGGGCTAGTTAGATGGGCTGGACAGGAGCAAATGGAAATTGATCCTGAAAAATGTGAGGTGATGCATTTCAAGAGGATGAACAATACAAGACATTACACTTTGAATAGCAGAACCCTAGGGAGTACAGTGGATAAGAGAGACCTTGATGTGCATGTCTAATGATCCTTGAAGTCAATAGGAAATACATAAAGAGATTAAGGAGGCATATGGGATTCTTGCCTTTATTAGGCAAGGCATTCAATACAAGTGTAATGATGTTCCATTGGAGCTGTATATAACATTAGTAAGGCCACAGCTGGAGTCCTCTTTGCAGTTGTGGTTGCCACACAATTGGAAGGATGTGAGTGGGTGCAAATTCACCATGATGCTACCAAATTAGAAATGTTTGGGTTTATGGGTCTTTGGCAGCAAAGGTTAGATGTTGGCCAAAAGAAAGAAGACAAAGGGTGGGGATCGATGGGCATTTGTCAAATTGGAGATGAGTTAAAAGTGATGTTCCCCAGGGGTTGGGGTCGGAACCTTACTTTTGCTGATTTACATAAACAATTTGGAGATGGATGGGGAGAGGGCAAAATCTCTAAATTTGCAGATGGTACTAAGCTGGGGAGATTGGTAAATTGTGATGATGGTGCTGAGTGACTTCGGAGGGACATTGACAAGTTGGCTAAATGGCCAGACACCTGGCAGCTGAATTTCAATCCAAGAAATGTGAGGTGATGCATTTTGGTAGACTCACAATACAAGCCTCAATAGGACAACTCTGAGGGGATTACAGGAGCAGACGGACCTCGGGGTTCACATGGATGATTCCCTGAAGGTGGCCAAGCAAGTTGAAACAACTATTCAAACTTATAGGATCCTTGGGTTTATAAATAGAGGCATAACATATAAAAGCAAGAGAGTGATGGTACACCTCTACAAATCATTGGTCAGATTGGAGTATTGTGTTCAGTTCTGGGCATCTTCTTTAAGGAGGGATGTTAAAGCCCTGGACAGAGTACAAAGGAGATTTGTACCAAGTATTAAAGAGTTTAGATACAAGGAAAGATTAGAGAAATTGGGTTTATTCTCCTTGAAGCGGAGAAGATTAAGAGGTGACCTTACTGAGGTGTTCAAAATTCTAAACAATTTTGACAAGGTACAGAAGGATATTCTGTTTCTACTAATAGGTGTGTCAGTAACAAGAGGTCACAATTTTAAGCAAGAGAGCTAGGAATGAGATGAAGAGAAACTTCTTTACTCAGAGGGTTGTCAAGATTTGGAATGCACTGCCTGGGGGGGAGTGGTGGAGGCAGATTCCATAGATTTCCAAAGAGAGCTACATATATATTTGAAAGTGATGAATTTAAAGGGCTGCAGAGATTGGGCTGGAGAATGGAACCAGCTGGGCTGCTCTTTTGGGAACCAGCACAGTCTCAATGGGTTTAATGCCTTCTTCTGTATTGTAAAATTCCATGATTTTATGATTCTATGCAGCCTGGGCTGGAGTGATTCGGCTATGAAGAGGGAGTAGTGAGGCTTGGGTTCTTTCTATTAAAGCAGAGAAAGCTAAGCAGGAGTCTGATTGAGGTGTACAAAATTAAAGGGGTATACATAGGATAGATTGGGAGAAATGTTTCACCTAATTAGAGGGCTCAATAACCAGGGGCACAGTTTTAAAGTAAGGATCAAGCAGTTTAAATGGATTTGAGCAAACATTTTTTTATCTAGAGGGTGATGGGCATCCGGAACTGACTTCCTAACAGTATGGTAGAAGCAGGAACCATCGAAACATATAAGGACTATTCAAATAAGCACTTGAGATGCTATAACATCTAAGGCTGTGGGCCAAGTGCTGGTATCGGGACTGGAATAGATAAATGTATAATGACTGACGTGGACATAATGGGCCGAAGGGCCTTTTCCTATGCAGTAGAAACTTGATAACTTTATGTCTCTTTACCCTGTTTGGAAAAGGTGATCTATTGGGAATGGCTTCACCTGGCTTCACACCCAATTTTCCCAAATTTCTCACCACAGCCCACATCGTTCAGGGCCTGGGGAGATTCCGCCCAGAATCTCCATGGCAATCCCAGGGCCTAGTCAGCACTTTCTATCAGATGACATGGTTACACAAGACTGCTCTGATGACTATAAATAATCCATTTGCCCTAAGGAAGGCAGTGCAAACTAAACAGCATACCACATTAAGACTTTCTGTTTTCTCATGTGATGATGAGCAAGAATTGACAAACCATGGACCTGACAGTGAATTATGAAGTGTTGCTCATGAGATAAGTGAAGCATGTCATGGATCAAGATCAGGCTGAGAACACAAAGTTTCCTTTGCAAAGTCTTTCTAAAACATTGCAACTTTTGAAGGTAAAGTTGCCATTTTTTAAAAGCAATTAATAATAGCTGAATTTATTTTAAAAAAAAACACATGTCCAGTAACTAATTTATTATACAATGTTGCTGTCACTGACAAGCCTCTGGACCGAGTTGGTTAGAGTTGAACTCTCAATGCAATCACCAAACATTCAGAAATGATGGGAATTGATTTGCACCGACCCAGCCTTAGTTCAATGGGTTAATGCTCTAAGTCAGAAGGTCATAGGTTAAAGACACACTTGAGAGGCTTGACAAGGAAATCTACACTGAGCAACCCACTACACAGGAACACTACCTTTTAGCAAATTGAGACTCATCACCACCTCAATCAGGTGGATCTGGAACATTCTCTGGCCTTGCTTTTTTCAAAAAGGTTTACCTGATATTTTGGCTGAGATTCAGCACTGAAACAAGCCGTATGTGGTCACACAGTGCATTGATTTTTGCATGCCTTCCAAAATGCAGTTTGTAGCATTTTTGATTAATTAATTTGTGTTTTCTGAACATCACTGATAAGGTCAGCATTTATTGCCCATCCTGGGCTGCACAATCTGTTAGTCTTTTCAGAGTTAACCACATTGCTGACCATGAGTCATTGGAGCAATATAGGTAATTCAGCCAATTGAGTCTCCAGCACCATTCATGGCTAAAATCTTCAAATCCACTGTTCTGTCTTTTCCCCATAACCCTTGATCTCCTTACTGATTAAAAATCGGTCTCTGCCTTGAATTCCTTAATGACCCAGCCTTGACTGATTTCTGAGGCAAAGAATTCCACAGGTTCACTACCTTCTGAAAGAAGAAGTCCCTCCTCATCGATGTCTTAAATAGGTGTCACCTTATTTGTTACTTGTAGGCCAGCCCCAAGGACTGCAAATTCCCTTCCTTAAAAGGCATAAATGACCCGATGTGTTTTTAAACAACTCAATAGTTTAATGGTCACTGTTATTAGATTTTTACAGTAAGGTTTACCTAACAGAATTCAAATTCATCAAACAGATATGGTGAGATTTGAACTTACATTTCTGAATATTTCACTGGGTCGCAAGGTTACTTGCACTGTGAAATAACCATTGTACCATAGTTCTTCAACAGAAAGCAAATTAATTGGTTGTAATGTGCTCAGAGATTTCCTAAAGTCAAAAAGACAACAATATAGAAATGAAAGCTTGTTTTTTTATTGGCTAATCACAGATTTGACGATGCATCTGGAGTACTGTTACATTCATACGAAAGGATTTTTTTTATTTTCATGCAAGAGAAAGCAAAAAAAACACTGACATCCACAGACGAAAAGTAAACTATGATGGCCTGAAGGAGACTTTCTTAGTTTAACACTGAAAAGATTCTTTAGCTACTGCCAGACCCGAAATGTCTAACATCTTCAATCAACTGATGATGAATCCCCTGATAAACTGAATGTCCACAAGATAATGTTGCAGCAAACAGCTGCAGGCAGGTCTGTATCTGATTGCAACAGGTTCCGGCACTTTGCTCCACAACCGCACTTAGAATGACTGGGGTTTGGTTGGGGTCTTTGAGCTTATAAAAACATCCGTGCTAAAATGACACTGCGTCCTGTATCTTTGGACAAAGAGGCTTTTGAAGTTTTGTGCCTGCATAATATCTAAAAATTATTTTAGAGAAACAGGAAGTTGTAAAACGGAGTACTTACATTCCAGAGAAATGGAAGAGGAGATGGCCATTCAGCCCCTCAACCCTGCTTTTCACCATTCAGGATTGAGCTGCACTTGAACCCCATCATTCCACCTTTGCTCAAAGTTCTGACTCCATGAAAAAAAAATCTACTGATTTCAGCCTGGAACATTTTAATTTTTCCTCGGTCTCTACAGCTTTTGGGTGGAAGAGTGTTCTTTGAGCAAACAAATGCATCTGCATCTCACTCCTGAATGATGAAGAACCAATTTTAAGGTTGTACCCCAATCATTTGCACCCCCACCCCACTCACCACTACAGGAAATCGTTTCTTGAGACATTTTCACCATTTTAAGCATCTCAATTGGTTTAATCTTCTAAACTCAGGGAAATACAGCACACTCAATCACTCCTCAGAACTTAAAGTAGGCACTTACAATGCCAGGGCCGACAGGTCTAAGGGCCAAGTGCTAGAAAATGGATAGACGGTCATTACAATCTTTGCAGACACGATGGGCTAATTAGATTACTTACAGTATGGAAACAGGCCCTTTGGCCCAACAAGTCCACACCGACGCACTGAAGCGCACCCCCCCAGATCTATTCCCCTACACCTAGCACGACAGGCAATTTAGCATGGCCAATTCACCTGACCTGCACATTTTTGTACTGTGGGAGGAAACCGAAGCACCCGGCAGAAACCCACACAGACGCAGGGAGAATGTGCAAACTCCACACCGACAGTCACCTGAGGCGGGAATTGAACCCAGGTCTCTGGCACTGTGAAGTAGTAGTGCTAACCACTGTGCTACCGTGCCGCCCAGGTCTTTTCCTCTGCGGTAGATTCCTGCGACTATGACCTTTGATATTGTTCTGGTGAAACTGCACTGCATCTCCTCCCAAGCCAAAATATCATCTGTTAGGTGTGAATCAAACAGTGGATTTTTGCATATGACCTATTCTAGAAAGTGCAAACAGAGACTATGGAATTATGCTGAGGAATATTACACACAAATACACCAAGTATTCATCTGTAATTGCTTGAACCACCATTTAGGTAAGCTGCTTATTTTACATGGGTCAGTTAAGATAGGGACAAGAAGTAATGCTAACTGTGTGTTCACAAGCTGCTTTTACAGTAAATGATTTCAAAGCCAAAATTGACTAAGACACCAAATAACACAATTATTAAGATTATATGGAAACACTCTATGGATGGTCCCAGAAAATTGTACTTTCAGTTTGGAGTCATAGAGAGTCATAGAGTCCTACAGCACAGAAACAGACCCTTTGACCCAAACTGGTCCATGTCGATCAAAATGTCCATCCACTCTAATCCCATTTTCATTCATTTGGCCCATGTCCTTCTAAATCTCTTCTATCAATGTATTTGTCCAAATGCCTTTTAAATGTTGTTAATGTACCCGCCTCAACCACTTCCACTGGCAATTCATTCCATTTGCGTACTACCCTCTGTGTAAAAAAGTTGCCCCTCAGGTTCCTTTTTATTCTTTCCCCTCTAACCTTAAACTGATGCCCTCCAGTCCTTGATTCCCCAACCCTGGAAAACAGACTGAGTGCACTCATCCTATCCATGCCTCTCATGATCTTAGACATTTCTATAAAATCCTCCCTCAGTCTCCTACACTCCGAAGAAAAAGTCCTACTTTTCCAATCTCTCCCTATAACTCAGACCATTGAGCCCTTGCAACATTCCTGTAAAGATTCTTCTGCTCTCTTTCCAGTTTAATAACACCCTTCCTATAGTAAGATGACCAAAACTGAGCACAATACCCCAAGTGTGGCCTCACCAATGTTATGTATAACTGCAACATAACTTCAGAACTTCTATACTCAATGCCCTGACTAATGTAGGCCAGTGTGCAAAAGCTTCTTCACTGCCCTGTTTACCTTTGACTCCACTTTCAGAGAACCATGCACCTGAACTCCAAGATCCCTCTGGTTCCACTACACACCTTAAGGCCCTACTAGTCGCCATGAAACTCCTACCTTGATTTGACTTTCCAAAATGATACTTGTGAGAAGGAGAGGGAGCACAGAAATCAGCTTTAGTGACTTGTCATTTGACTATGTGCTACAAACACAAACCAGACCCGAGACAACATTCATCTTTTAAGTACGTGATGTTGTTTTCCCTTCAAAGCGAAGGATGGCCACATCCGTCTTTGGTGGAGTCGTGGTGCACCTGCAGGTGAATGCTAAGGTCAACCTATGTCTGAATATTCTGCTGCAAATTGAACAGGTCACTGAAGACAACTGAGTTTTGGATGGGTTTTGGTTCAGAGTTTCCTTTCCTGGCATGTTATTTCTGCCTCAGGTGTGCACTTGGTTTTGAAGGTACTGGGTTTACTCAATTGCCCTATTTGCAGCGATCCAGGATTATACTTCTCCCAGTATGCAAAATTAAGTAAAGTCTTCAGCATGTCATAATCGTATAGAATGGAAACAGACACTTCGATCCAACTGGCCCTTGCTAACCAGGTTCCCATAAGAAACTAGCCCCAATTGCCTGCATTTGGTCCATATCTCTCCAAACCTTTCCTATTCATGTACTTATCCAAATGTCTTTTAAATGTTGTTACTGGACCAGCGCCCACCACTTCTTCTGGCAGCCAATTCCACACACAAACCACTCTCTGCATAAATCCTTCACCTCTCACTTGAAAAATATATCCCCTAGTTTTGAGCTCCTCCACACTAGGGAAAAAAACCCTTGTCAATCACCTTATCTATGCCCTTCAGGATCTTATAAACCTCTAGTAGGGCATCTCTCAACATCCAAAGATCCAATGAAAAAACTCCCAGCCTTTCCAGTCTGTTTTTAAATCTTAAACCCTCCATTCCCCGGCAACATCCTGGTAAATCTTTTCTGAACCCTCTCAGTGTAATAAAGTCCTTCTTTTCGCAAGGTGACCAGAATTGCACACAGTACTCCAGAAGAGGCCTTACCAATGTCCTGCACAACCTCAACATGATGTCCCAATTCCTCTATCAATGGTCTGACTAATGAAGGCAGGTGTGCTGCATGCCTTCTTAACCCCCTGTCTACCTGTGACGCAAATTTCGAAGAATTATAGAAACCCTACAATGTGGAAACAGGCCATTTGGCCCAACAAGTCTACACTGACCCTCTGAACAGTGACCCAACCAGACCCATTCCCCCCGCCTATTACTGTATATTTTCCCCTGAGTAATGCACTTAGCCGACACATCCCTGAACACTGTGGGTAATTTAGCCTGGCCAATTCACCTATCCTGCACACCTTTGGATTGTGGGAGAAAACCAAAGGAAACCCACACAGACACAGGGAGAATGTGCAAACAGTTACCTGAGGGCGGAAGTGAACCCGGATTCCTGGCACTGTGAGGCAGCAATGCTAACCACTGAGCCACCATGTTGCCCTTAAATTATGTAGCTGAACCCCGTAATCTCTCTGTTCTACAACATCACCCAGGGACTTACCTGTAGCTATTGTTTTGGTTACCTTGGGACTACTCCCCAGATTCAAACTGGTTGTGGAAGATTCAATGTGATGAGCAAGTGTCAGGCATTCTGACAATGTGTGCAGCCCAACCCAGTTGTGACTGTTTCAATCTGGTACAGGCGCCTGGTGTTTTGACCTTCAGGAGCTCAATGAAGTAAAAATGTTGAGATTCTTGATGTGATACACGAAAACAGACCAGGTATCTTGTGCGAACAACAGAGTAGACAGACCTTTTGCTCTGTGGACTCTCAGTCTGACCAGACTTCCTCACTATGCACAGAGTGACGTTCAAAGTCTGCTGAAGTTAGGCTTTACTTTGGCAGTTCTTGTGTTTGTGCTGGTTCTCAGAAAATGTAACTCACTGAGTGCGAGTTTGCTGCCTTTTCTCCATTGTCCTGCATAGTTTGTTGATTTTAGATAATGATCCGATCGCTCTGGGATGCCTCATTTCGCCCACCACTAAAGATGGTGGTACAGTAAACTGCTGTAGCTGAAGCTCCCCTTCTGTTCTTTTTCCCTCTTACTGCAGATTTCCTTCTCCCCGACCCCCAACTTTTAACTTCTTAAAGTGTCCTACCTGGAGGGAATAGAGAACAGAGTCCCCTTGTGCTAGCCATCACCATCCGAGGAAAAAGACTCTTACTGTCCGCCCTATCTAACACTCTTACTATCATACATGTCTCAATTAAGTCACTTCTCAACCTTCTTCTCTCTAATGGAAACAGCCTCAAGTCCCTTAGCCTTTCCTCATAAGACCATCCCTTCATACCAGGCAACATCCAAGTAAATCTCATCTGAATCCTTTCCAAAGCTTCCACATCCTTTCTATAATGCAATGACCAGACCTGTACGCGACATTCCAAGTATGGCCATCCCAGAGTTTCGTACAGCTGCAACATGACCTCATAGCTCTGAAACTCAATCCCCCAACTAATAAAACCTAACACACTGTATGGCATCTTAAAACCCAATCAACCTGGGTGGCAACCTTCATGGATTTATATACATGGACACTGAGATCTCTCTGTTCATCGACACTACTAAGAATCTTACCATTAACCCAATATTCTGCATTCCTGTTGCTCCTTCCAAAGTGAATCACCTCACACGTTTTCCCATTAGCTTTGATCTCCAGCGTCTGCAGACCTCACTTTCTCCATCTTAACAACCCAATCAACCTGGGTGGCAACCTTCATGGATTTATGTACATGGACACTGAGATCTCTCTGTTCATCAACACTACTAAGAATCTTACCATTAACCCAATATTCTGCATTCCTGTTGCTCCTTCCAAAGTGAATCACCTCACACGTTTTCCCATTAAACTCCATTTTCCGCCTCCCAGCCAAGCTCTGCAGCTTATCTATGTCCCTCTGTAACCTGCAACATTCTTCAGCACTATCCACAACTCTACTCACCTTAGTGTCATCCGTAAATTTACTAACTCATCCAAGTCGTTTATAAAAATGACAAACATCAGTGTCTCCAAAACAGATCCTTGCGATACACCACTAGTAACTAAACTCCAGGTTGAACATTTCCCACCAAGCACGACCCTCTGTCTTCTTACATATAGCCAATTTCTGATCCAAACCGTCAAATCACCCTCAATCCCTTGCCTCTATATTTTGTGCAATAGCCTAACATGGGGAACCTTATCAAATGACTTACTGAAATCCATTTGCACCATATCAAGCACTTTACCCTCATCCACCTGTTTGCTCATCTTCTCAAAGAACTCATTAAGGATTGTAAGGCATGACCGACCCTTCACAAAACCATGTTGACTCTCCCTAATCAACTTATTCCTTTCTAGGTGTTTATAAATCCTATCTCTTATAACCTTTTCCAACACTTTACCTGCAATTGAAGTAAAGCTCACTGATCTATAATTACCAGGGTTGTCTCTACTCCCCTTCTTGAACAAGGGAACATTTGCTCATCTCTAGTCTTATGACACTATTCCTGTAGACAATGACGACATAGAGATCAAAGCCAAAGGCTCTGCAATCTCCTCCTTAGCTTCCCAGAAAGGATAAATCCCATCTGGCCCAGGGAACTTAACTATTTTTACACTTTCTAGAATTTCTAACACCTCCTCTTTGTCAACCTCAATGTCATCTAGTCTAGTATCCTGTATCTCAGTATTCTCCTCGATAACATTGTCTTTTTCTAGTGTGAATACTGACGACAAATATTCATTTAGCACTTCCCCATCTCTTCTGACTCCACGCACAACTTCCCACGACTATCCTTGATTGGCCCTATTCTTACTCCAGTCGTTCTTTTATTCCTGATATAAAAAGCCGAAGAGCTTACCTTGGTCCTATCTGCCAATGACTTCTCATGTCCCCTCCTGGTTTTTCTTAGCTCTCTTTTTACATTTTTCCTGGCTAAGCTATAACTCTCAAGCACCTAAATGAGCCATCACATCTCATCCTAAAAGAAGCCTTCTTCTTTCTCTTGACAAGAACTTCAACTTCTTTATTAACCACGGCTCCCTCACTTGACAACTTCCTCCCTGCCTGACAGGTGCATATTTATCAAGGATATGCAGTAGTCGTTCCTTGAATAAGCTCTACATTTCAATTGTGCCTATCCCCTGCAGTTTCCTTCCTCATCCTATGCATTCTAAATCCTGCCTAATCACATCGTAATTGCCTTTCCCTCAGCTATAACCCTTGCCTTGCAGTATATACCTATCCCTTTCCATCACTAAAGTAAACATAACTGAATTGTGGTCACTGTCACCAAAGTGCTCACCTACCTCCGAATCTAACATCTGGCTGGATTCATTACCCAGTACCAAATTCAGTGTGGCCTCATCCCTTGTTGACCTGTCTACCTACTGTGTCAGGAAACTCTCCTGCACACATTGGACCAAAACTGACCCATCTAAAGTACTTGAACGATAGTATTCCCAGTCAATATTTGGAAAGTTAAAGTGCCCCATAATAACTACCCTGTCACTCTCACTCCTATCGGGAATCATCTTTGCTATCTTTGCCTCTACATCTCTGGAACTGTTTGGAGGCCTATAGAAAACACCCAGTAGGGTGACCTCTCCTTTCCTGTTTCTAATCTCAGCCCATACTGCCTCAGTAGATGATTCCTCAAACGTCCTTTCTGCCATTGTAATACTGTCCTTGACTAACAATTGCCCTAACCTCCATTCCCACTATTGCGGAATCCTATCGAGACTACTGAAAACTTTAAAAAATCTCGTCACCTTACCAATCCGGTGCACAGAAACTGTTGTTTTGGTTAGAGGAGGAGGACGTGTGGGAGACACCACCCGAGTTTCAGATAAAGCAACCACCTAAATATATAACCTCACTTACCCAGCAGTCCTGTGTCCACTCCTTCTCAGCGTGCGCTCTGCCTATAAACTGGGTAAGTTTTTATACTTTTAGTTTACCTCCCCGTCAGGCCCCGATCCTCGCTGTCGCTCCTCCCACTGCAGTTGCCACTGAAAACATAATGTTGCTACTTCTCTTTTTATTTCACGAGTTATAACTTTGCTCACAAATCCGTTGTGTGATACTTACCAGTCACCATTTGGAAGCCTATGTGCTTCACATCACTAGCATTACCCTTATCAACCGTCTCTGACACCTCATCAAAAACCTCAAGTGAGTTTGTTAAACATTATTTGCCTTGTCAAATCTATGTAGACTTGCTGAGATAGCTGTCAGTTGGATAGACTCTTGACTGACAAGCAGGCTAAAGCATCATAAGGAGTAAACAAAAAAGTAGATGCCACAATTAGACCAGCTATGACTTTCACAAATAGCGGAAGAAGTTAGAATGGCCAAATAGGCTACTCCTGCTTTCAATTTCTATGTAACACTTCATTAAAATTAATTTGCAGGGTGTAGTCATCACTGGTCAGGCCAGTATTTATTGCCTGTCCCTAATTGCCCAGAAGGCAGTTTATAGTCAACGACGTCGCTGTGGGTTTGAAGCCACTTGTGGATTAGACCAGGTGAAGACAGCAGATTTCCTTCCCTCAATGATTTTAGTGAACTCGATAGTGAACTCCAACAATCGACAATGGTGTCATGGTTATCCCAATTCATGGTAATCCTAATTGGACTCCTCATTCCAATTTTTATTATGTGCCAGGGTGGGATTCGGACTTGGGTCCCCAGAACATTATTTAGGTCTCTGGATTGATCGTCGAGCAATAATATCACAAGGCCATCACCTTCTCAATAACTAGTCCACCTAAACGCCTATTATTCTAATCACAAATTATTATTTTTATGTTTCCCCAACATCAAAATTAAACAGATTGGCCTGCAGCTTCTGAACTTAATTTTACACCCTCTTCTGAACAAGGATGTGCCCCTTGCAATTCTCCAACCCTCTGGCATCATCCCTGAACCTAAGGAAGATCAGACCATGGTACCAAGGGCATTGTTGAGGGTTATGTGAATGATTTGTTCCTGCTTTCACTGAAGAAAAAGATGCTCAGGTCATCGTGAAAGAGATTAGACACTTGAAGACTTCAAAACTGATAAGGAAGAGTTATTGGACAAGCTGTCTGTGCTGAAAAACATAAGGACCAGAATGGATGCATCAAATAATACCGAGGGAAGATCAAAACTTGCAGCAACACTGGCTACAGTAGTCCATAATATTGGCTGACATTGTGATATTATTGTTAAACCATTATTTCAGAGATCCGGGTAATGTTCTGGGGACCCTTTTGACCCATAATTGATCTGAATCCTCCTCTTACCACTCCCTGTGCCTTCAAATGCCAATTATCAATCTCTACTCATATTCTCCCTTCGCCGCTCATATTTGATTTTAATTCCCGGCTGACCCGAGTTTGTTTCTTAATCATCTAATTTACCTGAGCATCTATTGTGTTGCTTCTCAGCATCTATATTTCATCATTCAGGGGGTCCTAGATTTGATTACCAGGCCTTTTCCCAGTTACGGGAACATTCCTTGACTCTACTTGAACTCTCTCTTCTCTCAAAACAGCCTGTCATTCAGTTAGTTTTGCACATTAATCTTTGATGCCAGCTGCTCTGGTGCAGTTGCCAGAGGTCACCACTCATCCCGCTGGCAGCACTGAGCTGGCAGGTTCTGAACTGACTGACGAGCCGCCATCTTAATATGGCTGACAGCCCCAAGAGCAACGAATTATTTGGCTGATACCCACTTCCCCGCCAATAAAAAGTGGCCATAGGTCCCAATGTCTGAGCTGTGTGCTTGTTCCCAATGCCATGATCTTTTGCCACATGAATAGATTTCTAACATGATGCTCAGGACCCTGCAATAGCCAATACTTTGAGAGAGCTACTAGACAGAGAAGGCAGCTAAAGAATCAGTGCTTCCAGGAGATACAAGGAGCAGAGAAAAGATAAATCACTCATTTCTTTTATTCTAGTTATAAGCATTCAACTTCATAGAGAATAGCTGCTGTTGCCAACCAATCAAAACCCGAAGTGTGGTGAGGTTAAGTTGGGTTTAAATATCCACAGCATTACAAAGCTCCGACTTTGACAGCTTGACATTGAAAGTGCTAAGAACCATGAGACTCAAACTTCAGTGAAGGAAACAGGATACTGTTCATTTATTGCAATTGATGAAACCAGACCTAGTTGGAACAGCTCGGAGATCGCTATACGATTCCCAAGGGAAACACTGGGAGAGCGAAAACATCACAGGATGACAATAAAATATGAGCAACGGTGTAATAGATAAGGATTACAATCAGGTAACTGGAACCAGGGGAGGGGAAACTTTCCCCCTGGGTCTTCCTTCTATAAGGGGATGATGGCTGTAAGGGAGCAAAATACAGACAACACTGGGCCCAGAAAATTGATACCAGCGAAGGTGCACAAGAGTATCTGACCAGAAAAACATTAACAGCTAAAACATTGCGAGGATCAAATCCAAAACCTTCTGAATGAGCTCATTTGTTCCAGAAACCTGAAAGACCAAAAATCTTGACTTAATCTTCCTTTCATCTCCCTCCATCACTTCTACCCTCCTTCTCTCATTTCCCCATCATCCCCATCCTTCGTCTTCTTCCTCTTTTATGTCCTCATTATCCCTCTCCCCATCCTTTCTTCTTCCTTCAGTTCCCCTTTGTACCCATCTCCATTTCCTCCTTCCTCCCTCAGGACCCCATCAACAACCTCCTCTACCTGCCTAAGTGTTAAAAGCAGGAGTAGGCCATCAGGCGCCTTGAGCCTGCTCTGTAACTCAAAAAGACAATGGCTCTGATTACTCCACATGTCCACCTACTTCTGAGAACCTTTCACCTAAAGGATTATCAGGAATCGATACACCCTGCCTTAAAAACATGGACAAACTGAGGACTGCAGATGCTGGAGATTAGAGTCAAGAGTGTGCTGCTGGAAAAGCACAGCATGCCAGGCAGCATCTGAGGAGCAGGAGAATTGACATTTTGGGCCTAAGCCCTTCATCAGGAATGAAGGTGGGGGAGAAGGTGTTAGGTCGGAGAGGAGGGTGGAGCAGATAGATGGGAAAGGTGATGGACAGGTCAAGAGGGCAGTTGAACCCCGCACCACCTGATTCTACATCCTACTGAAGATTCACAAACCTGACTTCCCCAGTTGACCCATTGTCTCAGCCTGCTCCTGTCCCATTGAACTCATCTCTGCATACCTTGACACCATCCTGTCCCCCTTACTCCAGGAACTACCCACCTACAATTGCCCCCCCCCACACCCTTTACCTCTTCCAAGACTTTCGTTTCCCTGACCTCCAACGCCTCATCTGCGCCATGGACATCCAATCCCTGTACACAACTATCCATCACAACGAAGGCCTCCAAGCCCTCCATTTCTTCCTCTCACACAGTCCCAACCAATACCCTTCCACTGACACCCTCATCTGCCTGGCTGATCTGGTCCTCACCCTCAACAATTTCTCCTTCCAATACTCCCACTTTCCCCAAACCAAAGTGGTAGCCATGGGCACCCGCATGGGACCCAGCTAGGCCTGCTTCTCTGTCAGCTACATGGAATAGTCCATCTTCCACAGCTACACTTGCACCACCGCCTCCCCCCCCACCTGTTCCTCCATTACATCGATGACTGTGTCTGCTCTACCTCGTGCTCCCACGAGGAGGTTGAACAGTTCATTAACTTCTCCAACACCTTTCACCCCGACCTCAAATTCACCTGGACCATCTCTGACACCTTCCTCCCATTCTCCATCTCCATCTCCGGTGACCGACTAATCACAGACATCTACTACAAACCCTCTGGATGGGTATATGAATAGGAAGGGTTTAGAGGGATATGGGCCAATGGCTGGCAAATGGGTCTAGATTAATTTCGAATATCTGACCAGTGTGGGTGAGTTGGACCAAATGATTGGTTTCCATGCTGTGCATCTCTATGACTCGATGACTATGAACTCATGGCTCTTGAGTGAGAAAATAAATCTGCCTTTTCTCTGCCTTAAATGAGTCATCCTTTACTTTGAAACCATATCCTCCTCATCCTGCCAATTTCTCCCCTATAAGTTCTGAATGAGTGTGCTGTAATTTGGATTTCAGATGTTAGGCTGTCCGTGGTTTTCTGTATCGGCAATGGAAAGGGTAAGGATAAAACAATGAATGCTGGGAGTCTGAAAACAAATTGTTGGAAAAACTCAGCAGGTTTGGTGGGATCTGTGGACAGAAAGCAGAATTAATGTTTTGGGTCCAGTGACCTGTTTTCAGAACAATAAAGGTTAGAAATTAATCTCAAACAGTGAGGAAAGGTGGACATAGTGTAAAACTACTGCTGCTGCCAAAAATGACTTTTGCCCTGAAATCTTTATATCCCAAACACGCCAGTGTCAGAATAATGGAAAAGTACTAACTATGTGTGTGTTCAATAGCCTCCGTTAACACCATGACAATTCTGCGATAACAATTCTATTCACCTCCCCTGTTGTTCTAGGTTTGTGGTGGATTGAGGAGCCTGCAGCCTGGACTTTGGCTTGTTTTTCCATCTTTCCAAGGGGGTGACACAACACAACATCAGTTAGCATGTATACGGCTTTATGTGGCATAAGCTTGATGGACTGGTGGCTATTTTCCTGTCTGACATTTTTTGCACATTGCTGTTTGTTAACATTTACTGCGTGCTAATTGGCTGTCATGATTCCTACAGCACACCAATGACTACCCTTTAAAATGTTTAATTGGTTATAAAACACTTTGGGACATCTTGGAGTCTTTGTGCTATATTTTCACGGGATTTGGATATTTCAGCATGTGTTGCCCATCTCTAATTTCCCTTGAGAAGGTGATAATGGGCTGCTTTTTCTGTACTGTCAGTGGTGAAGGTTCTCCTGCAGTGCTGTTCAGAAGGGACTTCCAGATTTGTGACTCAGCACTAGTGATGCTCCTCTGTGAGAGGCTGTATGTAAATGCAGATCCTTCTTTCAACATAAGGAATAGTTCCATTCGATGTAAGAGAAAATCATGCAAATCTTTGCTCGAGCAGTGCGAGTGGGTTAATATGACTTTGGCAGTGATAGAAGAATCACCAACTTTTCACAGAACTCCCTTATGTTCCTGCCACTCATTTGAACGGGAGGAACAGTTCAATCAAATCAATCCACTCAATTCTTCTTCTCAGCCTTTTGGCTAAGATCAAGTTCTGTTCTTAACAGGACAGGGGTCGAGTTGCGAGTCATCAGAGCTAGTGGATCGTGATTGGACGTTGGAGGATCGTTTGGTTGTGCTGACCTGCTATTGGTGGATCTTCATGCTGGCTTCGGCCTAACGCCAATTCAGGTACCAGCCAACCTCAGAGCTATGGCCTCAACAGCTGCCCGCACCCCGGGCCAGGGCGTTCGCAACACAGTCAGGGTGACTGTCAAGAAGGTGGAAGAGCATACACCGGTCGATCAGACAGTGTTCATCAAGAAGGTTCTGTTCGAGTGCTGTGGGTTTGCTGCAGCAGATGTGTACTGCCTGCAGGCTCTACGGCCTGTTCCCCGGGACGCACACCGAGACGAACATCAACTGTGCCTGGAGGATCATCAACTCGGTGAAGGACGCTCTCTGGGCGGTCCGAAACCTGTTGATCTTTCAGCTGAAGGAGTTGACCCCGACTGAGTGTTGCAGACTGGCACATTCCAAGGTCCAGGACTACGTGTTGAGGGACACGCTGAAGCTTGGGGCAGCTGCCACCAAGGCGCGGTGGGGAAAGACCACTGTGTAACGTCTGCCTGCCTAAAGAAGAACAGGGGGCCCGTGCAGTCATTTGGGCTCCGCTGACGCCTCAGCTAAAAACGTAATCGTACCGACCTGTAAATAGGAATGATTACTCTGTTTTCGGTGTGCAAACAAATGGAATGTTTACCTATGTATGGCATGTCCAGTTGTACAGATCATCAAAGTATTTTATGAATAAAGTATATTTTTGAAATAAAAAAAAGGATGTGTACTGCCTGCAGGATTTCCCTGGGGCAGGCTACTTTGACGTCACGTCCAGGAGTGTGAAGCAGTGCGAGCAGCTCCTGAAGGTCTTCAAGGAGAAGGAAGGGGAGCCGCTGTTCTCCATCTTGTCTGCGGTCCCGTTGTGTGTGCTTCCTGCACAGAGGAGTCGGGTTATTACGATCCCCATGTACAACCCCTACGTGCCAGCAACCGATGTCCTGGCGTTCCTGAGAAGATACGTGCAGGTTGAGAGACAAAGCACCGATGTGGTTGACCCTTTCGGGATCTGGACCAGCAAACGACAGGTCAAGGTAACCCTGAGGGTTGATGCCAGTGGGACTATCCTCCACCCACCCTCCAGCTTTGCTATCGGAGGGAGCAGAGGGTACCTGACTTATGCAGGGCAGTCGAAAGTGTGCCGAACCTGTGGGAGGTCAGGCCACATGGCGGCGGATTGCAAGGTCACGATCTGTCGGAACTGCAAGAAGGAGGGCCACCCGACCAAAGAGTGCAAGGAGGAAAAGAACTGCAATCTGTGCGGGGAGGCGGGCCACGTGTACAGGGCCTGCCCAAGACGAGGGGCGGCCACCTACGCGCAGATGGCCGGGGGTGGGCCACAAAAGGACAGCAAGGCACCACAAACCAGCAAGGGAACGGTGTCTGGGGGCACGCAAAAGGAAGGACAGGCCGGAGCAGAGCAAATGACAGTTACTGGAGAGGGACAGCTGCCGAGCGAAGCTCCGACAGGACAGATGGAGGAGGAGGAGGAGGAGGGAAAGAAGGAGGCAGAGGAATGGACTGTGGTGCAAAACAAGAGGAGGAAAGCCCGCCAGGCCACCAAGACCTCCCAGAAAAAGGGGAAAAGGCAGCTGCATGGGGAAGACACGGACAGCTCTTCGGAGGGTGAGGACGGGTGTAAGGAGTGCCGTCTCCAAAAGAAGAGGCAGGGCGCTGCGAGGAGAAAGGAGAGCAGCAACTGCCAACCAAGGGACGAGCCTCCTGAGGAAATGGGAAACTATCACCCACCACCAGGTGAAAGCCAGGAGGGCCCCACCGCCACACAGCTCCAGGTCACTGGGAGCAGCGACCCTCTGACAACCCCGCTGTCAGATATAGAAACGTGGTCCCTGGTCCCTGGTCGCGGCCCGATGACACCGAAGCGGGCAAATGGGCCGAGTGAGGAGCTGGACAGCTACCTCAGCCCCGCGAGGGTCCAGCAGTTTGTGTTCTGCATGGGGATGCAGACAGCTACCCCAGAGGGGCAGGACCAGCGACAATCGGACATGAGTAACCTTACAACTTGTTAAAAAAATGGGGATAAAAATTGCAACTATTAATGTGCGCAGCATAAAATCTGCTGCGCGATGTGTTTCAATACTGGCCTTCCTGGCCAACATTAAAGCCGATGTCCTGTTTCTGCAGGAGTTTGGGATACCGCACCTCAGCAGTTACAGGAGATGGTCGAGCTTATGGGCCCATGGGCGTCAGTGTGGTCGGGAGGTAACGATAACCGCTCCTCGGGCCTGGGTATCCTGTTACGGGGAGGCAACTTCACCATCTCCGAGGTTAAGGAGGTGGTGGGCGGGCGCCTCCTCATCGCTGATGTTACATACAGAAACGCTCCCGTGAGACGAATCAACGTGTATGCCCCAGTGGGTAAGAGTGAACGGTTGGCCGTCCTGCA